>NC_091410.1:14886634-15187500 GCF_032191515.1 Phaenicophaeus curvirostris | reverse complement strand
AGGGGGGCGGGGCGACTGGGCGTGGTCCGGGGGCGGGGTGAGTGGGCGGGTCCGGGGAGGGGTGAGTGGGAGTGGTCAGGGGAGGGGGTGAGTGGGCGGGTCCGGGGAGGGGCGAGTGGGAGTGGTCAGGGGAGGGGGTGAGTGGGCGGGTCCGGGGAGGGGCGAGTGGGAGTGGTCAGGGGAGGGGGTGAGTGGGCGGGTCTGGGGGAGGGGCGAGTGGGAGTGGTCAGTGGGAGGGGCGAGTGGGAGTGGTCAGTGGGAGGGGTGAGTGGGAGTGGTCAGTGGGTGGGGCGAGTGGGAGTGGTCAGTGGGTGGGGTGAGTGGGTGGGTCTGGGGGAGGGGCGAGTGGTGTGTGTGGTAAGTGGTGAGGGGAGTGGTGAGGGGGTGGGAGGAGTGTTCAGTGGGGGTATGGTGTTGTGTGGGGGTGTAATGAGGGGTGTGTGTGTGGTGGGGGAGTGGGATTGGGGCTGTAGGGTGGGTGTGTGTGGGGTGTACAGGTGGTGGGGGATGGTAATTTCACCTATATACACTAGTATATATAAAAGAAGAAAAAATATAAAGTATATAGCCTGGTGCAGCCCTAGAACATGGGTTGGTCTCTGGGAGTAATTTTTTTTTTTTTTAATTTTTTTTTTTTTAAATTAAAAATTTATTTTTTACTCCCAGAGACCAAGTGATGTTCTAGGGCTGCTCTGATTCAAAAAATTGAATCAGAAAACTAAAGTGAAAGTTAAAGTTAAAAGGAAAGAAAAGGAATCACAACAACAGGCACAACAAGAAAAACTCAGACACCACAACAAGAAAAAGTTTATTACAGTGTCTTAGATTGAAATATGTGAGTTTTTCATTCTTTTATTAGTGAAAAAGTAGGACAGCATGTTTTCAATTACAAGACATGAATACAACATTAAAGAGTTCAACACAACAATACAAAGTCACACACACAGTGCAATATACAAAGTTGAGGCGCAATACAACCAAGTCTCACACACACAGTGCAATATACAAAGTTGAGGCGCAATACAACCAAGTCTCACACACACAGTGCAATATACAAAGTTGAGGCGCAATACAACCAAGTCTCACACACACAGTGCAATATACAAAGTTGAGGCGCAATACAACCAAGTCTCACACACACAGTGCAATATACAAAGTTGAGGCGCAAGACAACCAAGTCTCACACACACAGTGCAATATACAAAGTTGAGGCGCAATACAACCAAGTCTCACACACACAGTGCAATATACAAAGTTGAGGCGCAAGACAACCAAGTCTCACACACACAGTGCAATATACAAAGTTGAGGCGCAATACAACCAAGTCTCACACACACAGTGCAATATACAAAGTTGAGGCGCAATACAACCAAGTCTCACACACACAGTGCAATATACAAAGTTGAGGCGCAAGACAACCAAGTCTCACACACACAGTGCAATATACAAAGTTGAGGCGCAAGACAAAGTCAAACACAGAGCAATACAACAAAGTCAAACACAGAGCAATACAAAGTCAAACACAGAGCAATATACAAAGTTGGGGCGCAATACAACAAAGTCAAACACAGTACAATACAACAAAGTCAAACAGTACAATACAAAGTTAGGGCGCAATACAACAGAGTCAAACACAGAGCAATACAACAAAGTCAAACACAGAGCAATACAACAAAGTCAAACAGAGCAATACAACAAAGTTGGGGCACAATACAACAAAGGCAAACAAAGAGCAATATACAAAGTTAGGGCACATTACAACAAAGTCAAACAAAGAGCAATATACAAAGTCAAACAGAGCAATACAAAGTTAGGGCGCAATACAAAGTCAAACAGAGCAATACAAAGTCAAACACAATGCAATATACAAAGTTGGGGCACAGTACAACAAAGTCAAACACAGAGCAATATACAAAGTCAAACAGAGCAATACAAAGTTAGGGCACAACACAACAAAGTCAAACACAGAGCAATACAACAAAGTCAAACACAGAGCAATACAACAAAGTCAAACACAGAGCAATACAACAAAGTCAAACACAGAGCAATACAACAAAGTCAAACACAGAGCAATACAAAGTTAGGGCGCAATACAACGAAGTCAAACACAGAGCAATACAACAAAGTCAAACACAATGCAATATACAAAGTTGGGGCACAATACAACAAAGGCAAACAAAGAGCAATATACAAAGTTAGGGCACATTACAACAAAGTCAAACAGAGCAATACAACGAAGTCAAACACAGAGCAATACAACAAAATCAGGGCACAATACAACAAAGTCAGACACAGAACAATACACAAAGTTAGGGCACAATACAACAAAGGCAAACAGAGCAATATACAAAGTTAGGGCACAACACAACAAAGTCAAACACAGAGCAACGCAACAAAGTCAAACACAATGCAATATACAAAGTTGGGGCTCAATACAACAAAGTCACACACAGCAATATACAAACTTGAGGCGCAATACAACAAAGTCAGACCCAAAGCAATACAAAGTCAAACACAGTGCCATGTACAAAGTTGGGCACAATACAACAAAGTCATACACAGAGCCATACAACAAAATCCGGGCACAATACAACAAAGTCATACACAGAGCCATACAACAAAATCAGGGCACAATACAACAAAGTCAAACACAGAGCAATAAACAAAGTTGGGGCACAATACAACAAAGTCAGACACAGAGCAATATACAAAGTTAGGGCACAATACAACAAAGTCAAACACAGAGCAATACAAAGTTAGGGCAGAAAACAAACTCAAACAGTTCAATACAACAAAGTCCAAGACAAACACACTGCAATATACAAAGTCAAACAATACAATACAATAAACAAAATCAGATCACAACAGCACTAAGTCAAGGACAATACCATACTACAAAGTTCAGACACAATACATGAGTACAAACTTAGGGAACAACACAACAGTACAAACTCAGACATAATGCGAGACAATAGTAGAAACTTAAACACAAAGCAATACTACAAAGTTACAGCATAACACAACAGTACTAATTTAAACACACTGAAAGACAACACAGTTAAAGGCACAAGACCACAGTACAGAGTTAAGGCGCAAGACCACAGTACAAAGCTAAAGGCGCAAGACCACAGTACAGAGTTAAGGCGCAAGACCACAGTACAGAGTTAAGGCGCAAGACCACAGTACAGAGCTAAAGGCGCAATGCAATACAACAGCACCATGTTAAACACGGCACAACACAACAGTACAGTGACACAATGTAACACAAGACTACAGAAGCAGACACAACATAACACTACATATTTAGACACAAATATCACTGTGCATTAAACAACTCCTCTGGCCGTCCCGAGGCGCAGCTCCGCAGCGACTCCTCTGGCCGTCCCGAGGCGCAGCTCCGCAGCGACTCCTCTGGCCGTCCCGAGGCGCAGCTCCACAGCGACTCCTCTGGCCGTCCCGAGGCGCAGCTCCGCAGCGACTCCTCTGGCCGTCCCGAGGCGCAGCTCCGCAGCGACTCCTCTGGCCGTCCCGAGGCGCAGCTCCACAGCGACTCCTCTGGCCGTCCCGAGGCGCAGCTCCACAGCGACTCCTCTGGCCATACTAAACACGTCTTACTTTTAGCTTTAAGCGGCCTGCAAAGCAAAAAATAACACACAGAACATTACAAACACAACCTCAAAAAGCAACCCCTCCACCCCCAAACCACACACACAAACCCTCCCCCACAAAGCCCTCCTCAGGCTCCAGCCATGCATTAAACCTCCTGCCAGCCACAACAGGCCATCCCTCCTAGGCCCCTGGCTCCCCAGGAACACCGTTCCCAGGTGCCTCAAAATTTAGCCCTGCCTCAAGAAAACCCGGCCCCAGGTCAGTCTGCACCCAAACCTTGGCGATGAACATCGCCTCGCAGACTGGCCGGGACCAGGGAAAAAAAACCCAGCTGGGGGAAAAAAAAAAAATCCCCCAGCTGGGAGTTTTTTATTCTAATATTTAAATTTTATTTTTAAAAAAAGCTAAGTACCTGCAAAGCAAAACATCACACACACACAACCTCAAAAAGCAACCCCTCCACCCCCAAACCACACACACAAACCCTCCCCCACAAAGCCCTCCTCAGGCTCCAGCCATGCATTCAACCTCCTGCCAGCCACAACAGGCCCTTCCTCCTAGGCCCCTGGCTCCCCAGGAACACCGTTCCCGGGCGCCTCAAAATTTAGCCCTGCCTCGAGAAAACCCAGCCCCAGGTCAGTCTGCACCCAAATCTTGGCGATGAACATCGCCTCGCAGACTGGCCGGGACCAGGGAAAAAAAACCCAGCTGGGGGAAAAAAAAAAAATCCCCCAGCTGGGAGTTTTTTATTCTAATATTTATGTTTTTTTTAAAAAAAAAAAAAGCTAAGTACCTGCAAAGCAAAACATCACACACACAACCTCAAAAAGCAACCCCTCCACCCCCAAACCACACACACAAACCCTCCCCCACAAAGCCCTCATCAAGCTCCAGCCATGCATTCAACCTCCTGCTGGCCACAACCGGCCATCCCTCCTAGGCCCCTGACTCCCCAGGAACAGCGCTACTGGGCATCTCAAAATTTAGTCCTGACTCAAGAAAACCCGGCCCCAGGTCAGTCTGCACCCAAACCTTGGCAATGAACATCGCCTCGCAGACCGGCCAGGTTCAGGGAAAAAAAACACAGCTGGGGGAAGAAATATTACAAATCCCAGCAGGACTTTCTTAAATCTATTCTCAATTTTTGGTCCTAACTGCTTGCAAAGGAAAACATTCCATTCCACATACAAACACTAAAGAGACAACAAGAAATGACACCCACCTCCACACACCCACCCACTAATACACCTTCACAAACAAACCTCCATACACCAAAACCCTCAACCCTAGACACAGTCTCACAGATCAAATCTTAAGTCCCACATAAGTAACCATAACTACAGCATACACCATAAGTAACATACGGGATTATGAACTACTTTCCTCCTGCTTCAATAGTTCAGCCCCAGAGCCCTGATCATGGCTCCTGCAGCGGTGTAGCCAAGAAAATCCTACTGTCCTCACCTGCTTCACCTATGGCTACTTGTTCAGCAGGGTATAACCCTAGACTGCAAGTACTCAGCATATCCACATATTAACCATACAATTACTTCATTGCCTTGGGCACAGCAGCTCCAGCCAGACAAACACATAGAGCAACACCACACATAATAGACCAATTGCAATGCAGATAGAAAAGAAGACTCTAAGGAGGAAGACAGCCAGACCAGAGATGCCATGGGGCAGGAAGACCTAGAAACTGAAATGAGAACTCAATACCAGTTCTGCAAAAGTAGCCCCTGACAAAGGAAAAAGGCCACAAGTGGAAGGATGGACTTGCAGTAAGCTGTGCTTAAAGACTTAAAATGTAGGAAACAGATGCAAAAAGTCCCAGAAGCGGGGGGGAGGGACGCAAAAAGTCCCAGAAGCGGGGGGGAGGGACGCAAAAAGTCCCAGAAGCGGGGGGGAGGGACGCAAAAAGTCCCAGAAGCGGGGGGGAGGGACGCAAAAAGTCCCAGAAGCGGGGGGGAGGGACGCAAAAAGTCCCAGAAGCGGGGGGGAGGGACGCAAAAAGTCCCAGAAGCGGGGGGGAGGGACGCAAAAAGTCCCAGAAGCGGGGGGGAGGGACGCAAAAAGTCCCAGAAGCGGGGGGGAGGGACGCAAAAAGTCCCAGAAGCGGGGGGGAGGGACGCAAAAAGTCCCAGAAGCGGGGGGGAGGGACGCAAAAAGTCCCAGAAGCGGGGGGGAGGGACGCAAAAAGTCCCAGAAGCGGGGGGGAGGGACGCAAAAAGTCCCAGAAGCGGGGGGGAGGGACGCAAAAAGTCCCAGAAGCGGGGGGGAGGGACGCAAAAAGTCCCAGAAGCGGGGGGGGGAGGGACGCAAAAAGTCCCAGAAGCGGGGGGGGGAGGGACGCAAAAAGTCCCAGAAGCGGGGGGGGGAGGGACGCAAAAAGTCCCAGAAGCGGGGGGGGGAGGGACGCAAAAAGTCCCAGAAGCGGGGGGGGGAGGGACGCAAAAAGTCCCAGAAGCAGGGGGGGAGGGACGCAAAAAGAGGCAACAGATGAAGGCCAAGTGTGCCTTGAGCACAGACAGCATCAAGACCTGTGGAAGACCCAAGGCACAGTACACATACTACATCAACAACACAACAGCTGGAACTGCCCTGCCCAACATATACTACATCAACAACACAACAGCTGGAACTGCCCTGCCCAACATATACTACATCAACAACACAACAGCTGGAACTGCCCTGCCCAGCACATGCTACATCAACAACACAACAACTGGAACTGCCCTGCCCAGCACATGCTACATCAACAACACAACAACTGGAACTGCCCTGCCCAGCACATGCTACATCAACAACACAACAACTGGAACTGCCCTGCCCAGCACATGCTACATCAACAACACAACAGCTGGAACAACCCTGCCCAGCACATGCTACATCAACAACACAACAGCACAACAGCTTCAACAACCCTGCCCAGCACATGCTACATCAACAACACAACGGCTGGAACTACCCTGCCCAATACATGCTACATCAACAACACAACAGCTGGAACAACCCTGCCCAGCACATGCTACATCAACAACACAACAACTGGAACTGCCCTGCCCAGCACATGCTACATCAACAACACAACAGCTGGAACAACCCTGCCCAGCACATGCTACATCAACAACACAACAGCACAACAGCTTCAACAACCCTGCCCAGCACATGCTACATCAACAACACAACGGCTGGAACTACCCTGCCCAATACATGCTACATCAACACCACAACAACACAACGGCTGGAACAGCCCTGCCCAGTACATGCTACATCAACACCACAACAACACAACGGCTGGAACAGCCCTGCCCAGCACATGCTACATCAACAACACAACAACACAACGGCTGGAACAACCCTGCCCAGCACATGCTACATCAACAACACAACGGCTGGAACAACCCTGCCCAGCACATGCTACATCAACAACACAACAACACAACGGCTGGAACAACCCTGCCCAGCACATGCTATCTTCAGCCTGAGAAGTAGGCCCCTCTGCCTTTACCTGCCCAAACAGGACTGTCCCAACATAGTACTCTTCTCTATGCTACTGCTAAAACCCCTCCAGGCTAGGATAAACCACCTCCCTTCTTCCCAACATAACCTCAGCCCCAATTCCTCAACTTAACTGTCAGAGGTCCAAGAGCCTGAAGCCATGCCCGGCAGAAGCAGCCCAAACCGCATCCACTGTCAAGGATGATCCTGCAGTCACCAAGTTCCTCTGCATCTACAAGAAGACAGAACAAAAAACACAATGTCAACAGTCAGCTCCACACTACACAGGGCCCTGCTTGTGGCAAATCCACAGGCCCATGCTCCACCTCCCCGCTACCCAACTGACCTCAAATACTCTTTCCGTTGCAAAGGCAGCCCACGTGGCACCTACAAAACAAAAGAGAAACGCTCAGCTGAGTTGCTCTGTCAAACTTGCCTCTCAGACATCTGTTCAAATAACAGCCTCCTCACCTCTCAGACTATTTGTCTATGTGAAGCTTCACCTCCGCTAGGCTGCATGTAGCACCTACAGAAGATAAAGCAAAAAACACACATGCTCAGATATTACCCTAAAACAAAGACAGCCCACTGTCTTTATTGCCCAGCTCCTGCTCCCTTACCTTGACCACTCCCCACCTCAGGCACCACCATCTTCTCCTCTCAATTTCAGGCTTACACACCACCTGTAATACACAAACAGCAAGGAAGGCTTGCAAATCCATAAACTAAGAAATGCGAGCAATAAGTGCTTCTTTATGTAACTCACCGTTGCTGTCCTTCACCAACATGGCTCCCAGACCGGTATTCCATTTGGCTCATTGCTCTGTATCTTGAAAGACAAAAAATATAACCAAAAAACTATTACTAGCTATGTAGGTACAAATAATACCGAACTGCTGACTCAGCAGCCAACCCACCTGGCTATGGGAATCTACCCCCGATTCAATTGTCACCCCTTGCTGCCAGACCCGATGCCTCTGCACCTGTAAAACTCGACATTCAATAACTCACCCCCACACTCAAGAAGAACTAAACAATTCCACACGCTTCTTTGAGTCAGGAATACCACCTCTTCTTCACACAACAGCCAGGCAGAAAAAAAAATAAAATCAAATCTTAACCATACACACCAGATTCATAGCCCCAAGAACATAAACTGCCCTACCAATGCTCCAGCAGCATACCTCAGATGGCTTTGGTCATTCCCTCTGTGGCTGCATAACCAACCAAAAATAATTCTCCTCACCCCATATATCTATGGTTACTTGCTCTGTAATGCACCGTATGGCCTCACCCTTCAAAGTCTAACTATATGGGTATATCTAAAGATAGAATTTCACTGCTATTCTTCTGCTACCTACCATTTCTTCAGCTCAGGCAGAGCAGCTCCAGCCAAATACAAACATGCACAGACTCACTCTGCACAGAAAACCAATGACAGGATGCAAAAACAAAAAGGAAAGTCAGTAAGAATGACTCTCAAAAGAGAGCTGGCACTGGGCAAGAAGATGTAGGGAGCTGCAAGAAAGATTATGTGAGCCCTTGAAAAATGGAAGACTGTGGCCCCTTAAAGAGACATAGCCACAACTACAAGGATGCAAGGATGAGCCCTGCTTAAAGACAACAAAACAGTATGTATGGAAGAAGTCCCAGAACAGGGATTTAAGAAAATTGAACAATAACGGCTGAGGATGCTGACATGTCCTGCAATGCCTATCCAGTAGGCAACTGACTGCAAACTGCCAAAAGGCAAGACCTATCTGCGCTTCAAGATTGCAATGCAAGAAAAGCAGTGCCCGATCGGCACCTTACTAAGAACAGACATCCAAGAGTCTAGAGATGACACGTGGCTCAAACGCAAAGATGACATCAAGACCTGCAGAAGACTTAAGACCCAGCAGAGTCTACATAGTCTAAACAACAAGACAGATATAGGCTGGAACTGCCCTGCCTGGCACACGCTAGCTTGAGGCAGAAGATTAAACCCCTCTCCAACCCTGTAACAAAGCGTACCCTTCCTGCAGAACCCTCTACCTTATGCTAAATGCCCTCCCTGCAATTCTCAACATTCTGCCCTCTTCCCAGCCCAAAACCACAGCCCCCTTAACTTTCAGAGGACCGAGGGACTGAAGCCATCCTTGGCAGAAAAAACTCAAACTGCATCAACTAACTGGAAAAATCCTGCACACTCACATTGTCCAGGACTACAATCTGCAAAAAAAACCAGGTAGAAAACACAATGCCAAACCAGCATGACACCGCTCGCTGCAAACATCTTGTTCTACACCCACTGCAAAACTGCTGAGGCATTCTGCTCACCTGTTCAGTGCCAATTCAAACATTGGATGCTGCAGTCATCACCACCTAGGGCACTTCAGGTAGACAGAAAATTCACTACTGCGCTTCTGAGAAATCAGTCCCATGCTCCATCTCTCTACTGCCCGTTTCACCTCAACTGCTCTTCACATGCTGAAAGTGGACCGCACAGCATCTACAAAACCAAAGGCCAACGTTCAATGGAGTTGCTGTGTGCTACGGGGTTCTAACACACCTATTCAAACAACCTCCCCACCTCTCAGACCACATGTCAGCATGAAGCTTCACCCCTCTGAGGCTGTATTTGGCACCTGCCACAGAAAAAGCATGCTTATGTAGTATACTAAAGCACAGGCTGCCTCAAGTGACACCCATCTCCCACTGCATTACCTTGACTGCTCAGATGCCCAGCTTCCCTCATCCTCTGTGGTTGTGCTGAGGCTCGAGCTCCACCTGTAATATACAAACAGCAAGGATGATTATCACTTCACAGACTAAAACCAGCACACAGTAACTGATCATACAGCCACCAGTTACATTTCCCTACCGACACCACAGCCAACGCACCTCGCTATGACACTGAACCCACTACTCCATCAACAGTCTTTGGCACACAAGTCATCCCTCTGAGGCTGAAAAAAAGAAAAAAAAAAAAGAAAAAAAGAAGTTACCCCATCGCTCAGTGAAAACTCACAGTTCCAGACCTCTTGCTTCATCTCAGCAGAACCATCTGTACTGCGCATTACAGCCAAGCAAAGCCAGCCTGCAACCAAACCCAAACACTAGTTGCCATTCCTTGACATGCAAACCGCTTCACTACCACTCCCACTGCCTTCTCCCACACAGTTTTGGTCGCCCCCTCCGTGGCTCCAGAGACGAGCAGAAAACACCCACTTCACCCGCCACACCTAGGGCTGCTAGTTCCGCAAAGTAATGGACGCCCCTAGACCGCAACATCTAGTTGCGGCACAACATTAAGCGCAGAATCAGGCCACTCTACCTCGGCTGACTCTTATCACCTCTTCTACGCACCAGGCAGAGCAGCTCCAACCAGACACAAATACACACAGAACACCAACACACAAGACCAACATCGTGAACCAGGGACAAAAGAAGAGTCGCGGCAACAAGGAGGACTCCGGGACCACGCATGCCAATGGGCAAGGCAATGGACAGGGCTCCGAGGGAGAACCTACGGCAGCCCTGGAAAAGCCATGAACCGTGCAGGGTTCCAAAGAGATGCAGCCACAACTGGCTAGATGGACAGGCAAGAAGCCCCTTTTCAAGGCCTAAAGATGCAGAGGATGCGCGGAATGAGTCCCAGAACAGGGGTCCAAGAAAGTTTAAGACACGGCACAGAGACTACAAAACCTAGACAACAACAGATACAGGCTGGAACTGCCCTGCCCAGGCAAGGTTTGGGCTGAGAAGTAGGCCCCTCTGCCTTCACCTGCCCAAAGAAGACTCTCCCTGGACTGCCCTCTCCCCTGTGCTACTTTTGAAACCCCTCCCTGCCATTCCCAGCTCCGGTCCCTCTGCCACAGCTCACCCCAGCCCTGGTCCCTCAACTTAACTTTCAGACCACCAGGAAACATCCTCAGGAGGAAAAAAGAATGCTCCAACAGCATCAGCTCCCTGGGATGATCCTACAGTTGCCCAGTTCCGCTTTGCCATCTGCAAGAAAACCAAAGGAAAAACTAAAACAGTGCCAACAGTCAGCACTGTGCTGATCGCTGTCAGCATCTCACAGGACCACTTCATCTACCTAACTGCCATGTTGTTCCACTGACTTGCTGTGCAGCGGTCCTCACATCAGATGCTACAGCTGTTATCACCCAGGGTAACTAAATTAAGAAACTATCACACTTGTGAGAAGTCTGTCCCATGCTCCTTCTCCCTACTATCCAGCTCATCTGAAGTGCTCTTCCTGTTGCCACCCCGGCCCACAGAACACCTGCCAAACCAAAGGTTAAATACATAACTGAGATGCCAAATACCACTTCCCTCTTCAAGACATACTTTACTTCCTCCTCATCATCAGCCCCACAGTGGTGAGAATAAGCCAGACTACCTCACCGGCACCCCAGAATTCCGTGCCATCTGCTTACCTCTCCTCTCCACCACACCCATTGTAGGAACGTAGTAGTGCTGATACCCAGGACAAAAGAAAGATGAGCCGTGGAGATCCCACCTCTAGGAAGTTACAAGACTTTAGTCGCAGGAGTGCACAAAAATAACTTGAAAAATTATAACCTCTACTAGTTTTCAAAAAGAACAAACACAGAAGACCTAAAAACACAGGACACTCACCACACAGCAAAGGAGATTGGAATTACAGAGGCGGTCAGCCAATGAAAAACTCACAGCAGTGAGATTTGACTAATTTTAGACCTAGATTGGAAACTCAATGAACATTAAAAAACCCACAACAGATAACAGGGACAAGGTAACAACTGCTGTGAGCAATAATAGAGCAAACCTCACCGGTGAGTTCAGGAAAAACCCAAAACTCTACTAAATAAGGGAGGCTTGTGTGCCCACAGACCAGATGAAGAAGAGTTGCTCAGCTGCTAACCGTTACAAGTCAAAACAACAACCGGCCTCTTCCCTGAGAAATGCAGAACACAGGGACAGAACCCTGCACTGCAGAGAGGCAGCGAGTCCATACCTTTAAGTAGCGAGGTCTCTGATGTTCGGATGGATGGAGACAGGACAGATGCAAAGAAGTCAGTTGAGGAATGCAATAAGTAGAAGGTACAAGGGAGCAGAGATCTCAGAGTCCTAGAGATTACATTTCCTAGGGCAACTAATACTTCTCAAGATAAAACTCCTCTGATGTGCAAACCAGACAATTGCTGTACAAGGGTCCAGATGATCCATACCTTATGTCTCATCCTCATCATGACCTCCCATTGACTACAGAGAGACTACAATGACAGAAACCTGAATGGCACTTACCTCTGACTGCCTAACCGACCCAAGGAAGACTGATGAACCCATCTCCCTTTCCCCAACTCCAAACCACTAAAGCCCTTTTCCACCCCTGAAGAGTCAGAGAAGGAACTCTGCTCCTTCGTAACAGAACCTGCCCTATATTTTAACCTCTTGACCCTTCCGTGTTGATGTTCTTTGGGAGCTGTGCTTCTGAGCTTTTCCCAGGGTTCCCCTGGTCCCTTCCGTCTTCCACCAGCCTACAGAATGAACTTACTCCCTCCTAGGCTAACACAGCAAAACCTAAATTACTATCCCCCATGAGGTGCCTGCTACAAACTGCAGAGACTCTGGGATGAATACATCATCCCCCACAGAATGAGGAACAGCCACATGCTGCCCCATAACCAGAAATCCTAGACAAAGGCAAAACACCCAGGAAAAAAAGCCAACAAACAAACAACCCCACCCCCAAAAAAAACCTGCTAAAACATCATACTCCCTCAAACACCCAATCAAAAAGTACTGACCTAAAACCAAACATGCACCTACGCACAAAAGAAAAAAAAGCATTCACAGCAACATGAACTGTGAAAAAAAAAGCTTACCGTTCCAGCATACCCTCATCAAAAGGCACAATGAGCTGAAAGAGCAGCAAAGCTCTGATCTCAAGGAGAGCCAGAGGCTGAATGACCTGCCCAGGCCAGGCCTGTGGCTTATATACCCCCTGAGCCTTCACACACATCACCTGTGAATGGGGTGGGGTGAACCCCCTGCAAGGTATAAATAGGGCCTGGGGAGCAGCTGTGTTTTATTAACTCTACTTTACATTTTCAGCAAGAACGATGCTGCTACTTTGCCCGAAAGCCTCCTTGCGAGGAATAAGGGTATGCGCACGTTTACTGCAACGCTGCTTCTTGTGACAGCGATGGGATTAGGTAGCGAACATTTTAGAGCTGGACTTTTTGGTTCCTTTCCTCTATTGTGCCGCAAGACAATTTTTATTCTCTGGCATTCCTTCACCCCTACTCTTTTATTTTTCTGTGCTGCTTTCTCTCTCTTCCCCGCCCCCCCCCCCCAATCTTTAGTATCTGTCTTGTGTCCGTAGTTATTTTTTTCTTTTTCCATCTTTGTCTCAGTCTGCATTTTTTTCTTTTTCCCCACAATGTTATAGGCCCAGTCCCTGGAGTTCGTTTGTTCTTTCTCTGCACCTGCGAATGCCTTGCCTTCCTTTCTCTTTTCCCATTCCTCTCTTTCTTTCTCTATCCCTTTGTATTGCTTACTGTTGCTGTTCCAGCTTTTCCATTCATTTTGTATCTAGATATTCCCCTTTACCGCTCCTCTTGCTGTTTTAGAATCTTTGTGCTAGTCCCTGACCTTTTTTATAATCCTTTGTCTGTCTGTAGGGCTCCTAGTTCCTCTCAAATGAGCCAGCTCTTCTTTATGTACACACATGGCTTTATAAGAGCCCCAGGCTGAAATGTTCTTCTTAGCTTCTGCTCAGAGAAGCGCTGCTGAAAAGATCCGTGTGTTGTTATCTTCAGGACGATTGAAGTGGCAGAGCTTTAGGGTAATTTGTTCCCTTCTCCTCCTCCCCACCCAAGTGCTCTGTAACTCAGAGGCACGGGACCCTAGCTGACTTGATTTTGGCACGTGCCTGGGATTCACAGACCCCTGCAACTGACTAATGATGTTGCAGCAGTGATAGTATTGAGTTATCTCTGTGAGAGGAAGGGCCACAACTCAGCTGATAAAAGCACAGGCTGTCTCTGTCCTTGATATAAATACAGGAGTTACACAGTCTTTCCTCTTATGTCTAGGGTATGCTATTACAGTTAGCTTCTCTGTGACAGCTTTATTGTTCTTCTCAGCCTGGACATTTTGGCCTGATGACCGCACAAAAAATGTGGCTGCATGCAGTGATAAAGCTGGTGGGAAAAAGGCCAGGGGAGGATCAATGACAGAGTTGAAAATGCCCTTTAGAGTTTGCTGCTTCATTGGCTGCTGACAAATAGCAACGCCTCTGTGATTTTGCTACCCTATGAGACAGATCAAAGGCGTTTAAGCAGTATTCAGTTCTATCTGAATGGTGTGTTAGTGTCTTATTATTGTACGTGCAATTAAGTTACATAATTTAAATCGAGCTTCGCCATGCTGCTTATGTAAAAACTTTCATTAAACCACCAACACATTTTATTTAAGTTGCCCAGTGACAGAAGAGAGCTTGGCTCTCTCGCTCCACCGTGCGTGCGGGGCACCCAGGCAGCGGTACCGCATTTCCATCACCCGATGGCAAAAGAGAGCCGGGTTAATCTATTCAGGCTGCGATACCGCGTATGTGTCGCTCCGTAGCGGCAGAGAGCTCGGTTGGACGACTCGGCCTGCAGTAGCACGAGTCGGTGACCCGGTGGCAGCAGAGAGTCGGGTTTGATAACTCGTGGTGCAGAACCACGTTTTTGTCACGCGGTGGAAGCAGAGAGCAGGCCTGCACGGCTCGGGCTGCAATACTGCTTTTCGGTGTCCAGGTGGCAGCAGAGAGCCACCCTAATCGATTCAGGCTGCGGCAGCGCAACTCGCTCCCCTGCTGGCAGCAGAGCGTCGGCTTTGACGACTCGGGCTATGGTACCGCGTTTTGGTGACCTGGTGGCAGTAGAGAACCGGGTTAGGTGACTGGGGCGACAGAACCAACTCGCTTTCACTCTGTGGCAGTAAAGCACCGTGTGTGACGACATGGGCTGCGGTAGTGTGATTTGGTCACCCGCTGGCAGCAGAGACTGACAACAGATTGGACAACTTGGACTACGGTACTGCGTTTTAATCGCTCGATGCCAACGGCGAGCCAGGTTAATAGACTCGGGCTACGGAACGACCTTTCTTTTACCCAGTGGCAGCAAAGAGCCGGGTTTGACGACTAGGGCTGCAGTAGCGCCTTTCGGTCACCCGATGGCAGAGAGCCGTGTTAATAGATTTAGGCTGCAGTACCGCATTTTGGTCATTCGGTGGCAGCACAGAACAGTATTTGACAAGTAGGGCTACGGAACCGCTTGTCGGTCACCCCGTGGCAGCAAAGAGACGGGTTAATGAGAAGAAGAGGCCGTCGGCCCTCCCAGACGGGAGGGCTTTCCTCTTTCGCCCATTGTCCCTTCTTTGTCCTTCCGGTTCCCGCCATCCTGGGCTGTTACGCATCTGAATAATGGTGAGAAGATAATCTCTTTCAAATTAGTAGCAAAAGCTTTTACTTGTGCCCCTGAAAGTAAAATGCGAGCTAAGTGAGGACGTGCGAGACTGTAAGCGGCATCGCTGGACTGAGTTTTATAAATCACCAGGAAGAATCTGATTTGTTTAAGTATTTATTCTGTTATACGTACATCAGTAACAATCATTACATTACTAAATAAACAATCATGTTATTAGTGCATGATTAATAGTAGTTAAAGCAAACTCTGTTGCCGGGATGGGAGGGACCAAGCGATCGAATCAATATGATTGATAAAGCAAGGCCGTCTTTATTGAAAAAGAATCAGGTTATATACTTTTCTTCTACTTGATTACATCATTGTATTATAATTTCATTGGTTGATCAAACACATAATTATATGATCCATGGTTACAAGCATATTGAATATCCATCCCCCCTTATACTAATATATCACTACCTGTCACACACTATTTTACTCTTAACATCTTGTGCGACCACTATGATCAAGAACGCAGCATACTGTTACAGTTTCTGCATCCGTGAACACGCTACCTTATCTATAGCTAAACTTAATGTTCTACCAGGGAATTGCTTGTACGGCCAACCGCTCCCAGCTATTGTTCAGCTAGGAGCCTGTTTGTACAATTCCTCCAAAGGAAAATGTACTTGCTCGTTTAACCGTTTCTCAACACTATCTCACCAAATACGAATGCTATACGCTAAGGGGTTATCAATCTTGTTCCCGTGAAAGTTTGCCGCAGAAAAGCAGCCCGGACACCCTCTTAGTGTTGAAGCACGCTATTTCTAGCAATGTTTACAGAAAGGCGTAGCGAGAGGAATAACTCGTTCGGACTGTACCGCTCAACATGCTTCTACAGACAGACAGTGCTGTGGTGAACACACATGCTCTGGGCTTGTTTGAGGGGTAAAGGGGACTTGCATTGGGGTCTCTGGGCCGATGCTAGGGACTGCTGTACTTGCTTTAGGGTGTCTTTACTCAACTGGGGGGCTCTAGTCCCATCTGGGGGATCCAGAGGCTTCTTTTTTAAGTCTGTGCCCATTTGAGGGACTCGGTTTGTTGGGTCTCTGAAGCATTTTGGGGTTGTCTGCGTGCATTTTGGAGTACCTGGGGTTTGGGTCTCTGTGCTTTGGTTCAACACGTCTGTGCCCATTTTTGTCATCTCTGGCCTTGTTTTGTGGATGTCTGCGCTCGCTCTTTCTTTGTCTCTCTGCTCCTTGTTGTGCCCTCTGTGTGTGCACCACCCCGGGATCTCTATTAATCGTAGCATCTTACTGTTGTTTTTCTCTTGACTAGCATTTCTATGCTTTAGGAAGAGCAGCTCCAACCAGACGCAAACATCCACAGACGGGCCTGGCTGAGTAAAGGACTCTGGCTGGAAATCAGAAAAAGGAGGAAAATATACAAGTTCTGGCACGAGGGGCAAGTAAGTAACGAGAAGTACAAAGGTGAAGTGGGATCGCGTAAAGAAAAGAATCAGAAGGGCTAAAGACCAATTAGAACTCAGATTGGCTCATTGTCTGAACGATAACGAAGAAATCCTTCTAAAATATATTGATAATGAAGGAAGGACTGAGGAGATTCTCCATCCTTTGCTGAATGCAGAGGGAAATATAGTGACAAAGGATGAGAATAAGGTGGAAAGGCCGCCTTTGCCTCAGTCTTTAATAGTAAAACAAGATGTTCCCTGGATGCTCTGCCTCTCGAGGCTGCAGGCAGAATGGAACGTGACTCCCTTGAACTGAGAGGAAGTGGCTGTCGGTTCCAGACGAGAGAGGGCTTTCCTCTTTTGCCCATTTCCACCCATCCTGGGCTGTGACCCATTCAGACGAAGATGAGAAGAAAAACGTCCTTTGATTTAGTGTCAGAAGTTGTCGCTTGTGCCCCTGAATGGAAAAGGCGTGGAAATTTAGGAATTGCAAGACTCAAAATGGCATCGCTGGCCTAAGTTTCATAAATAATTGAAACAAAGTAACTTACGCTTAACAGTTTTATTTAACTGTTAACGCAGGTATAGTTTATACAGCACTAGAGAAGACCCAGGAATGGTCCTCAGAGTGCTTCAGCTGATCAGTCATTTAAGAGAAATTTACATACGCGGAACTGTTTTTGTATCCATATTTTTTCCCAAAATGACAGGTATGTTTCACTCCTGGAACGTCATCTCATGTCGGGGGGGGAAGGGGGGATGAGTCGTTAAGGTATGGCCGTATCTAAGCAGTCAATCTCAACGATCCTGAGTGACAAGAAAATAAGAGTAGTTACCGTTATCTTAGTTGTTAATCTTGTCGTTTAACATGCTGCAGTTGACGTTCCATCCTACCATTTACAAATCACCGTTTCGTAACCAGAGAGAATCCGATTGAAGTATTTATTCTGTTATTTCTATGTGATTAACAGTCGTTACGTTACTAAATAATGAATTGTGTTATAGTACACGATTAGATGTTATTTAAACCATAGGATCTCACCAAATATAAATGCTGTACGGTAAGGTATTCTTAATCGTGTTCGTGTGAACGTTTGCCACAGAAAAGCAGCCCGGACACCCTCTTAGTGTTGAAGCACACGATTTCTAGCGATGTTTACAGAAAGGTGTGGCAAGAGGCATAATTTGTTCAGACTGTACCGCTCAAAATGCTTCTACAGACAGACAGCGCTGCAGTGAACACACGTACTCTGGGCTTGTTTTAGGGGTAAACGGGGCTTGCGTTTTGGTCTCTGGGCCAATTTCGGGGACCGCTGTACTTATTTTAGGGTGGGTTTGCTCATTTGGAGGGGGGCTCTTGTCCCATTTGGGGGGCCTGAGGCTTCTTTTTGGGGTCTCGGTGCCCATTTGAGGGACTCTGTGCCCCTTTGAGGGACTTGGTTTCTTGGGATCTCTGAGCCCATTTTGGGGTTCTCTCTGCGCATTTTGGGGGGCCTTAGGTTTGGATCTCCAACTTGGTTTCAGCATTTCTGTGCCCATTGTTGTTGTGTCTGGCCTTGTTTTGTAGGTGTCTGTGCTCTTCCTGTGTGTCGCTGCTCCTATTTTTGTGCTCTCTGTGTGCGCCACCCCAGGTGCTCTATTAATCATAAGATCTTACTGTTATTCTGCACTTGACTAGCGCTTCTGCGTTTCAGGAAAAGCAGCTCTAGCCGGACACAAACATCCACAGATAGGCCTTGCTGAATAAGACTATGGAAAGCACGAAAAGGAGGAAAATACACAAGCTCTGGCAGAAGGGACAGGTAACTCGTGAGGACTACAAAGACAAAATGGGATAGTGTACAAAAAAGAAGCAGAAGAGCTGAAGAGGGATTAAATTTAGATTAGCCTGTGCTCTAAAAGATACAATAAAAATAATTCTAAAAATATATTAATAAAGAACAAAGGACTGAGGAGAATCTCCATCCTTCCCTGGATGCCGGGAGAAGAATAAGGATGAGGATACGGTGAAAAGGCCACGCTTCCCTCAGTCTTTTTTATAGTAAAACAAGATGTTCCCTGGATACTCCACCTCATGAGGCTGCAGGCAGGAAGAACAGAACAAGGCTCCCTTGAACAGAGAAGAAAGGACTAGATACCCGCTAGGCAAACTTGGTATTCATAAGTCTATGGACCCAGAGGGGATTCACCCAAGAGTATAGAGAGTGAGAGTGGGTGGAGGTGCTTACCAAATCTCTTTGCGTGATCTCAGCAGTCGTGGCTGACTGGTGAAGTTCCGTTGGACTGGAGGCTGGCAAATGTTGCACCCATTTTTAAGAAGGACGGGGGAGAGGAACTAGGAAACTACAGACCTGTCAGCCTGACCTCAGTGCCAGGGAAGGGTGTGGAGATGTTTTACAGGGAAGAAGGACTCGATGCTGTAGGCCTTGTTGATATTGAGCAACTCTGACAAGACCTTGAAACAGAGAGCTGGGAAGAGACAGCCTCCTGATAAACAAGAGGCAGCCGAGAGAAAAACAAGAGCTAGTTCAGTGGGAACACGTACCGACTGAGAGAAAAACAAAAGAAGAAAAAAATCAACATAGTTAATTTTAGTGTAGCTTGTCTTTTTAGCATGTGCAGTTGTTTAGCCAATACTATGTTAGTAATAGCTTTATGGAAGGCTACATTCAGCCAATGATATACTGTAGATAGCCTCACAGACGGCCTGTTATGTAACCCTAAAAGGTATATAAAGAAACAGCTAACTCAATAAAGTGTCTTGGATCCATCACGTTGAAGTCTGTGCCTTAATCCCCTCGTCATATGGTGACCCCGATGTGATGCGACTGGCAGCCTGATTCTGGAAGACCACCGGAGATACTGAAGATAGCTGGAGATGCTGAAGATGACAGGAGATACTGCAGTACGCTGGATCGATAAAGCACACCCAATCGACGTGTGTCCAGGGGGGAATACTTGGCTGATCCATCATCTACTGGCTGGGCCAATTAGGCACACAGCTTGAAAAGGAGAAGAAACAGAAGAAGTTCCAGAACTGCCTGTTCTCTTCAGGATCAGGTGAGCAGCTGAGATGGTAATGGGGATGAATATGTTAGCAGAAGAAAAGTCTGTGTTGAAGATGTTTAAGCAGTTTTAAAGAAACAGGGGGTGAGTATAAAAGGAAAAACCTTCAAACTTTTATTGACCTGGTTAAAGAGTAAATGAATGCCCCCAGAGGGCTCTCGAGTGTTTAATTCAGAAAAACATGGAAGGACACAGGAGGACAGTGATATTCCAGATTTGGAGTTGAGTGCAGGGGCATCAGCACCTCCCGATAATCCCTTGGATCTGTGGCCAGCAGCCCTGGAGAGAACGTTATTTTCGTCCGTGGAGGTGTGGTGACCTTAAACAGCTACAAAGTCTTCCTGGGATTTGTTTGTGGGAGGCCGGAGACTCAAAATCATAGAATAACCAGGTTGGAAGAGACCCACCGGATCATCGAGTCCAACCCTTCCTATCAAACACTAAACCATACCCCTCAGCACCTCGTCCACCCGTGCCTTAAACACCTCCAGGGAAGGTGAATCAACCACCTCCCTGGGCAGCATTTGCCAGTCCCCAGTGACCCTTTCTGTGAAGAATTTTTTCCTGATGTCCAGCTTAAATCTCTCCTGGTGGAGCTTGAGGCCATTCCCTCTTGTCCTGCCCCCTGTCACTTGGGAGAAGAGGCCAGCTCCCTCCTCTCTACAACATCCTTTCAGGTAGTTGTACAGAGCAATGAGGTCTCCCCTCAGCCTCCTCTTCTCCAGGCCAAACAACCCCAGCTCTCTCAGCCGCTCCTCGTAAGGCCTGTTCTCCAGCCCTTTCATCAGCCTTGTTGCTCTTCTCTGGACTCGCTCCAGAGCCTCAACATCCTTCTTGTGGTGAGGGGCCCAGAACTGAACACAGGATTCGAGGAGCGGTCTCACCAGTGCCAAGTACAGAGGGAGAAGAACCTCCCTGGACCTGCTGGTCACGCCGTTTCTGATCCAAGCCAAGATGCCTTTGGCCTTCTTGGCCACTTGGGCACACTGCTGGCTCATGTTCAGTCGGCTGTCAACCAACACCCCCAGGTCCCTCTCCTCCAGGCAGCTTTCTAGACAGGCTCTTCCTAGTCTGTAGCACTGCATAGGGTTGTTGTGCCCCAGGTGCAGGACCTGGTACTTGGCCTTGTTAAATCTCATGCCATTGGACTCAGCCCAGCGGTCCAGCCTGTTCAGATCCCTTTGCAGAGCCTCCCTGCCCTCCAGCAGATCCACACTTCCACCCAGCTTAGTGTCATCCTTAAACTTGCTAGGGGCGGACTCTATGCCTTCACCCAGGTCATTGATAAAGACATTGAACAGGGCTGGACCCGGCACTGAGCCCTGGGGAACCCCACTTCTCACTGGCCTCCAGCTGGATTTCGCACCATTTCCCACCACTCTCTGGGCCTGGCCAGCCAACCAGTTTTCCACCCAGGAGAGTGTGCGCCTGTCCAGGCCAGAGACTGACAGTTTCTCAAGCAGAATGCTGTGAGAAACTGTGTCAAAGGCTTTACTGAAGTCCAGGAAGACCCCATCCACAGCCTTTCCCTCATCCAGCAGCCGAGTCACTTTGTCATAGAAGGCGATCAGGTTTCTTTGGCAAGACCTGCCTTTTGTGAACCTGTCTGGACTGGGCCTGATCACCTGGTTCTCTTGCATGTGCTTCATGAGAGCACTCAAGATCACCTGCTCCATGACTTTCCCTGGCACTGAGGTCAGACTGACAGGCCTGTAGTTCCCTGGATCCTCCCTGCGACCCTTCTTGTAGATGGGCACAACATCAGCCAGCCTCCAGTCCAGTGGGACTTCCCCAGTCTTCCAGGACTGCTGGAAGACGATGGAAATGGGTTTGGCCAGCACATCTGCCAGCTCCTTCAATACCCTTGGGTGGATCCCATCTGGTCCCATAGACTTGTGGGTGTCTAGTCGGGCTAGCAAGGCTCTGACCACCTCCTCTTGGATCACAGGAGCCTCATTTTACTCCTCTGGCTCCTGGGTTTGTACACAGAGGGGACAACTTTATTTACAATTAAAGACTGAGGCAAAGAAGGCATTAAGTACCTCAGCCTTTTCCTCATCCCCTGTCACTGTTATTCCTTCTGCGTCCAATAGGGACTGTATGGTCTCCCTAGTCCTCCTTTTATTATTTATGTATTTGTAGAAAGATTTTTTGTTATCTTTCACAGACTTGGCCAATCTGATTTCTAGCTGAGCCTTAGCCCTTCTGATTTTTTCTCTACGCAATCTCACTTCCCTCCTGTAGTCCACCAAACATGCCTGTCCCCTCTTCCAGAGCCCATAAACGTTTCTCCTCTTCTTGATATCACTCACGATCTCTCTGTTCAACCAAGCTGGTTTTCTCCCCTGCTGGCTTTTTTTCTGGAACATAGGCATGGCCTTCTCGTGAGCTGCTAGGATTTCCTTTTTGAAGAGCTCCCAGCCCTCCTGGGCTCCCTTGCCCTTAAGGACTGTCTCCTGTGAGACTTTGCCAACCGGCCTTCTGTAGAGTACAGTCTGCCCTCTAGAAATTTAATGCTACCGGCCTGCTAACCACCCTCCTCACTTCACCTAGAACAGAAAACCACATCATCGCATGATCGCTAAGCGTCCACCTGCCGCCACATCCCCCACAAGGCCTTCTCTGTTCACAAACAGCAGGTCCAGGAGGGCACCCTCCCTTGTTGGTTCATTCACCAGCTGTGCAAGGAAGTTGTCTTCCACGCACTCCAGAAACCTCCTAGACTGCTTCGTTTCTGCTCTATTGTACTTCCAGCAGGTATCAGGAAGATTGAAGTCTCCCACAAGAACGAGAGGCATCCATCTAGAGATTGACCCCAGCTGTTTATAGAAGAGCTCATCAGCTGCTTCTCCTTGGCTGGGTGGTCTGTAACAGACTCCCATCACAAAATCTACCTTCTGGTGGCCTCCTCTGATTTTAACCCACAGGCACTCGATCTCCTTATCGCCACAATCCATCTCAGTGATGTCCAAGTCTTCCCTTACAAAGAGGGCTACCCCACCTCCTCTCCTACCCTTCCTGTCCCGCCTGAAGAGTTTGTACCCCACCATAGCCACACTCCAGTTATATGAGTCGTCCCACCACATTTCCGTGATGGCAAAGACATCATAGGCTCCTTGCCCTACGACAGCTTCCAGCTCTTCCTTCTTATTCCCTGTGCTGCGTGCATTGGTATAAATGCACTTCAGCTGAGCTGCCGAGCCTTCAGCCTTCTTAGAGGGAACAGAGTTCATTCCCAATTGCCTGGTAACTGCAGTAGCTCGCTCCAGAGCACCCGTATCTCCCTTAGCACCCCCAGGGGTGTTCTCCCCCACTTTCTGTATGGTGAGGTAGTGGTTGTCCAGACCAGCACACCCTCTCTGAATCACCATTGCCCCACGTCCAGGCTCGTTCCTGTCTAGCCTGGGCTCAACCCCCTCCCCCTTCACATCTAGTTTAAAGCTCGATTTATGAGCTTAGCTAGGTTTTTAGCAAGGGCTTTAGCCCCCCCTAGGAGACCCACGTGAGCCACCCCACGATCAAAGAAACCAAAGCATCTCTCCTCAAACCAGGCTCGGAGCCAGGCATTAATTGAATTGTTCTTCCTGACTTTCAGCTCCTCTCTATTTAGCCTTGGGATGGAGCAGAACGCTACTTGTGCCCCAGAGCCCTCCACCATTTTCCCAATGGCCCTGAAGTCTTTCTTGATGGTTTTGGTCCTTCTGTTTACTAGATCATCGTTACCGGTTTCGACTACTATCAGAGGATAGTAGTCTGTCTCGTGGACCAGGGAAGGAAGTTTTCTAGCTACCTCCTTCACTGATGTCCCCGGTAAGCAGCAGATCTCTCTGTGGAGGGGTCCGGTCTGCAAATGGGTCCCTCTGTTCCTTTAAGGAGGGAGACCCCTACAACAGTCACCCTCTTCTTCTTCTTAATGGAGGACGTTTTTATCTTTTTCTGGGGATGCTGCGGCCTAGGGAAGGATTCTAGGCTGTGGGAGCCAAAAAGCTGTAGAGAAAGTACTAACTGCTCCGCTACTGCTGGGGGGGGCCACTGCCCTGGGCCAACAGTTGGGAGGGGGGCACCCACCACTGCTTATGCCACCGCTTTCTGCAACCCAGGCAGTTTTGGCATTACGGAAGGGACTGTTAGCACATACAATACGAAATGACTCAATTAAACGATGTTGGTAGCAGTTCAAGAATCAACACGGCTTAAATAATGCCATTTTACAACAGGTGCAGCTTTTAGGGTTATCAAACACTTTTAAAGATGCTGGATTTTGGAAAGTTGAAACAGGCCTGACCTGTACGTGGCGTTTGTAGACAGATTGAAGCGTGCGCTCGACAAACAGATAGACAACGGAGCAGTTCAAGAAGCCTTAATTTTGCAATCAGCGATAAAAAAGCCTAATGATGAATATAGAAAGACATGGGGTAGTCTGAAAACTCCTACAACAACAGCAATGATCATTTACCTAGCAAGCACAGCTCATGGCTGCTGTTCTGACTGTACACAGGGCAGAAAGACATTTTGTTATAGATGCAAGCTTTACTGGAATAATTCAAGCAAGGGAAATCATATACGGGGAGATGGAGGCTTTGGCTTGACTGACCGGTCCACGATTCTACAAACCAGAAACTACAAAAATCATGAACCTACAAAGGACGACACTTGCAGAGCAAAGAAGAATAACATTTTATCAGACATGAAATATTTGTTAGACAATCGATGTAAGCTTTATTAGATAATGTATATGCATATTTTAAGTATTGTATGTGCCCGGTACTGTGTGTAGTTTAAATATTAACAGCATCAAAAAATTGTGGATCCAATAGTGATAACCAACACTGTATGAATGTATTTGGCTAGCTTGGATATGAGTGGTAGAGTATGTGTCTCTGTGTGTGTGTTTGAAGCACTTCAAACATTTGTAAGACTTACAGATTAGTTTTGATTACTCTTGGAAATACATGTCTGGGACCTTTCACTCTCAAAGGTCCACTAAACAAACAAACAGGTAGATTTACCTGGGGGGATCTTTGGAATGGAAGGCTTCAGAAGGAAAAATTTTAAAATGCCTAACAAAACAAAAAAATACCAAAAAACCAATGGAAAAAGCCTTGCAGCTGTGGGTGTGAGTGCCCACCCACCCCCCACAACCCCCCCACAGCCCCTTCAGCTTTGTAGAAGTCCAGAGGACTTAACGGTATTATCGCTCTAGGGGAATGCCAATTTGTGAGAACATTCTGCGTTCCAGTGTCCCTTATCAGATCACCAATTGCTAGGCCCTAGCACAGACAGCCGTGAGGGATATTAAGCCAAGGAATATATGAAAATTCAAAAGACTCATTACGAGTTATTGAGTGGGTATTTTACCACATCAACCTTAAAAACAAAGAAACCAACCAGAATCACGAGTTTTGAAAGGACTGATGTCGGACGCTATTTCACCAGACCTTATGTGGCGGCAATCCCAAGAAACCTCATGAGAAGGGATTTGTTATCACATTTGAAATGTATCATCCGTACACCGGCGATGGCCCCTTTTCAATATTGGCCACCAGTCAGCGACAGACGCTCAAGCTGAAATGGAAAACAGATTTGGGGTAGATCAGTCGCCGCTATCGAAAGAAAAGGTCACAATCTTACAACAGTTAATTTTAGAGCAATTGAAACGTGGACATATTAAAGAATCTGGTAGTCCGTAGAATACACCGGTGTTCATGACCGTGAAGAAATCAGGCAAGTGGAGACTGTTACATGACTTGCGAAAGATCAGGGAGATAATGGGAGATATGGGAGCGTTAGAGCCAGGACTACAATCGCCGACCGTGACTCCGAGACATTGGAACATTTTGATCATAGATCTCAAAGGTTGGTCTTCTACCATACCTATTTGTCCAGAGGATGGTGACAAGTTTGCGCTTTCGGCACCAGAAGTGAATAAGCAAGCACCTATGAAAAGATATCAATGGGTAGTATTGCCACAAGGCGTGAAATCTCACCGACGATGTGTCAACAATAGGTGGCTAAGGTGCTAGAACATTTCCAACAACAGCATCCGCATTTGATAGTCCTTCATTATATGGATGACAGGTTGATAGTAGAACAAGATCAGCTTGAACAATGTCAAACAGAGCTTGTAAATGACTTAGACCGATTAGGGTTATCCATAGCCTGAGAGAAGGTACAGGCCCAACCGCCATTGAAGTATTTGGGTTGGAAGGTACTGGACCAAACTGTTGTACTACAGAAGTTGACGCTATGGGTTGATATCAAAACACTAAACGACATGCAAAAGATGTTGGGAAATATCAGTTGGGTGCAATAGACAATCAGATGATAAAACCTTTGTTTCATTTATTGAAGGGCAATACAGATTTGAACACCCCAAGAAAATTGACAAAAGAGGCAGAAAGGGCATTAGAGTAAATTAAGAGGGCCATTGAAGAGCGTCAAATGCATCCAGTGATGATTGAACAGCCTGTGCATTTATGGTTAATTAACAATTAAGTTCAGTCCGTGGGAATTATAATGCACTAGCTGGAAAACAGAGTAGAAAGTGATAAACGGGGAATTATAGAACTGTTGTTTCTAAAACATCAGATGAATAAAACAATAGTAACCAGACCTGAAGCTTTTGCCATGCTGCTGATTAGACGTAGAGAAAGAGTTTTCTCGTTAAGAGGGTATGAGCCAGACAGCGTTATAATTCCCATGAAAAAAGAATATTTACAATGCTGTTTGCAAAAGAATTTAGCTTTGTAAGTGGCACGAGAAAATTATAAAGGACAATTAAAGACTCATCATCCTAGTAGTAAGTTGACAACCTTATTGGAGAATCAAGTTATTAAAGAGAAAACAAAGTTAAGTCTGGTGCAGGTGCAAGGCCAGACTCTTTGTCCAGATGGAAGTGGAAGAAAGGGAAAAGTGGTAAGTGTAGGGTTGGAGGAAGAAGAATGGAAAAAGGTAACATTTTTGATACAGTCATCTCCGCAAATTGGAGAGCTAAAGGCCGTGGTCGAGGCTTTGAATAAGCGGCCCGACCAACCTTTGAACGTTATCGCTGATTCAATGTATGTAGCAGGAATCGTGCAAAGAATGGAAAGATCAATTCTGAAAGACATTTCAAATCAGCAATTGAGTTATTAAAACAGCTGTTACAGTTGTTGAATCAGCAAAGGGAGATGTAGTATGTATGCAATCATAGGAGTCACACGAGTTAGCCAAGGTTTTGCACAGAAGGAAAAGGTAGAGCAGACAAGTTACAGTTATGGCAAGCTGATGTGACTCATATTGCACAGTTTGGAAGATGGAAATATGTACATCTTTCTATAGACACATACTCAATGGCAGTCATATTGACGGCGTTATCAGGGGAAACATCACACCATGTACAAACACACTTTAGACAAGCTTTTGCCACTTTAGGAATTCTGCAGGTAATCGAGACGGATAATGCAGCAGCATACGTTTCACAGAGTACGCAACCCTTTCTAAGAAAGGGGGATATATCACATAAAACAGGAATCCCAAATTCCCCCACCGGCCAAGCCGTTATTGAACATACCTATCAAATAGTAACACAATTGTTAGCAAAACAAAAAAGGGGGGAATCGGGAGAGACGCTGCAAATCAAATTGATGAAGGAGCAATACATGATGAATATTTTGCAATTAGCAGGAGGTGATCAAATTGTGCCAGTGTAAAAGCATATGCAAACCATGTCGTCAAAACCAGACCAAGTACAAGACAATGTGAAAGTGCTATTGAACAACAGAAAAGGGCAAAGGACAGGTCCCTATAAGCTATTAACGTAGGGATGAGGTTATGCCTGTGTTTTAACAGATAAAAGACCGCTTTGGGCACCAGCGAGGTGGATCGAGCCTGCATTGCCGCGTGATAACGGTGAAGCCCCAGCTATGATAGCAGTCGACAAGAATGAGAAGGATGTTAACAGTATATATGCTCTTAATCCCACGCGTGATAGTTGACGGAGGTCCCTGGGCAATTGATACTCAAAAGAATGCATGGATAACATTTGCGAACATGACAGGCCAAGATTTATTTTGTCTCTCTTCAGCCACTCCAAGAGATCTGTTTAAAACATGTCTGATAGGATTGTCATTACTGCAAAGAAACTATTCGAGTTTTAAACCTTTCGTAAACCATAACTCGACCCTTACAGTACATAAGACCACAGATGTCAAAAACTTTATACTAAGTTTAAAGTACAGTGGCTTGGAGCCTCAAGAGTTAGGACTGTTCCATGCACTGAGAAATAGAAGCTGCGTATTTTGTTATGCACAGGAAGCCCCAGGATGTTGGGAAGGAGCTTCTAGCCACCAATTTGTTTATGCTGAAAGCAGGTGGGACAATGTATCATGATGGTGTAAAGGAGGAAAAGAACCATAGAAGAAACCATACTCGGCACTGGTGAGACTGCTCGTTGAATACTGTGTTCAGTTCTGGGCTCCTCACCACAAGAAGGATGTTGAGGCTCTGGAGCGAGGCCAGAGAAGAACAACGAAGCTGGTGAAGGGGCTGGAGAACAGGCCTTATAAGGAACGGCTGAGAGAGCTGGGGTTGTTTGGCCTGGAGAAGAGGAGGCTGAGGGGAGACCTCATTGCTCTCTACAACTACCTGAAAGGAGGTTGTGGATAGGAGGGTGCTGGCCTCTTCTCCCAAGGGAAAAGGGACAGGACAGGAGGCAATGGCCTCAAGCCCTGTCAAGGCAGATTTAGGCTGGACATTAGGAAAAAAATTTTCACAGAAAGGGTCATTAGGCACTGCAACAGGCTGCCCAGGGAGGTGGTTGAGTCACCTTCCCTGGAGGTGTTTAAGGCACGGGTGGACGAGATGCTGAGGGGCATGGTTTAGAGATTGGTGGGAATGATTGGACTCGATGATCCGGTGGGTCTCTTCCAACCTGGTTATTCTATGACTCTAAGTTAATACAACCTATAGTGGGAAAAAATTAGCACCTGGCATCTTCCTGATATGTGGCAATCGAGCCTGGTCAGGAATCCCCTCCAGACCTAAGGCGGACCCTGAATTCTACGGTGGGTAACCATATTTGTGCCACCTATGCAACAACTACTATGGCAGCACAAAAGAAACAAAAGTCAAGCTAGAGGTAGAGTCACTTATGATGAAAATTTTAATAGTCAGATACAGAACTGGGATCGTACTTCCCAAATTTTAACTGCCATTTTGGCACCACAACTAGGAGTAGCCAAAGCACTGAAGTTGGCCGTTTGTAAAACAGGTGAATTAAACTTTAAGAGTATTGACAACACTTAGAGCAAATTTAGATTCTATAAGACATGCCACGCTTCAGAATCAAGCAATAGATATATTATTAGCACAAGGCCATGGATGTGAGGAGTTAAAAGGAATGCGCTGTATGAATTGGTCAGATCGTTCCAAAACCATATATAAAACCATAAAGAAGCTACAAGGTATGACAGAGCAATTAATGCATGAGCAAGGGGTTTTAGAGAATTGTCAAGCAAGGTTTGGGATAGCAAGATGGGTACAAGAACTGTTGATCAAAGAAGGAATGTTATTCTTAATGGTGTTAATTGCTTTTACAATTAGCAAGTGTATTACAGTGTATGCGACATCAAGTCAATCATATGTGTCACGTGAATGCTTTACTCTTAAAACAAAAACAGGGAATTGTGGAGACATAAAGGGAAGGACAACTCAAATGCTGTAGGGCATGTTCATATCGAGCAACTCTGACAAGACCTTGAAACAGAGAGCTGGAAAAAGACAGCCTCCTGATAAACAAGAACCAACTAATAGAAAAACAAGAGCTAATTCAGTGGGAACAAGTACCAACTGAGAGAAAAACAAAAGAAGAGAAACATCAACATAGTTATTTTTAGTGTAACTTGTTTTTTTTAGCATACACAGTTGTTTAGCCAATAATATGTTAGTAATAGCTTTATGGACGGCTTCCTTTATCAAATAATATACTGTAGATAGATAGCCTCATGGACAGCCTGTTATGTAACCCAAAAGGATATATAAAGAAACAGCTAAGAGTCTTGGATCCATCACACTGAAGTCCGTGCTTTAATCCACTCAAAATATTGTGGAAGAGTTTATCTTGGGTACGATCGCAGAACACATACAGGGCAACCAGGCCCACTCAACATGAGTTTATTAAATGCAGTTCCTGCCAAACTAACCTAATCGCATTCTATAACAATGCAACCCACTTGCTGGATAAGGGAAAAGCTATGCATATGATCTACCTGGACTTCAGCAAAGCCTTTCACACAGTATGTCACAGTATCCTACTTGCAAAACTGGCATGAACAAGCACACCCTCAGCCTGGTTAACATCGGGGTCGAAGGCTAAGCCTCAAGAGCGGGGGTAAACATACTTGAATCCACAGGGAGACAGGTAACAAAATATGGTCCCAAGGGCATAGTGCTGAATCTAGAGCAGGTCAAAATCTTCATCAAGAACCTGGATGATGGGGTGGAATGTACCCTTAAAAACTTTATAAATGACATTAAAATAGAATCATAGAATAACCAGGTTGGAAGAGACCCACCGGATCATCGAGTCCAAACCTTCCTATCAAACACTAAACTATTCATTTCAGCACCACGTCCACCCGAGCCTTAAACACCTCCAGGGAAGGTGACTCAACCACCTCCCTGGGCAGCCCGGTGCAGTGCACAATGACCCTTTCTGTGAAAATTTTTTTCTAATGTCCAGCCTAAATCTGCCCTGACAGGGCTTGAGGCCATTCCCTCCTGTCCTGTATCTTTTCCCTTGGGAGAAGAGGCCAGCACTCTCTTCCACATCTCCCGCTACGTCACCTACACCACTCGGCCACCGAACCTCAATCACCTTGGGCTGCCACGTCCAGGACGCGCTCCACCTGGAATCCACAAGCAGTCAAGGACGGCTGTACCTTCACCGACTCCAGGACACACGAACAACAACTGCTGCTTCACGCAGCTCACCGTTGCTCTCTTCATCCAAGCCACCACCTCTGCCACTCGACTGCTTTGCCCACGGCCCCGTACCTTCAAAGCAAAACCAAAACCCGTTATCTAGTCACAGAGCCCCCGGCCACATCTTCCCACCGACACCGCAGCAGACCCACCTCCCTATGGCACTCGACCCGCACGCATCTCCATCCGTGCCTCTCGGCGCACAGGTCCGGCCTCTACCTCTGAAAAACACAACGGCAAAGACATCACCCTGACGCTCAGCAACGCCCTAAGAAATCCAAGCCTCTCGCTTGCTTTTACTGAGGCCGCCTCTACTGGGCATTACAGCCAAGCAAAGCTAGTCCACAACCAAACCCAAACATGAATTGCCGCTCCCTTGACGTACAAACCCCTTCGCCACCGCTCCCACTGCCTTCTCCCACACAGTTTTGGTTGTCCCCTCCGTGGCTCCAGAGAGTAGGAGAAACTACCCTCCTCACCCGCCACACCAAGGGCTGCTACTTCTGCAACGTAATGGACGCCCCTAGACTGCAACGTCTAGTCTCGTCAAAACCTTAAGCACGCAATCAGGCCACTCTACCTCGGCTGACTCTTATCAATTCCTCTACGCAACAGGCAGAGCAGCTCCAACCAGACACAAATACACACAGAACAACAGCACGCAAGACCAACGTAAGGAACCGGGGACAAAAGAAGACTCACGGCGACAAAGAGGACTCCGGGACCACGCATGCCAATGGGCAAGGCAATGGACAGGGCTCCGAGGGAGAACCTACGGCAGCCCTGGAAAAGCCATGAACCGTGCAGGGTTCCAAAGAGATGTGGCCGCAACTGCCTAGATGAACGGGCAAGAAGCCCTTTTTAAAGGCCTAAAGATGCAGAGGATGCGCGGAACGAGTCCCACAACAGGGATCCAAGAAAACAGAAGAGTAGCTCTTCCGGATGGCGAGGCGGGCTGCAAGGCCGCAGCAAAAGCCCGGCGTGCCTTGACCACAAAAGAGGACATCAAGACCTGCAGAAAATTTCAGACGCGGCACGGTGACTAGACAAACTAGACCCCAACAGATACAGGCTGGAACTGCCCTGCCCGTGCAGGGTTTGGGCTCAGAAGTACGCCCCTCTGCCTTCACCGGCCCAAAGACCACTCTCCCTGCACAGCCTAGGCTACCTTCAAAACCCCTCCCTGCTAGCCCCAACCCGCCTCCCGCTTCCCACCTCTGCTCCCTCAACTTAGCTTTCAGAGGGCCACGACTCAAGCTGTCCTGGGCCAAAGCAGCTCAAATCACAGCGGCTAACGGAAATAATCCTGCAGTCACGGGGTTCCTCTTCAGCATCTGCAAGAAAAAAAACAAAGAGGAAAACAGAGTGCCAGCCGTCGGCACCACACCGCTCGCCGCCAACATCTTCTACTACGCCCCGTCATCCACCGCAAAACCGCCCGGGCATTCTGCTCACCTGCCCCTTGCTCGCTCACACGTCAGAACCGGCAGCTGACACGGCCTGGGGCACCTGCAGTTCCAAGAGGAAAATCAGCTTTTGTGACCATGACAAATCTACACCGCCACGCTCCTCCTCACGACGACCCAGTCTCCCCTCAAGCGCTCACCCTCTTCCAGAGGCTCCCCGAACAGCACCTGCCAAAACCAAAAACGCTCAGCTGAGTTGCTACATAGCACTTGGCTCTTAGATACCGCCTCGGACAACCACCTCACCTTCTCACGCCGTTTGCTGACACGAAGCTGGGCCCCTCTGACGCCGCATGCTGAACCTGCAAGAAGAGACCTGCTTAGACACAACCCAAATAGACAGGCAGCTCCCAGCCAATCCCATCTCCCGCTACGTTACCTTCACCGCTCGGCCACCGAACCTCCGTCACCTTGGGCTGCCACGTCCAGGACGCGCTCCACATGGAATCCACAAGCAGTCAAGGACGGCTGTACCTTCACCGACTCCAGGACACACGAACAACAACTGCCGCTTCACGCAGCTCACCGTTGCTCTCTTCATCCAAGCCACCTCCTCTGCCACTCGACTGCTTTGCCCACGGCCCCGTACCTTCAAAGCAAAACCAAAACCCGTTATCTAGTCACAGAGCCCCCGGCCACATCTTCCCCCCGACACCGCAGCAGACCCACCTCCCTATGGCACTCGACCCGCACGCATCTCCATCCGTGCCTCTCGGCGCACAGGTCCGGCCTCTACCTCTGAAAAACACAACGGCAAAGACATCACCCTGACGCTCAGCAACGCCCTAAGAAATCCAAGCCTCTCGCTTGCTTTTACTGAGGCCGCCTCTACTGGGCATTACAGCCAAGCAAAGCTAGTCCACAACCAAACCCAAACATGAATTGCCGCTCCCTTGACGTACAAACCCCTTCGCCACCGCTCCCACTGCCTTCTCCCACGCAGTTTTGGTTGTCCCCTCCGTGGCTCCAGAGATTAGCAGAAACTACCCTCCTCACCCGCCACACCAAGGGCTGCTACTTCTGCAACGTAATGGACGCCCCTAGACTGCAACGTCTAGTCTCGTCAAAACCTTAAGCACGCAATCAGGCCACTCTACCTCGGCTGACTCTTATCAATTCCTCTACGCACCAGGCAGAGCAGCTCCAACCAGACACAAATACACACAGAACAACAGCACGCAAGACCAACGTAAGGAACCGGGGACAAAAGAAGACTCACGGCGACAAAGAGGACTCCGGGACCACGCATGCCAATGGGCAAGGCAATGGACAGGGCTCCGAGGGAGAACCTACGGCAGCCCTGGAAAAGCCATGAACCGTGCAGGGTTCCAAAGAGATGTGGCCGCAACTGCCTAGATGAACGGGCAGGAAGCCCCTTTTAAAGGCCTAAAGATGCAGAGGATGCGCGGAACGAGTCCCACAACAGGGATCCAAGAAAACGGAAGAGCAGCTCTTCCGGATGGCGAGGCGGGCTGCAAGGCCGCAGCAAAAGCCCGGCGTGCCTTGACCACAAAAGAGGACATCAAGACCTGCAGAAAATTTCAGACGCGGCACGGTGACTAGACAAACTAGACCCCAACAGATACAGGCTGGAACTGCCCTGCCCGTGCAGGGTTTGGGCTCAGAAGTACGCCCCTCTGCCTTCACCGGCCCAAAGACCACTCTCCCTGCACAGCCTAGGCTACCTTCAAAACCCCTCCCTGCTAGCCCCAACCCGCCTCCCGCTTCCCACCTCTGCTCCCTCAACTTAGCTTTCAGAGGGCCACGACTCAAGCTGTCCTGGGCCAAAGCAGCTCAAATCACAGCGGCTAACGGAAATAATCCTGCAGTCACGGGGTTCCTCTTCAGCATCTGCAAGAAAAAAAACAAAGAGGAAAACAGAGTGCCAGCCGTCGGCACCACACCGCTCGCCGCCAACATCTTCTACTACGCCCCGTCATCCACCGCAAAACCGCCCGGGCATTCTGCTCACCTGCCCCTTGCTCGCTCACACGTCAGAACCGGCAGCTGACACGGCCTGGGGCACCTGCAGTTCCAAGAGGAAAATCAGCTTTTGTGACCATGACAAATCTACACCGCCACGCTCCTCCTCACGACGACCCAGTCTCCCCTCAAGCGCTCACCCTCTTCCAGAGGCTCCCCGAACAGCACCTGCCAAAACCAAAAACGCTCAGCTGAGTTGCCTCATAGCACTTGGCTCTTAGACACCGCCTCGGACAACCACCTCACCTTCTCACGCCGTTTGCTGACACGAAGCTGGGCCCCTCTGACGCCGCATGCTGAACCTGCAAGAAGAGACCTGCTTAGACACAACCCAAATAGACAGGCAGCTCCCAGCCAATCCCATCTCCCGCTACGTTACCTTCACCGCTCGGCCACCGAACCTCCGTCACCTTGGGCTGCCACGTCCAGGACGCGCTCCACCTGGAATCCACAAGCAGTCAAGGACGGCTGTACCTTCACCGACTCCAGGACACACGAACAACAACTGCCGCTTCACGCAGCTCACCGTTGCTCTCTTCATCCAAGCCACCTCCTCTGCCACTCGACTGCTTTGCCCACGGCCCCGTACCTTCAAAGCAAAACCAAAACCCGTTATCTAGTCACAGAGCCCCCGGCCACATCTTCCCCCCGACACCGCAGCAGACCCACCTCCCTATGGCACTCGACCCGCACGCATCTCCATCCGTGCCTCTCGGCGCACAGGTCCGGCCTCTACCTCTGAAAAACACAACGGCAAAGACATCACCCTGACGCTCAGCAACGCCCTAAGAAATCCAAGCCTCTCGCTTGCTTTTACTGAGGCCGCCTCTACTGGGCATTACAGCCAAGCAAAGCTAGTCCACAACCAAACCCAAACATGAATTGCCGCTCCCTTGACGTACAAACCCCTTCGCCACCGCTCCCACTGCCTTCTCCCACGCAGTTTTGGTTGTCCCCTCCGTGGCTCCAGAGAGTAGCAGAAACTACCCTCCTCACCCGCCACACCAAGGGCTGCTACTTCTGCAACGTAATGGACGCCCCTAGACTGCAACGTCTAGTCTCGTCAAAACCTTAAGCACGCAATCAGGCCACTCTACCTCGGCTGACTCTTATCAATTCCTCTACGCAACAGGCAGAGCAGCTCCAACCAGACACAAATACACACAGAACAACAGCACGCAAGACCAACGTAAGGAACCGGGGACAAAAGAAGACTCACGGCGACAAAGAGGACTCCGGGACCACGCATGCCAATGGGCAAGGCAATGGACAGGGCTCCGAGGGAGAACCTACGGCAGCCCTGGAAAAGCCATGAACCGTGCAGGGTTCCAAAGAGATGTGGCCGCAACTGCCTAGATGAACGGGCAAGAAGCCCTTTTTAAAGGCCTAAAGATGCAGAGGATGCGCGGAACGAGTCCCACAACAGGGATCCAAGAAAACGGAAGAGTAGCTCTTCCGGATGGCGAGGCGGGCTGCAAGGCCGCAGCAAAAGCCCGGCGTGCCTTGACCACAAAAGAGGACATCAAGACCTGCAGAAAATTTCAGACGCGGCACGGTGACTAGACAAACTAGACCCCAACAGATACAGGCTGGAACTGCCCTGCCCGTGCAGGGTTTGGGCTCAGAAGTACGCCCCTCTGCCTTCACCGGCCCAAAGACCACTCTCCCTGCACAGCCTAGGCTACCTTCAAAACCCCTCCCTGCTAGCCCCAACCCGCCTCCCGCTTCCCACCTCTGCTCCCTCAACTTAGCTTTCAGAGGGCCACGACTCAAGCTGTCCTGGGCCAAAGCAGCTCAAATCACAGCGGCTAACGGAAATAATCCTGCAGTCACGGGGTTCCTCTTCAGCATCTGCAAGAAAAAAAACAAAGAGGAAAACAGAGTGCCAGCCGTCGGCACCACACCGCTCGCCGCCAACATCTTCTACTACGCCCCGTCATCCACCGCAAAACCGCCCGGGCATTCTGCTCACCTGCCCCTTGCTCGCTCACACGTCAGAACCGGCAGCTGACACGGCCTGCGGCACCTGCAGTTCCAAGAGGAAAATCAGCTTTTGTGACCATGACAAATCTACACCGCCACGCTCCTCCTCACGACGACCCAGTCCCCCCTCAAGCGCTCACCCTCTTCCAGAGGCTCCCCGAACAGCACCTGCCAAAACCAAAAACGCTCAGCTGAGTTGCCTCATAGCACTTGGCTCTTAGACACCGCCTCGGACAACCACCTCACCTTCTCACGCCGTTTGCTGACACGAAGCTGGGCCCCTCTGACGCCGCATGCTGAACCTGCAAGAAGAGACCTGCTTAGACACAACCCAAATAGACAGGCAGCTCCCAGCCAATCCCATCTCCCGCTACGTTACCTTCACCGCTCGGCCACCGAACCTCCGTCACCTTGGGCTGCCACGTCCAGGACGCGCTCCACCTGGAATCCACAAGCAGTCAAGGACGGCTGTACCTTCACCGACTCCAGGACACACGAACAACAACTGCCGCTTCACGCAGCTCACCGTTGCTCTCTTCATCCAAGCCACCTCCTCTGCCACTCGACTGCTTTGCCCACGGCCCCGTACCTTCAAAGCAAAACCAAAACCCGTTATCTAGTCACAGAGCCCCCGGCCACATCTTCCCCCCGACACCGCAGCAGACCCACCTCCCTATGGCACTCGACCCGCACGCATCTCCATCCGTGCCTCTCGGCGCACAGGTCCGGCCTCTACCTCTGAAAAACACAACGGCAAAGACATCACCCTGACGCTCAGCAACGCCCTAAGAAATCCAAGCCTCTCACTTGCTTTTACTGAGGCCGCCTCTACTGGGCATTACAGCCAAGCAAAGCTAGTCCACAACCAAACCCAAACATGAATTGCCGCTCCCTTGACGTACAAACCCCTTCGCCACCGCTCCCACTGCCTTCTCCCACGCAGTTTTGGTTGTCCCCTCCGTGGCTCCAGAGAGTAGCAGAAACTACCCTCCTCACCCGACACACCAAGGGCTGCTACTTCTGCAGCGTAATGGACGCCCCTAGACTGCAACGTCTAGTCTCGTCAAAACCTTAAGCACGCAATCAGGCCACTCTACCTCGGCTGACTCTTATCAATTCCTCTACGCACCAGGCAGAGCAGCTCCAACCAGACACAAATACACACAGAACAACAGCACGCAAGACCAACGTAAGGAACCGGGGACAAAAGAAGACTCACGGCGACAAAGAGGACTCCGGGACCACGCATGCCAATGGGCAAGGCAATGGACAGGGCTCCGAGGGAGAACCTACGGCAGCCCTGGAAAAGCCATGAACCGTGCAGGGTTCCAAAGAGATGTGGCCGCAACTGCCTAGATGAACGGGCAGGAAGCCCCTTTTAAAGGCCTAAAGATGCAGAGGATGCGCGGAACGAGTCCCACAACAGGGATCCAAGAAAACGGAAGAGCAGCTCTTCCGGATGGCGAGGCGGGCTGCAAGGCCGCAGCAAAAGCCCGGCGTGCCTTGACCACAAAAGAGGACATCAAGACCTGCAGAAAATTTCAGACGCGGCACGGTGACTAGACAAACTAGACCCCAACAGATACAGGCTGGAACTGCCCTGCCCGTGCAGGGTTTGGGCTCAGAAGTACGCCCCTCTGCCTTCACCGGCCCAAAGACCACTCTCCCTGCACAGCCTAGGCTACCTTCAAAACCCCTCCCTGCTAGCCCCAACCCGCCTCCCGCTTCCCACCTCTGCTCCCTCAACTTAGCTTTCAGAGGGCCACGACTCAAGCTGTCCTGGGCCAAAGCAGCTCAAATCACAGCGGCTAACGGAAATAATCCTGCAGTCACGGGGTTCCTCTTCAGCATCTGCAAGAAAAAAAACAAAGAGGAAAACAGAGTGCCAGCCGTCGGCACCACACCGCTCGCCGCCAACATCTTCTACTACGCCCCGTCATCCACCGCAAAACCGCCCGGGCATTCTGCTCACCTGCCCCTTGCTCGCTCACACGTCAGAACCGGCAGCTGACACGGCCTGGGGCACCTGCAGTTCCAAGAGGAAAATCAGCTTTTGTGACCATGACAAATCTACACCGCCACGCTCCTCCTCACGACGACCCAGTCCCCCCTCAAGCGCTCACCCTCTTCCAGAGGCTCCCCGAACAGCACCTGCCAAAACCAAAAACGCTCAGCTGAGTTGCCTCATAGCACTTGGCTCTTAGACACCGCCTCGGACAACCACCTCACCTTCTCACGCCGTTTGCTGACACGAAGCTGGGCCCCTCTGACGCCGCATGCTGAACCTGCAAGAAGAGACCTGCTTAGACACAACCCAAATAGACAGGCAGCTCCCAGCCAATCCCATCTCCCGCTACGTTACCTTCACCGCTCGGCCACCGAACCTCCGTCACCTTGGGCTGCCACGTCCAGGACGCGCTCCACCTGGAATCCACAAGCAGTCAAGGACGGCTGTACCTTCACCGACTCCAGGACACACGAACAACAACTGCCGCTTCACGCAGCTCACCGTTGCTCTCTTCATCCAAGCCACCTCCTCTGCCACTCGACTGCTTTGCCCACGGCCCCGTACCTTCAAAGCAAAACCAAAACCCGTTATCTAGTCACAGAGCCCCCGGCCACATCTTCCCCCCGACACCGCAGCAGACCCACCTCCCTATGGCACTCGACCCGCACGCATCTCCATCCGTGCCTCTCGGCGCACAGGTCCGGCCTCTACCTCTGAAAAACACAACGGCAAAGACATCACCCTGACGCTCAGCAACGCCCTAAGAAATCCAAGCCTCTCACTTGCTTTTACTGAGGCCGCCTCTACTGGGCATTACAGCCAAGCAAAGCTAGTCCACAACCAAACCCAAACATGAATTGCCGCTCCCTTGACGTACAAACCCCTTCGCCACCGCTCCCACTGCCTTCTCCCACGCAGTTTTGGTTGTCCCCTCCGTGGCTCCAGAGATTAGCAGAAACTACCCTCCTCACCCGCCACACCAAGGGCTGCTACTTCTGCAGCGTAATGGACGCCCCTAGACTGCAACGTCTAGTCTCGTCAAAACCTTAAGCACGCAATCAGGCCACTCTACCTCGGCTGACTCTTATCAATTCCTCTACGCAACAGGCAGAGCAGCTCCAACCAGACACAAATACACACAGAACAACAGCACGCAAGACCAACGTAAGGAACCGGGGACAAAAGAAGACTCACGGCGACAAAGAGGACTCCGGGACCACGCATGCCAATGGGCAAGGCAATGGACAGGGCTCCGAGGGAGAACCTACGGCAGCCCTGGAAAAGCCATGAACCGTGCAGGGTTCCAAAGAGATGTGGCCGCAACTGCCTAGATGAACGGGCAAGAAGCCCTTTTTAAAGGCCTAAAGATGCAGAGGATGCGCGGAACGAGTCCCACAACAGGGATCCAAGAAAACGGAAGAGCAGCTCTTCCGGATGGCGAGGCGGGCTGCAAGGCCGCAGCAAAAGCCCGGCGTGCCTTGACCACAAAAGAGGACATCAAGACCTGCAGAAAATTTCAGACGCGGCACGGTGACTAGACAAACTAGACCCCAACAGATACAGGCTGGAACTGCCCTGCCCGTGCAGGGTTTGGGCTCAGAAGTACGCCCCTCTGCCTTCACCGGCCCAAAGACCACTCTCCCTGCACAGCCTAGGCTACCTTCAAAACCCCTCCCTGCTAGCCCCAACCCGCCTCCCGCTTCCCAGCTCTAGTCCCTCAACTTAGCTTTCAGAGGGCCACGACTCAAGCTGTCCTGGGCCAAAGCAGCTCAAATCACAGCGGCTAACGGAAATAATCCTGCAGTCACGGGGTTCCTCTTCAGCATCTGCAAGAAAAAAACAAAGAGGAAAACAGAGTGCCAGCCGTCGGCACCACACCGCTCGCCGCCAACATCTTCTACTACGCCCCGTCATCCACCGCAAAACCGCCCGGGCATTCTGCTCACCTGCCCCTTGCTCGCTCACACGTCAGAACCGGCAGCTGACACGGCCTGGGGCACCTGCAGTTCCAAGAGGAAAATCAGCTTTTGTGACCATGACAAATCTACACCGCCACGCTCCTCCTCACGACGACCCAGTCTCCCCTCAGGCGCTCACCCTCTTCCAGAGGCTCCCCGAACAGCACCTGCCAAAACCAAAAACGCTCAGCTGAGTTGCCTCATAGCACTTGGCTCTTAGACACCGCCTCGGACAACCACCTCACCTTCTCACGCCGTTTGCTGACACGAAGCTGGGCCCCTCTGACGCCGCATGCTGAACCTGCAAGAAGAGACCTGCTTAGACACAACCCAAATAGACAGGCAGCTCCCAGCCAATCCCATCTCCCGCTACGTTACCTTCACCGCTCGGCCACCCAACCTCCGTCACCTTGGGCTGCCACGTCCAGGACGCGCTCCACCTGGAATCCACAAGCAGTCAAGGACGGCTGTACCTTCACCGACTCCAGGACACACGAACAACAACTGCCGCTTCACGCAGCTCACCGTTGCTCTCTTCATCCAAGCCACCTCCTCTGCCACTCGACTGCTTTGCCCACGGCCCCGTACCTTCAAAGCAAAACCAAAACCCGTTATCTAGTCACAGAGCCCCCGGCCACATCTTCCCCCCGACACCGCAGCAGACCCACCTCCCTATGGCACTCGACCCGCACGCATCTCCATCCGTGCCTCTCGGCGCACAGGTCCGGCCTCTACCTCTGAAAAACACAACGGCAAAGACATCACCCTGACGCTCAGCAACGCCCTAAGAAATCCAAGCCTCTCGCTTGCTTTTACTGAGGCCGCCTCTACTGGGCATTACAGCCAAGCAAAGCTAGTCCACAACCAAACCCAAACATGAATTGCCGCTCCCTTGACGTACAAACCCCTTCGCCACCGCTCCCACTGCCTTCTCCCACGCAGTTTTGGTTGTCCCCTCCGTGGCTCCAGAGAGTAGCAGAAACTACCCTCCTCACCCGCCACACCAAGGGCTGCTACTTCTGCAACGTAATGGACGCCCCTAGACTGCAACGTCTAGTCTCGTCAAAACCTTAAGCACGCAATCAGGCCACTCTACCTCGGCTGACTCTTATCAATTCCTCTACGCACCAGGCAGAGCAGCTCCAACCAGACACAAATACACACAGAACAACAGCACGCAAGACCAACGTAAGGAACCGGGGACAAAAGAAGACTCACGGCGACAAAGAGGACTCCGGGACCACGCATGCCAATGGGCAAGGCAATGGACAGGGCTCCGAGGGAGAACCTACGGCAGCCCTGGAAAAGCCATGAACCGTGCAGGGTTCCAAAGAGATGTGGCCGCAACTGCCTAGATGAACGGGCAAGAAGCCCTTTTTAAAGGCCTAAAGATGCAGAGGATGCGCGGAACGAGTCCCACAACAGGGATCCAAGAAAACAGAAGAGCAGCTCTTCCGGATGGCGAGGCGGGCTGCAAGGCCGCAGCAAAAGCCCGGCGTGCCTTGACCACAAAAGAGGACATCAAGACCTGCAGAAAATTTCAGACGCGGCACGGTGACTAGACAAACTAGACCCCAACAGATACAGGCTGGAACTGCCCTGCCCGTGCAGGGTTTGGGCTCAGAAGTACGCCCCTCTGCCTTCACCGGCCCAAAGACCACTCTCCCTGCACAGCCTAGGCTACCTTCAAAACCCCTCCCTGCTAGCCCCAACCCGCCTCCCGCTTCCCAGCTCTAGTCCCTCAACTTAGCTTTCAGAGGGCCACGACTCAAGCTGTCCTGGGCCAAAGCAGCTCAAATCACAGCGGCTAACGGAAATAATCCTGCAGTCACGGGGTTCCTCTTCAGCATCTGCAAGAAAAAAACAAAGAGGAAAACAGAGTGCCAGCCGTCGGCACCACACCGCTCGCCGCCAACATCTTCTACTACGCCCCGTCATCCACCGCAAAACCGCCCGGGCATTCTGCTCACCTGCCCCTTGCTCGCTCACACGTCAGAACCGGCAGCTGACACGGCCTGGGGCACCTGCAGTTCCAAGAGGAAAATCAGCTTTTGTGACCATGACAAATCTACACCGCCACGCTCCTCCTCACGACGACCCAGTCTCCCCTCAGGCGCTCACCCTCTTCCAGAGGCTCCCCGAACAGCACCTGCCAAAACCAAAAACGCTCAGCTGAGTTGCCTCATAGCACTTGGCTCTTAGACACCGCCTCGGACAACCACCTCACCTTCTCACGCCGTTTGCTGACACGAAGCTGGGCCCCTCTGACGCCGCATGCTGAACCTGCAAGAAGAGACCTGCTTAGACACAACCCAAATAGACAGGCAGCTCCCAGCCAATCCCATCTCCCGCTACGTTACCTTCACCGCTCGGCCACCGAACCTCCGTCACCTTGGGCTGCCACGTCCAGGACGCGCTCCACATGGAATCCACAAGCAGTCAAGGACGGCTGTACCTTCACCGACTCCAGGACACACGAACAACAACTGCCGCTTCACGCAGCTCACCGTTGCTCTCTTCATCCAAGCCACCTCCTCTGCCACTCGACTGCTTTGCCCACGGCCCCGTACCTTCAAAGCAAAACCAAAACCCGTTATCTAGTCACAGAGCCCCCGGCCACATCTTCCCCCCGACACCGCAGCAGACCCACCTCCCTATGGCACTCGACCCGCACGCATCTCCATCCGTGCCTCTCGGCGCACAGGTCCGGCCTCTACCTCTGAAAAACACAACGGCAAAGACATCACCCTGACGCTCAGCAACGCCCTAAGAAATCCAAGCCTCTCACTTGCTTTTACTGAGGCCGCCTCTACTGGGCATTACAGCCAAGCAAAGCTAGTCCACAACCAAACCCAAACATGAATTGCCGCTCCCTTGACGTACAAACCCCTTCGCCACCGCTCCCACTGCCTTCTCCCACGCAGTTTTGGTTGTCCCCTCCGTGGCTCCAGAGATTAGCAGAAACTACCCTCCTCACCCGCCACACCAAGGGCTGCTACTTCTGCAACGTAATGGACGCCCCTAGACTGCAACGTCTAGTCTCGTCAAAACCTTAAGCACGCAATCAGGCCACTCTACCTCGGCTGACTCTTATCAATTCCTCTACGCAACAGGCAGAGCAGCTCCAACCAGACACAAATACACACAGAACAACAGCACGCAAGACCAACGTAAGGAACCGGGGACAAAAGAAGACTCACGGCGACAAAGAGGACTCCGGGACCACGCATGCCAATGGGCAAGGCAATGGACAGGGCTCCGAGGGAGAACCTACGGCAGCCCTGGAAAAGCCATGAACCGTGCAGGGTTCCAAAGAGATGTGGCCGCAACTGCCTAGATGAACGGGCAGGAAGCCCCTTTTAAAGGCCTAAAGATGCAGAGGATGCGCGGAACGAGTCCCACATCAGGGATCCAAGAAAACGGAAGAGCAGCTCTTCCGGATGGCGAGGCGGGCTGCAAGGCCGCAGCAAAAGCCCGGCGTGCCTTGACCACAAAAGAGGACATCAAGACCTGCAGAAAATTTCAGACGCGGCACGGTGACTAGACAAACTAGACCCCAACAGATACAGGCTGGAACTGCCCTGCCCGTGCAGGGTTTGGGCTCAGAAGTACGCCCCTCTGCCTTCACCGGCCCAAAGACCACTCTCCCTGCACAGCCTAGGCTACCTTCAAAACCCCTCCCTGCTAGCCCCAACCCGCCTCCCGCTTCCCACCTCTGCTCCCTCAACTTAGCTTTCAGAGGGCCACGACTCAAGCTGTCCTGGGCCAAAGCAGCTCAAATCACAGCGGCTAACGGAAATAATCCTGCAGTCACGGGGTTCCTCTTCAGCATCTGCAAGAAAAAAAACAAAGAGGAAAACAGAGTGCCAGCCGTCGGCACCACACCGCTCGCCGCCAACATCTTCTACTACGCCCCGTCATCCACCGCAAAACCGCCCGGGCATTCTGCTCACCTGCCCCTTGCTCGCTCACACGTCAGAACCGGCAGCTGACACGGCCTGGGGCACCTGCAGTTCCAAGAGGAAAATCAGCTTTTGTGACCATGACAAATCTACACCGCCACGCTCCTCCTCACGACGACCCAGTCTCCCCTCGAGCGCTCACCCTCTTCCAGAGGCTCCCCGAACAGCACCTGCCAAAACCAAAAACGCTCAGCTGAGTTGCCTCATAGCACTTGGCTCTTAGACACCGCCTCGGACAACCACCTCACCTTCTCACGCCGTTTGCTGACACGAAGCTGGGCCCCTCTGACGCCGCATGCTGAACCTGCAAGAAGAGACCTGCTTAGACACAACCCAAATAGACAGGCAGCTCCCAGCCAATCCCATCTCCCGCTACGTTACCTTCACCGCTCGGCCACCGAACCTCCGTCACCTTGGGCTGCCACGTCCAGGACGCGCTCCACCTGGAATCCACAAGCAGTCAAGGACGGCTGTACCTTCACCGACTCCAGGACACACGAACAACAACTGCCGCTTCACGCAGCTCACCGTTGCTCTCTTCATCCAAGCCACCTCCTCTGCCACTCGACTGCTTTGCCCACGGCCCCGTACCTTCAAAGCAAAACCAAAACCCGTTATCTAGTCACAGAGCCCCCGGCCACATCTTCCCACCGACACCGCAGCAGACCCACCTCCCTATGGCACTCGACCCGCACGCATCTCCATCCGTGCCTCTCGGCGCACAGGTCCGGCCTCTACATCTGAAAAACACAACGGCAAAGACATCACCCTGACGCTCAGCAACGCCCTAAGAAATCCAAGCCTCTCACTTGCTTTTACTGAGGCCGCCTCTACTGGGCATTACAGCCAAGCAAAGCTAGTCCACAACCAAACCCAAACATGAATTGCCGCTCCCTTGACGTACAAACCCCTTCGCCACCGCTCCCACTGCCTTCTCCCACGCAGTTTTGGTTGTCCCCTCCGTGGCTCCAGAGAGTAGGAGAAACTACCCTCCTCACCCGCCACACCAAGGGCTGCTACTTCTGCAACGTAATGGACGCCCCTAGACTGCAACGTCTAGTCTCGTCAAAACCTTAAGCACGCAATCAGGCCACTCTACCTCGGCTGACTCTTATCAATTCCTCTACGCAACAGGCAGAGCAGCTCCAACCAGACACAAATACACACAGAACAACAGCACGCAAGACCAACGTAAGGAACCGGGGACAAAAGAAGACTCACGGCGACAAAGAGGACTCCGGGACCACGCATGCCAATGGGCAAGGCAATGGACAGGGCTCCGAGGGAGAACCTACGGCAGCCCTGGAAAAGCCATGAACCGTGCAGGGTTCCAAAGAGATGTGGCCGCAACTGCCTAGATGAACGGGCAGGAAGCCCCTTTTAAAGGCCTAAAGATGCAGAGGATGCGCGGAACGAGTCCCACAACAGGGATCCAAGAAAACGGAAGCGCAGCTCTTCCGGATGGCGAGGCGGGCTGCAAGGCCGCAGCAAAAGCCCGGCGTGCCTTGACCACAAAAGAGGACATCAAGACCTGCAGAAAATTTCAGACGCGGCACGGTGACTAGACAAACTAGACCCCAACAGATACAGGCTGGAACTGCCCTGCCCGTGCAGGGTTTGGGCTCAGAAGTACGCCCCTCTGCCTTCACCGGCCCAAAGACCACTCTCCCTGCACAGCCTAGGCTACCTTCAAAACCCCTCCCTGCTAGCCCCAACCCGCCTCCCGCTTCCCACCTCTGGTCCCTCAACTTAGCTTTCAGAGGGCCACGACTCAAGCTGTCCTGGGCCAAAGCAGCTCAAATCACAGCGGCTAACGGAAATAATCCTGCAGTCACGGGGTTCCTCTTCAGCATCTGCAAGAAAAAAAACAAAGAGGAAAACAGAGTGCCAGCCGTCGGCACCACACCGCTCGCCGCCAACATCTTCTACTACGCCCCGTCATCCACCGCAAAACCGCCCGGGCATTCTGCTCACCTGCCCCTTGCTCGCTCACACGTCAGAACCGGCAGCTGACACGGCCTGCGGCACCTGCAGTTCCAAGAGGAAAATCAGCTTTTGTGACCATGACAAATCTACACCGCCACGCTCCTCCTCACGACGACCCAGTCTCCCCTCGAGCGCTCACCCTCTTCCAGAGGCTCCCCGAACAGCACCTGCCAAAACCAAAAACGCTCAGCTGAGTTGCCTCATAGCACTTGGCTCTTAGACACCGCCTCGGACAACCACCTCACCTTCTCACGCCGTTTGCTGACACGAAGCTGGGCCCCTCTGACGCCGCATGCTGAACCTGCAAGAAGAGACCTGCTTAGACACAACCCAAATAGACAGGCAGCTCCCAGCCAATCCCATCTCCCGCTACGTTACCTTCACCGCTCGGCCACCGAACCTCCGTCACCTTGGGCTGCCACGTCCAGGACGCGCTCCACCTGGAATCCACAAGCAGTCAAGGACGGCTGTACCTTCACCGACTCCAGGACACACGAACAACAACTGCCGCTTCACGCAGCTCACCGTTGCTCTCTTCATCCAAGCCACCTCCTCTGCCACTCGACTGCTTTGCCCACGGCCCCGTACCTTCAAAGCAAAACCAAAACCCGTTATCTAGTCACAGAGCCCCCGGCCACATCTTCCCCCCGACACCGCAGCAGACCCACCTCCCTATGGCACTCGACCCGCACGCATCTCCATCCGTGCCTCTCGGCGCACAGGTCCGGCCTCTACCTCTGAAAAACACAACGGCAAAGACATCACCCTGACGCTCAGCAACGCCCTAAGAAATCCAAGCCTCTCACTTGCTTTTACTGAGGCCGCCTCTACTGGGCATTACAGCCAAGCAAAGCTAGTCCACAACCAAACCCAAACATGAATTGCCGCTCCCTTGACGTACAAACCCCTTCGCCACCGCTCCCACTGCCTTCTCCCACGCAGTTTTGGTTGTCCCCTCCGTGGCTCCAGAGATTAGCAGAAACTACCCTCCTCACCCGCCACACCAAGGGCTGCTACTTCTGCAACGTAATGGACGCCCCTAGACTGCAACGTCTAGTCTCGTCAAAACCTTAAGCACGCAATCAGGCCACTCTACCTCGGCTGACTCTTATCAATTCCTCTACGCACCAGGCAGAGCAGCTCCAACCAGACACAAATACACACAGAACAACAGCACGCAAGACCAACGTAAGGAACCGGGGACAAAAGAAGACTCACGGCGACAAAGAGGACTCCGGGACCACGCATGCCAATGGGCAAGGCAATGGACAGGGCTCCGAGGGAGAACCTACGGCAGCCCTGGAAAAGCCATGAACCGTGCAGGGTTCCAAAGAGATGTGGCCGCAACTGCCTAGATGAACGGGCAGGAAGCCCCTTTTAAAGGCCTAAAGATGCAGAGGATGCGCGGAACGAGTCCCACAACAGGGATCCAAGAAAACGGAAGCGCAGCTCTTCCGGATGGCGAGGCGGGCTGCAAGGCCGCAGCAAAAGCCCGGCGTGCCTTGACCACAAAAGAGGACATCAAGACCTGCAGAAAATTTCAGACGCGGCACGGTGACTAGACAAACTAGACCCCAACAGATACAGGCTGGAACTGCCCTGCCCGTGCAGGGTTTGGGCTCAGAAGTACGCCCCTCTGCCTTCACCGGCCCAAAGACCACTCTCCCTGCACAGCCTAGGCTACCTTCAAAACCCCTCCCTGCTAGCCCCAACCCGCCTCCCGCTTCCCACCTCTGCTCCCTCAACTTTGCTTTCAGAGGGCCACGACTCAAGCTGTCCTGGGCCAAAGCAGCTCAAATCACAGCGGCTAACGGAAATAATCCTGCAGTCACGGGGTTCCTCTTCAGCATCTGCAAGAAAAAAAACAAAGAGGAAAACAGAGTGCCAGCCGTCGGCACCACACCGCTCGCCGCCAACATCTTCTACTACGCCCCGTCATCCACCGCAAAACCGCCCGGGCATTCTGCTCACCTGCCCCTTGCTCGCTCACACGTCAGAACCGGCAGCTGACACGGCCTGGGGCACCTGCAGTTCCAAGAGGAAAATCAGCTTTTGTGACCATGACAAATCTACACCGCCACGCTCCTCCTCACGACGACCCAGTCTCCCCTCAGGCGCTCACCCTCTTCCAGAGGCTCCCCGAACAGCACCTGCCAAAACCAAAAACGCTCAGCTGAGTTGCCTCATAGCACTTGGCTCTTAGACACCGCCTCGGACAACCACCTCACCTTCTCACGCCGTTTGCTGACACGAAGCTGGGCCCCTCTGACGCCGCATGCTGAACCTGCAAGAAGAGACCTGCTTAGACACAACCCAAATAGACAGGCAGCTCCCAGCCAATCCCATCTCCCGCTACGTTACCTTCACCGCTCGGCCACCGAACCTCCATCACCTTGGGCTGCCACGTCCAGGACGCGCTCCACCTGGAATCCACAAGCAGTCAAGGACGGCTGTACCTTCACCGACTCCAGGACACACGAACAACAACTGCTGCTTCACGCAGCTCACCGTTGCTCTCTTCATCCAAGCCACCTCCTCTGCCACTCGACTGCTTTGCCCACGGCCCCGTACCTTCAAAGCAAAACCAAAACCCGTTATCTAGTCACAGAGCCCCCGGCCACATCTTCCCCCCGACACCGCAGCAGACCCACCTCCCTATGGCACTCGACCCGCACGCATCTCCATCCGTGCCTCTCGGCGCACAGGTCCGGCCTCTACATCTGAAAAACACAACGGCAAAGACATCACCCTGACGCTCAGCAACGCCCTAAGAAATCCAAGCCTCTCGCTTGCTTTTACTGAGGCCGCCTCTACTGGGCATTACAGCCAAGCAAAGCTAGTCCACAACCAAACCCAAACATGAATTGCCGCTCCCTTGACGTACAAACCCCTTCGCCACCGCTCCCACTGCCTTCTCCCACGCAGTTTTGATTGTCCCCTCCGTGGCTCCAGAGAGTAGGAGAAACTACCCTCCTCACCCGCCACACCAAGGGCTGCTACTTCTGCAAAGTAATTGACGCCCCTAGACTGCAACGTCTAGTCTCGTCAAAACCTTAAGCACGCAATCAGGCCACTCTACCTCAGCTGACTCTTATCAATTCCTCTACGCACCAGGCAGAGCAGCTCCAACCAGACACAAATACACACAGAACACCAACACACAAGACCAATGACAGGAACCGGGGACAAAAGAAGACTCACAGCGACAAAGGGGACTCCGGGACCACGCATGCCAATGGGCAAGGCAATGGACAGGGCTCCGAGGGAGAACCTACGGCAGCCCTGGAAAAGCCATGAACCGTGCAGGGTTCCAAAGAGATGTGGCCGCAACTGCCTAGATGAACGGGCAGGAAGCCCCTTTTAAAGGCCTAAAGATGCAGAGGATGCGCGGAACGAGTCCCACAACAGGGATCCAAGAAAACGGAAGAGCAGCTCTTCCGGATGGTGAGGCGGGCTGCAAGGCCGCAGCAAAAGCCCGGCGTGCCTTGACCACAAAAGAGGACATCAAGACCTGCAGAAAATTTCAGACGCGGCACGGTGACTAGACAAACTAGACCCCAACAGATACAGGCTGGAACTGCCCTGCCCGTGCAGGGTTTGGGCTCAGAAGTATGCCCCTCTGCCTTCACCGGCCCAAAGACCACTCTCCCTGCACAGCCTAGGCTACCTTCAAAACCCCTCCCTGCTAGCCCCAACCCGCCTCCCACTTCCCACCTCTGGTCCCTCAACTTAGCTTTCAGAGGGCCACGACTCAAGCTGTCCTGGGCCAAAGCAGCTCAAATCACAGCGGCTAACGGAAATAATCCTGCAGTCACGGGGTTCCTCTTCAGCATCTGCAAGAAAAAAATAAAGAGGAAAACAGAGTGCCAGCCGTCGGCACCACACCGCTCGCCGCCAACATCTTCTACTACGCCCCGTCATCCACCGCAAAACCGCCCGGGCATTCTGCTCACCTGCCCCTTGCTCGCTCACACGTCAGAACCGGCAGCTGACACGGCCTGGGGCACCTGCAGTTCCAAGAGGAAAATCAGCTTTTGTGACCATGACAAATCTACACCGCCACGCTCCTCCTCACGACGACCCAGTCTCCCCTCAGGCGCTCACCCTCTTCCAGAGGCTCCCCGAACAGCACCTGCCAAAACCAAAAACGCTCAGCTGAGTTGCTACATAGCACTTGGCTCTTAGACACCGCCTCGGACAACCACCTCACCTTCTCACGCCGTTTGCTGACACGAAGCTGGGCCCCTCTGACGCCGCATGCTGAACCTGCAAGAAGAGACCTGCTTAGACACAACCCAAATAGACAGGCAGCTCCCAGCCAATCCCATCTCCCGCTACGTTACCTTCACCGCTCGGCCACCGAACCTCCATCACCTTGGGCTGCCACGTCCAGGACGCGCTCCACCTGGAATCCACAAGCAGTCAAGGATGGCTGTACCTTCACCGACTCCAGGACACACGAACAACAACTGCCGCTTCACGCAGCTCACCGTTGCTCTCTTCATCCAAGCCACCTCCTCTGCCACTCGACTGCTTTGCCCACGGCCCCGTACCTTCAAAGCAAAACCAAAACCCATTATCTAGTCACAGAGCCCCCGGCCACATCTTCCCACCGACACCGCAGCAGACCCACCTCCCTATGGCACTCGACCCGCACGCACCTCCATCCGTGCCTCTCAGCGCACAGGTCCGGCCTCTACATCTGAAAAACACAACGGCAAAGACATCACCCTGATGCTCAGCAACGCCCTAAGAAATCCAAGCCTCTCACTTGCTTTTACTGAGGCCGCCTCTACTGGGCATTACAGCCAAGCAAAGCTAGTCCACAACCAAACCCAAACATGAATTGCCGCTCCCTTGACGTACAAACCCCTTCGCCACCGCTCCCACTGCCTTCTCCCACGCAGTTTTGATTGTCCCCTCCGTGGCTCCAGAGAGTAGCAGAAACTACCCTCCTCACCCGCCACACCAAGGGCTGCTACTTCTGCAAAGTAATGGACGCCCCTAGACTGCAACGTCTAGTCTCGTCAAAACCTTAAGCACGCAATCAGGCCACTCTACCTCGGCTGACTCTTATCAATTCCTCTACGCAACAGGCAGAGCAGCTCCAACCAGACACAAATACACACAGAACAACAGCACGCAAGACCAATGACAGGAACCGGAGACAAAAGAAGACTCACAGCGACAAAGGGGACTCCGGGACCACGCATGCCAATGGGCAAGGCAATGGACAGGGCTCCGAGGGAGAACCTACGGCAGCCCTGGAAAAGCCATGAACCGTGCAGGGTTCCAAAGAGATGTGGCCGCAACTGCCTAGATGAACGGGCAGGAAGCCCCTTTTAAAGGCCTAAAGATGCAGAGGATGCGCGGAACGAGTCCCACAACAGGGATCCAAGAAAACGGAAGAGCAGCTCTTCCGGATGGCGAGGCGGGCTGCAAGGCCGCAGCAAAAGCCCGGCGTGCCTTGACCACAAAAGAGGACATCAAGACCTGCAGAAAATTTCAGACGCGGCACGGTGACTAGACAAACTAGACCCCAACAGATACAGGCTGGAACTGCCCTGCCCGTGCAGGGTTTGGGCTCAGAAGTACGCCCCTCTGCCTTCACCGGCCCAAAGACCACTCTCCCTGCACAGCCTAGGCTACCTTCAAAACCCCTCCCTGCTAGCCCCAACCCGCCTCCCGCTTCCCACCTCTGCTCCCTCAACTTAGCTTTCAGAGGGCCACGACTCAAGCTGTCCTGGGCCAAAGCAGCTCAAATCACAGCGGCTAACGGAAATAATCCTGCAGTCACGGGGTTCCTCTTCAGCATCTGCAAGAAAAAAAACAAAGAGGAAAACAGAGTGCCAGCCGTCGGCACCACACCGCTCGCCGCCAACATCTTCTACTACGCCCCGTCATCCACCGCAAAACCGCCCGGGCATTCTGCTCACCTGCCCCTTGCTCGCTCACACGTCAGAACCGGCAGCTGACACGGCCTGGGGCACCTGCAGTTCCAAGAGGAAAATCAGCTTTTGTGACCATGACAAATCTACACCGCCACGCTCCTCCTCACGACGACCCAGTCTCCCCTCAAGCGCTCACCCTCTTCCAGAGGCTCCCCGAACAGCACCTGCCAAAACCAAAAACGCTCAGCTGAGTTGCCTCATAGCACTTGGCTCTTAGACACCGCCTCGGACAACCACCTCACCTTCTCACGCCGTTTGCTGACACGAAGCTGGGCCCCTCTGACGCCGCATGCTGAACCTGCAAGAAGAGACCTGCTTAGACACAACCCAAATAGACAGGCAGCTCCCAGCCAATCCCATCTCCCGCTACGTTACCTTCACCGCTCGGCCACCGAACCTCCGTCACCTTGGGCTGCCACGTCCAGGACGCGCTCCACATGGAATCCACAAGCAGTCAAGGACGGCTGTACCTTCACCGACTCCAGGACACACGAACAACAACTGCCGCTTCACGCAGCTCACCGTTGCTCTCTTCATCCAAGCCACCTCCTCTGCCACTCGACTGCTTTGCCCACGGCCCCGTACCTTCAAAGCAAAACCAAAACCCGTTATCTAGTCACAGAGCCCCCGGCCACATCTTCCCACCGACACCGCAGCAGACCCACCTCCCTATGGCACTCGACCCGCACGCATCTCCATCCGTGCCTCTCGGCGCACAGGTCCGGCCTCTACCTCTGAAAAACACAACGGCAAAGACATCACCCTGACGCTCAGCAACGCCCTAAGAAATCCAAGCCTCTCACTTGCTTTTACTGAGGCCGCCTCTACTGGGCATTACAGCCAAGCAAAGCTAGTCCACAACCAAACCCAAACATGAATTGCCGCTCCCTTGACGTACAAACCCCTTCGCCACCGCTCCCACTGCCTTCTCCCACGCAGTTTTGGTTGTCCCCTCCGTGGCTCCAGAGATTAGCAGAAACTACCCTCCTCACCCGCCACACCAAGGGCTGCTACTTCTGCAGCGTAATGGACGCCCCTAGACTGCAACGTCTAGTCTCGTCAAAACCTTAAGCACGCAATCAGGCCACTCTACCTCAGCTGACTCTTATCAATTCCTCTACGCACCAGGCAGAGCAGCTCCAACCAGACACAAATACACACAGAACACCAACACACAAGACCAAAGTAAGGAACCGGGGACAAAAGAAGACTCACAGCGACAAAGAGGACTCCGGGACCACGCATGCCAATGGGCAAGGCAATGGACAGGGCTCCGAGGGAGAACCTACGGCAGCCCTGGAAAAGCCATGAACCGTGCAGGGTTCCAAAGAGATGTGGCCGCAACTGCCTAGATGAACGGGCAGGAAGCCCCTTTTAAAGGCCTAAAGATGCAGAGGATGCGCGGAACGAGTCCCACAACAGGGATCCAAGAAAACGGAAGAGCAGCTCTTCCGGATGGCGAGGCGGGCTGCAAGGCCGCAGCAAAAGCCCGGCGTGCCTTGACCACAAAAGAGGACATCAAGACCTGCAGAAAATTTCAGACGCGGCACGGTGACTAGACAAACTAGACCCCAACAGATACAGGCTGGAACTGCCCTGCCCGTGCAGGGTTTGGGCTCAGAAGTACGCCCCTCTGCCTTCACCGGCCCAAAGACCACTCTCCCTGCACAGCCTAGGCTACCTTCAAAACCCCTCCCTGCTAGCCCCAACCCGCCTCCCGCTTCCCAGCTCTGGTCCCTCAACTTAGCTTTCAGAGGGCCACGACTCAAGCTGTCCTGGGCCAAAGCAGCTCAAATCACAGCGGCTAACGGAAATAATCCTGCAGTCACGGGGTTCCTCTTCAGCATCTGCAAGAAAAAAAACAAAGAGGAAAACAGAGTGCCAGCTGTCGGCACCACACCGCTCGCCGCCAACATCTTCTACTACGCCCCATCATCCACCGCAAAACCGCCCGGGCATTCTGCTCACCTGCCCCTTGCTCGCTCACACGTCAGAACCGGCAGCTGACACGGCCTGGGGCACCTGCAGTTCCAAGAGGAAAATCAGCTTTTGTGACCATGACAAATCTACACCGCCACGCTCCTCCTCACGACGACCCAGTCTCCCCTCAGGCGCTCACCCTCTTCCAGAGGCTCCCCGAACAGCACCTGCCAAAACCAAAAACGCTCAGCTGAGTTGCCTCATAGCACTTGGCTCTTAGACACCGCCTCGGACAACCACCTCACCTTCTCACGCCGTTTGCTGACACGAAGCTGGGCCCCTCTGACGCCGCATGCTGAACCTGCAAGAAGAGACCTGCTTAGACACAACCCAAATAGACAGGCAGCTCCCAGCCAATCCCATCTCCCGCTACGTTACCTTCACCGCTCGGCCACCGAACCTCCATCACCTTGGGCTGCCACGTCCAGGACGCGCTCCACCTGGAATCCACAAGCAGTCAAGGACGGCTGTACCTTCACCGACTCCAGGACACACGAACAACAACTGCCGCTTCACGCAGCTCACCGTTGCTCTCTTCATCCAAGCCACCTCCTCTGCCACTCGACTGCTTTGCCCACGGCCCCGTACCTTCAAAGCAAAACCAAAACCCGTTATCTAGTCACAGAGCCCCCGGCCACATCTTCCCCCCGACACCGCAGCAGACCCACCTCCCTATGGCACTCGACCCGCACGCATCTCCATCCGTGCCTCTCGGCGCACAGGTCCGGCCTCTACCTCTGAAAAACACAACGGCAAAGACATCACCCTGACGCTCAGCAACGCCCTAAGAAATCCAAGCCTCTCGCTTGCTTTTACTGAGGCCGCCTCTACTGGGCATTACAGCCAAGCAAAGCTAGTCCACAACCAAACCCAAACATGAATTGCCGCTCCCTTGACGTACAAACCCCTTCGCCACCGCTCCCACTGCCTTCTCCCACGCAGTTTTGGTTGTCCCCTCCGTGGCTCCAGAGAGTAGCAGAAACTACCCTCCTCACCCGCCACACCAAGGGCTGCTACTTCTGCAAAGTAATGGACGCCCCTAGACTGCAAAGTAATGGACGCCCCTAGACTGCAAAGTAATGGACGCCCCTAGACTGCAAAGTAATGGACGCCCCTAGACTGCAAAGTAATGGACGCCCCTAGACTGCAAAGTAATGGACGCCCCTAGACTGCAAAGTAATGGACGCCCCTAGACTGCAAAGTAATGGACGCCCCTAGACTGCAAAGTAATGGACGCCCCTAGACTGCAAAGTAATGGACGCCCCTAGACTGCAAAGTAATGGACGCCCCTAGACTGCAAAGTAATGGACGCCCCTAGACTGCAAAGTAATGGACGCCCCTAGACTGCAACGTCTAGTCTCGTCAAAACCTTAAGCACGCAATCAGGCCACTCTACCTCGGCTGACTCTTATCAATTCCTCTACGCACCAGGCAGAGCAGCTCCAACCAGACACAAATACACACAGAACACCAACACACAAGACCAATGACAGGAACCGGGGACAAAAGAAGACTCACAGCGACAAAGGGGACTCCGGGACCACGCATGCCAATGGGCAAGGCAATGGACAGGGCTCCGAGGGAGAACCTACGGCAGCCCTGGAAAAGCCATGAACCGTGCAGGGTTCCAAAGAGATGTGGCCGCAACTGCCTAGATGAACGGGCAGGAAGCCCCTTTTAAAGGCCTAAAGATGCAGAGGATGCGCGGAACGAGTCCCACATCAGGGATCCAAGAAAACGGAAGAGCAGCTCTTCCGGATGGCGAGGCGGGCTGCAAGGCCGCAGCAAAAGCCCGGCGTGCCTTGACCACAAAAGAGGACATCAAGACCTGCAGAAAATTTCAGACGCGGCACGGTGACTAGACAAACTAGACCCCAACAGATACAGGCTGGAACTGCCCTGCCCGTGCAGGGTTTGGGCTCAGAAGTACGCCCCTCTGCCTTTACCGGCCCAAAAACCACTCTCCCTGCACAGCCTAGGCTACCTTCAAAACCCCTCCCTGCTAGCCCCAACCCGCCTCCCGCTTCCCAGCTCTGGTCCCTCAACTTAGCTTTCAGAGGGCCACGACTCAAGCTGTCCTGGGCCAAAGCAGCTCAAATCACAGCGGCTAACGGAAATAATCCTGCAGTCACGGGGTTCCTCTTCAGCATCTGCAAGAAAAAAAACGAAGAGGAAAACAGAGTGCCAGCTGTCGGCACCACACCGCTCGCCGCCAACATCTTCTACTACGCCCCGTCATCCACCGCAAAACCGCCCGGGCATTCTGCTCACCTGCCCCTTGCTCGCTCACACGTCAGAACCAGCAGCTGACACGGCCTGGGGCACCTGCAGTTCTAAGAGGAAAATCAGCTTTTGTGACCATGACAAATCTACACCGCCACGCTCCTCCTCACGACGACCCAGTCTCCCCTCAAGCGCTCACCCTCTTCCAGAGGCTCCCCGAACAGCACCTGCCAAAACCAAAAACGCTCAGCTGAGTTGCTACATAGCACTTGGCTCTTAGACACCGCCTCGGACAACCACCTCACCTTCTCACGCCGTTTGCTGACACGAAGCTGGGCCCCTCTGACGCCGCATGCTGAACCTGCAAGAAGAGACCTGCTTAGACACAACCCAAATAGACAGGCAGCTCCCAGCCAATCCCATCTCCCGCTACGTTACCTTCACCGCTCGGCCACCGAACCTCCGTCACCTTGGGCTGCCACGTCCAGGACGCGCTCCACCTGGAACCCACAAGCAGTCAAGGACGGCTGTACCTTCACCGACTCCAGGACACACGAACAACAACTGCCGCTTCACGCAGCTCACCGTTGCTCTCTTCATCCAAGCCACCTCCTCTGCCACTCGACTGCTTTGCCCACGGCCCCGTACCTTCAAAGCAAAACCAAAACCCGTTATCTAGTCGCACAGCCCCCGGCCACATCTTCCCCCCGACACTGCAGCAGACCCACCTCCCTATGGCACTCAACCCGCACGCATCTCCATCCGTGCCTCTCGGCGCACAGGTCCGGCCTCTACATCTGAAAAACACAACGGCAAAGACATCACCCTGACGCTCAGCAACGCCCTAAGAAATCCAAGCCTCTCACTTGCTTTTACTGAGGCCGCCTCTACTGGGCATTACAGCCAAGCAAAGCCAGCCTGCAACCAAACCCAAACACTAGTTGCCATTCCTTGACATGCAAACCGCTTCACTACCACTCCCACTGCCTTCTCCCACGCAGTTTTGATTGTCCCCTCCGTGGCTCCGGAGATGAGCAGAAAACACCCACTTCACCTGCCACACCTAGGGCTGCTAGTTCCGCAAAATATTGGACGCCCCTAGACCGCAACGTCTAGTCGCAGCACAACATTAAGCACAGAATCGGGCCACTCTATCTCAGCTGACTCTTATCACCTCCTCTACGCACCAGGCAGAGCAGCTCCAACCAGACACAAATACACACAGAACAACAGCACGCAAGACCAACGTAAGGAACCGGGGACAAAAGAAGACTCACGGCAACAAAGAGGACTCCGGGACCACGCATGCCAATGGGCAAGGCAATGGACAGGGCTCCGAGGGAGAACCTACGGCAGCCCTGGAAAAGCCATGAACCGCACATGGTTCCAAAGAGGTGTGGCCGCCGCTGGGAAGATGAGCGAGCAAGAAGCCCCTTTTCAAGGCCTAAAGATGCAGAAGATGCGCGAAACGAGTCCCAGAACAGGGATCCAAGAAATGGCAAGACTAACCAACCCGGATGGCTTGGCAGGCTCCAAGGCCACAGCAAAAGTCGACTGACCGGATGCGTCCAAAACACAGGAGCGATCCATGCTTTAGAAACGCGAAGCAAGAAAAGTAGTGCCCCATCGACACTGCCTTGATGAGTACGAGCATTCGGGACCCTAGACATGGCGCCCAAGGCTCGTCCGGCACGCCTTGACCACCAAAGAGGACATCAAGACCTGCAGAAAACTTGAGACACAGCATGGGGACTAGACAAACTAGACAACAACAGACACAGGCTGGAACTGCCCTGCCCGTGCAGGGTTCGGGCTGAGAAGTAGGCCCCTCTGCCTTCACCTGCCCAAAGACTACTCGCCCTGCACAGCCTACGCTACCTTCAAAACCCCTCCCTGCTAGCCCCAACCTGCCTCCCGCTTCCCAGCTCTCGTCCCTCAACTTAGCTTTCAGAAGGCCACGACTCCAGCTGTCCTTGGCCAAAGCACCTCAAATCACATCAGCTATACAGAAATAATCCCGCGGGTCACGGGGTTCCTCTACAACATCTGCAAGAGAAAGGAACAGAAAAAGCCAGTGCCAAAACACGAGACTGATCCAGGCTTTAGGAGCATTATACAAGGAATGCAATGCCTGATCAACAGTGGATTGATGAGTATGAGCATTCAGGACCCCTCATATGGTGCTTGATACATGTCCAGCATGCTGTAAAGGATCCCTCATTACAACTGGATGTCGCTAAACCTGGGATGATGTACATGAAAGAATCACCTTTTAAATGCCTAAAGACACAATATGCTCACTTTCTCCACAGCAGTTCTCATGTCAGATGCTGCAGCTGTTATCACACAGGGTAATTAAATTAAAAGAATTACTGTCACACCTGTGAGAAGCCTGCCCCATGCTCCTTCTTCCTACTACCCAGCTCATCTCAAATGCTCTTCCCATTCCCAAGGTCAGTTTGGCCAGCACAGTGCCTGCCAAACAAAAGTAAATATTATGTTGCCAAATAATACTTTGCTGTTCTAGACATACTTAACTTCCTCCTCACCATCAGCTCCACAATGGTGAGAATAAGCCAGACTACCTCACTGGCACCCCAAAATTCCGTGCCGTCTGCTTACCTCTCCTCCTCACCGGTCCCATTGTAGGAATGTAGCAATGCTGATACCCAGGACAAAAGAAAGATGGGCCACAGTGAACCAAATTCTCGGATGTTACCAGACTTTAGTCTCAGGAGTGAACAAAAAGAACTTCAAAAAATATTTTTATCGAAAACCAGTAAAGATTTTAACACAGGAGACCTAAAAAACAGGACACTCACCACACAGCTATGGAGACTGGAATTACAGAGGCAGTCAGCCAATGAAAAATTCACAACAGTGGGATTTGACTATTCTAAGACCTAAATTGGAAACTCAATGACCATAAAAAACCACAATGGATAACAGGGACAAGGTAACAACTGCTGAGAGCAATAATAGAGCAAATCTCATGGGTAAGTTCAGGAAAAGTCCAAAACTCTACTAAATAAGGGAGGCTTGCATACCCACAAACAAGATGAAGAAGAGTTGCTCAGCTGCTAACTGTTACAAGCCAAAATAATATCCAATCTCTTCCCTGAGAAATGCAAGGGAAATGAGGGGCAGAATCCTGGGCTGTAGATAGGCAGCAAGTCATACCTTTAAGTAGCAAGGTCTCTGATATTCATAGAATCACCAGGTTGGAAAAGACCCACTGGACCATCAAGTCCAACTGTTTCTATCAATTGCTAAACCATGCCCCTCAGCACCTTGTCCACCCATCCTTTAAACACCTCCAGGGAAGGCAACTCAACCACCTCCTTGGGCAGCCTTTGCCAGTCCCCAGTGACCCTTTCTGTGAAGAATTTTTTCCTGATGTTCAGCCTGAACCTCCCCTGGCAGAGCTTGAGACCATTCTGCCTTGTTCTGTCCCCTGTCACTTGTAAGAAGAGGCCAGCACCCTCCTCTCTACAACCTCCTTTCAGGTAGTTATAGAGAGCAATGAGGTCTCCCCTCAGCCTCCTCTTCTCTAGGCTAAACAACCCCAGCTCTCTCAGCCACTCCTCATAAGGCCTGTTCTCTGGCCTCCTCACCAGCTTCGTTGCTCTTCTCGGGACTCGCTTCAGAGCCTCAACATCCTTCTTGTGGTGAGGGGCCCAGAACTGAACACAGGATTCAAGGAGCAGTCTCACCAGTGCTGAGTACAGAGGGAGAATAACCTCTCTGGATCTTCTGGTCATCCCATAACCAGAAACTCTAGGCAAAGCACCCAGAAAAAAAAAAAAAAACAAAGAAAGAAAGAAATCAAATTGTTAAAATATTTCACCTCCTCCAACATCTGATGAAAAATTTTTGACAAAAAAAACCCATAGTTACAGCTGTATGTGCTGTTTAGCCTGGACTCTTCCAAAACTCATACCTCCAACAGATACCTCTGCTTCTTTAACAGGAAAAAAAAAAAATTAAAAAAAACCCCAAAAACTTACCTAAGTAGCTTAATCTGCTCAAAAGCTATAATAAAGTGAAATAGCAGCAAAGCCTTCATCTCAAGGAAAACCAGAACCTAAATGACCTCCTAAGGCAAGGCCTGTGGCTTATATACCCCTGGGTCTTCCCACCCACCACCTGTGAATAGGGTGTGGTGAACCCCCTCACAGATATAAATAGGTCCTGGGAAGCAGCTGTGTTTTATTAGCTCTGCTTTACGTTCTCTGCTGGAGCAACACTAGTACATGCCTGAAAGTCTTCTTCCAGGAAATAACAGTATGCGTGCTTTCACTGTAACATTACTTGTTGTCACAGTGATGGGACTAAGTAGTAAACATTTTAGAGCTTGACTTTTTGGGTTCCTTTCATTTATTGTGCTGCTACATTTTTTGTTCCCTGGTATCCCTATACCCCTTCTCTTTTATTTTTCTGTGCTCTTTTTCTCTTTCTTTTTTTCTTTTCTAGTCTTCAGCATCTGTTCTCTGCCCATACATTTTTTTATCCTTTTCAATCTTTGTTCCAATTTGCATTCCTCATTCTTTTCCCCCATAATTTCACTGGCTTGATTCTTGCAGTTTGTTCTTTCTCTGTACCTGCAAATGCCTTGTTTTTCTTTCTCTCTTTCTATCTCTCTCTTTCTTTCTCTATCCCTTTGTATTGCTCACTGTTGCTGTTCCAGCTTCTCTATTCACTCTCTATCTTGACACTCCCCTTTACTCTTCTTGCTGTTTCTGAATCTTTGTGCTAGTTCCTGCCCTTTTTTATATTCGTCTGTCTGTATGTAGTGCTCCTAGTTACTCTCAAACAAGTCAGCTCTTCTTTACATATATGTGTGGCTTTATAAGAGCCCTAGGCTAAAATGTTCCTCTAAGCTTCCGCTCAGAGAACTGCTGCTGAAAAGATCTGTGTGTTGATATCTTCAAGATGTCTGAAGTAGTAGAGCTTTAGGGCGTTTTCTTCCCCTCTCCCCCTCCCCACCCCAGCGCTCTGTAACTTAGAGTCACGGGACCCTAGTTGACTTGCTTTTGGTACGTGTCTGGGATTCACAGGCCCCTGCAACTGGAGCCTGACTAATGATGTTGCAGCAGTGATTGTATTTACTTAGTTCTGTGAGAGGAAGGGCCCCCACTCAGTTGATAGAAGCACAGGCTGTCTCTGTCCTTGATGTAAATATAGGAGTTTCACAGCCTTTCCTTTTATGTCTAGGGTCTGCTATTACGGTCAGCTTCTCTGTGACAGCTTTACACCAAGGATGAGGATGGATAAGGTGCTTAAGGCCACCTTTGCCTCAGCCTTTAGTAGTAAGGCAACATGTACCCTGGATACTCCACCTCATGAGGCTGCAGGTAGGGTGGAAGAACAGAACAAGGTTCCCTTGGTCCAAGAGGAAAGGGCTAGAGACCTGCTAGACAAATTCAATATTCATAAGTCTGTGGGGCTAGAGGGGAATCACCCAAGGGTATTGAGAGCTGGCAGAGGTGCTTGCCAAACCTCTTTGCATCATCTACCAGCAATCTGGAGGAATTCTTACCCCAATATTACTAATATGTTGCTTGAACTTCCCCCTTCATGCAACTGCTCGGCTGTGAATCTAATGATTAGATTTCTTCAGTCTAGCAACGGAGACAGAGCTAAAGTTGTCTCTGCAAAGAGTGAGAAAGAAATGGGCTTTAGCCCAAACTTAGAGTAAACCTTCACTAGTTGACACCTGTAGTAGTAAACAAAATGGCTCCAGTAGTCAACTGGTACAGTCACACGTACTGCTGCTGAATCCACGTGGCTTCACAGAGTGGGTCCTTGCATCCAAGTTACTAGGTCTTGTTCCAGAATCAACTGAGCTCCAGAACTGCAACTGATAGGTCTTTGGGCCAAGAACCAAAGTGCCAGTACCAAGGACCGGTCTAACGCTACAGCTATTTGCTATTTGCCAAGTGGAAAAGTACAGATCCTTCAGTACGTGGACTTAATACCATACTAACAAAATCGATTATTTATGTCAGAGGGCAGACGCATCTTGATGCCACATACAAATAATTCAATAATACATTCACATTTTAGGGCTATGAGCAGCAAAAGATTGTTCAAGTAGTGCATCAGTTAACAGCTGAAGGGAGGTGGGGGGGAAGAGAGAAGAAAAAGAGCAGCCAATGAGATCTTTCCTGCTGGGAAAACAGACTGAGAAGGAATTAAAAACTGCAAGCTGTGACTTGGTATGATTACCTTCACTGCTCCAGGCCTACAGCTGCTGCCCAAAATGTTCTAGAGATTTCAGAAAGCTTTGAGACTGACAGGAAACAAAGTGCCATATACTGCAAGGCTTGAGAGTGGATTTCTAAGCAGGACATCACAAGAGAATTCAGAGCAGCTGGAGGGGTTTTTGTTAATCTTTTTGTTTAGATCCAAATTATAAGCTACAAAAGAAAAACCTTTTGGCACAAATTGACTGAAGAAAACATTTCTCTGCGTGTATTTGAGAGACTATGTTATTGCCCAATTAGTTACTTAGCTACTGCAGAAAAAGTTTTCCTCTGCTGTCAGAGGATGCTTTGCTTACAGCAAGATAAGGCTTTCTATTTTCTCTTCTGCTAAGCTATCGAGTCGCTTCTTTCAGTTAACTCTGCTATATTCCCAAGGGATAAAAATCACATTACCTGAAAAGCATACAGAAGTTAGTCTAAGTTCGAACAGTTGCACTAAAGCTTCATACAAGCAGCTGATCTGTCAAAGCTAACAAATAAGGGAGCATCCTACCCATATTGAGAGCGTATGGAAATTATCTTTCTTGAGATACAAAAGCCATTGAAATCTTCATTGAATTTAAGTTTTCAGAGTGAAGAAACAGCAATTTTTTTTTACTCTGTGGAAAAGAATGGATTTAAAGGTAAGAAAATAGGTGTATATATTAGCTAAACTGACAAGACAGAAAGACAAGGTAAACTTTGCTAAAGCATATTTGAAGAAATATAGATGAGCAGTTTTTGAAAACCTGTCCACACACAGAGTAGAAAAGTTTTAGTAGCTAACAGAGGAAGATGGCAAGCGTAAGTATAGTCTTTTGGAAAAAAAAACTACCAGTGTTCTCTTAAATATGGTAATACCTTTATCCTGGGATAATTGACTCCTTCACCTTTGGCATTTGAGCTCATTTATCTCAAGGTATAGTAATTATTTGCTTGTCAGTGAAGACTGAGGCAAAAAATTGTTGAGTACCTCAGCCTTCTCCTCATCTTATGATATTAAGTCACAATTTTCATCCATCAGTCGGGGGGGATATGCTTTCTTTAACCTCCCTTTTCTGGTTGACATACCTGTAGAACCCCTTCCTGTTAGTCTATGCTTCCCTTGCCAAGTTCTGCTCTGGCTATGCCTTGGCCTTCCTGAGCACATCCCTACATAATTGGGCAGTGTCCCTGTACTCTTCCCAAGTTCCCTGTTCCTGCTTGCACTGCCTGTGCAGTTGCCTCTTGTTCATCAGTTTGACTGGAAGGTCCCAACCCAGCGATGCGGGTCTCTTCCCTTCCCTGCCCAATTTCCTACAATGTGGAATGAGCACTCTTGCACTTTATGGAAAGCATCCTTAAATATTTGCCAGCTGTGTTCTGTTTCCTTGTTCCTGAGGGTTGTATCCCATGGGGTCCCTACTGACTAACTCCTTGAAGGGCTGGAAGTTTGCTTTCCCAAAATTTAGGGTCCTGACTATACTCATCACCTGTCCCATAATCCTCAGGACTTTGAACTGCACCAATGAGCAATCACCACAGTCCAGGCTGCCCCCGATCTTGATGTCACTGATGAGCTCCTACCTCATCCACCTTACTATGTCCATACCTCTGAATTGCTAAGTAGTAGTGAGAAGCACTCTAATTTATACAATCTGCAGCATTTTTAAAAGAAAAATAAAAGTTATAAATTAAGTTTTTGTAGCATATGGTTCCTGTTTAAGGTTTTTCAGCACTCCTGGGACTCGAAACTGTACAAAGTATTTCAGGTGCAGCCTCACCAGTGCTGAGTAGAGGGGCATAATCGCTTCCCTGGTCCTGCTGGCCAAGAAGTTTCTGATAGAGGTCAGGAAGCCATTGGCCTTCTTGGGTATGATTGGGATTATAGTCAGTTTTGGGCCTCTCGCTACAAGACAGGTATTGAGGAGCCCCGCTCCCCAGGCTGCAGTACCGCTTCGCGGCCACGGCATGGGAGCACTGAGTCCATGCCCCATTCATTCCCGAGGGCAGGAATCTCAGCAAATAGGTGTGCTCGGTGCAGGGTCTGCCACCACAACCCCCCCAGCTGCTCTGCCGGTGCTGATTGGCTGCTGGTGGCTGAGCAGAGGAGCCACTGCGCATGCGTGCATTCCAACATGGTAGCGCCCATTTTTGAGCCAATGCACATGCGTGCCACGCAACATCGTGGCGCCCTTCATGGACCACTGCGCATGCGTGCGTCCAATATGGCAGCACCGCTTTTGGAGCCAAAGCGCATGCGTGCCGTACAACATGGTGGCGTCTTTTGGAGTCACTGCGCATGTGTGCATTTCAACATGGCTGCGTCCTTTTTGAGTCAATGCGCGTGCGCACCATGCAACATGGCAGCACCGTTTTAGAGCCACTGCGTATGCGTTTGTCCAATATGGCAGCGCCCTTTTTGGAGCCAATGCGCATGCGTGCCGTACAACATGATGGCGTCTTTTGGAGTCACTGCGCATGCGTGGATTCCAACATGGCTGCGCCCTGTTTGAGCCAATGCGCATGCGCGCCGTGCAACATGGCGGCGCCCTTTATAGATCACTGCGCATGCGTGCGTCCAATATGGCGACGCCCTTTTGGAGCCAATGCGCATGCGTGCCGTACAATATGATGGCGTCTTTTTTGAGTCACTGCGCATGCGTGTATTCCAACATGGCTGCGCCCTGTTTGAGTCAATGCGCAAGCGCGATATTCAACATGGCGGCGCCCTTAATATATCACTGCGCATGCGTGCATCAATATGGCGACGCCCTTTTTGGAGCCAATGCGCATGCGTGCCGTACAACATGATGGCGTCTTTTGGCGCCACTGCGCATGCGTGTATTCCAACATGGCTGCGCCCTGTTTGAGCCAATGCGCATGCGCACCATGCAAAATGGCGGCGCCCTTTATAGATCAGTGCGCATGCGTGCGTCCAATATGGCGGCACCCTTTTTGGAGCCAATGCGCATGCGTGCCGTACAACATGATGGCGTCTTTTGGCGCCACTGCGCATGCGTGCATTTCAACATGGCTGCGCCCTTCTTGAGCCAATGCACATGCGCGGTATTCAACATGGCGGCGCCCTTTTTGAGCCAATGCGCGTGCGTACCGTACAATATGGCGGCGCCCTTTTAGAGCCACTGCGCATGCGTGCCACCCAGCATGGCACTTTTTTTGAGCCAAAGCGCATGCGTACGTACAGCATGACGGCGCCCTTCCAGGACCCACGGCGCATGCGTCGCGCCCGCCCCTACTCCTCCCTTCCCGCCCCACAACGGGCAATCCGCCGGCGCTGACTGGCTGCCGCGCCGCTCAGTCAATGGCCGCGCTCCCCGCGGGGCCGTTTTCAATGGCAGTCTGTCGGCGCCGAGCCGAGCGGAACCCAACACATCCTCAGCGAGCCGCGCGGAGCCGAGCCCAGGGGACTCGGGCGCCCCGAGCAGGGACGGGGGGGGACTTCGGGGCGCTGTCTCTCTCCCAGCCCGCACCCCACTGGCCGCAGCCGGCGGCGGGCGGCCGGAAGGGCAGCGAAGAGCAGAGCCGAGCCGTACCGAGCAGCGCCGCGTGGAGCCGACAGAAGCCGAGTGGATCTGAGGGTAGGGCTCTCCCCCCAGGTGCTCGTCTGGCACTGACTGGCCGCCGCTGTGAGCGACGCGCTGCTCAGCCAATAGAAATGCTAGCGTGTGCGCCTGCCCCTTTGCTGTGCTTCCAGCGTTGATTTGCGTTCGCGCTGTGAGCGACGCGTTCCTCAGCCAATAGAAGTACTCGCTGGAGGGCCTCCCCCTTAGCGTTCTTCGAGTTCTGATTAGCTACTGCGCTCTGAGCGACACTCGGCTTAGCCAATGAAAGAGATCACTGCAGCGTCCGCCCCTTGGCACTTTACTGTCGCTGGTTGGTTACCACATTCTGAGCAACGCATGGCTCGGCTAATAAGAGCGCTCACTCCAGAGGTAAGTCCCCTTTCTCGAGGAATCACCCACAAATTTGTGTAGGAAAAAAGCAGCTGTTTTAAGGAGGGGGTGGAGAATCTTTAAACCCTTCCTGCAGTGCCGCGCTGCGACCACACGGCGACAGCACTGAGCATTGGCGGCACCCGAGCACCCGCAGTACCAGCTTCCTCCACACGGCAGCAGCACTGAGGTAGCGTCGCCATTTTTACCATTTTATCCATTTTTGCGATGGACAAGAGCAGCCTCTGAATCGGCCGGAGCAGCAGCTCGCAGGACGCTGCCTGTTCAATCCTCACCCGCTGCTGGGCTTTGGAGCGTTGCAGACCGCGCCCTCCCTCGGGCTGACCCTGACCAAGACGCCGGCACTTTGGTTCGGTTCCGTGGAGCACGGACGCTCCCGGACAGCCCCGCGGCGAACAGGGCTGCGTTAACGTTCAGCTGCGGCTGCAGGCTTTGCACTTCAGCACTGAGGGGACAGTTTCAGACCTGTCTACAGCCAGGAAATCTCACTCGCCTTAACTGCTGTCCGAATAGTTTTGCGGACAGCCCCATCCGAGCCCTGCGGGGCCCGGGGCGGGGCGTCGCATGGCAACGGGAGACGCCGCGCTGGGGGCCGCGGCCCCGCCCGCTGTGGCGCTGCCGGAGGGGCGCTCGCTGTCCGTGGGACTCTCGCTGCCTGTGGTGAGGAGAAGACCCCCCTAGGCAGAAAGGCTCCTGTCCCCCCCCGGGCGGCGCGGTGGTTCCAGGCGGGGCGGCAGCCATGGCCGCACTCAGCCTGTCCCAGATGCTGGATGCCGCCCTCGGCTCTCCCCAGCTCGTCGACTTTGGGGAATTGCACAGCTTCCTGCAGGCCATGCTCCGGCACCTGGGGCTGCAGGATCTGCCTGCCCAAGAGCAGGAGCGCAGCCCAACCCCCTTGCGGGGGGGGCACCCGCTCACCAATGGACACACTGGAGAAGAAGGGAGACAGAGCAGAGGCCTCGGCACGGGGCTTGAGCCACTCGTCCCCGCAAAGGACATGCTACGGGAACCTATGAGCAGCCCTCAGGTCACCTCAGCGGCCACCGACATGGGGCAGATGGAGAAGATGGACGCAAACACGAGTGGCATCTCCAAGGTACAGGCTCTTGCTGCTGCCCTTGGTGCTCCCCTGCAAGATGCCCGCTCCTCTGGGGTCCACACTGCCACTGTACTGCCCTCAGACCAAAGTCTGGTTTAAGCCCCAGCTCACTGCAGCACATGGGGCTGTGCTGCAGGAAAAAAATAGTTTTGCAGAGGAAGAGCTGGGGCTGAAATGCTGCTCCAATTGCTCTGGGTTCTCTCCATGTTGCCATCAGTGAGCTGTGGTGGGTCTAACATAGCCCTCGGAACCCTTAGCTCCACCGACTGGGCTGGACCCTGTGCTGCCCCCAGGCTCTGTGTAGGCTACAGCTGGGGTGAAGGCCCTTGTCCTCAGGGACCCTCCCCTGGGACTCACCCCTGCTACCCCCCCTCTCCCAGGCTCTCCTCGAGGAGATCAGCAGGATAAAGGCGGCACAATCCTGCATGGAAGAGGACATTCGGAGGATCCAGGAGGCGCTTGGCTTGGTGAGCTGCTGCCAGAGACCCTGGGAAGGAGCTGAGCCCTCACTCCCTCCCTGTCCCTCTCCCCATCCCCCTGCCACCCCAGCCCCTGCCCTGTGGCCACCCGCCATGAATTGCTTCAGAAAGTAGAAGTGGGAAGGGTGTCCCAAAAAGTGACTGTGGGAGCTCAGCCCACCCCACCTGGAGCCCAGCACCCTCTGCCTGCCATCGCTGCCCCAGGGAGGGCAGAAACAGGCACTTGCCTGCAGGTCAGGCTGCCTGGGTCCCATCCCTAGGTCCCATCCTCCACACACACCCCCCAGCTCTGTGGCCAGGCTGACTCTGGATCCTTTCCTTCCCCAGAAAAGACTGGAGGAAAGGCTGAGGCTCTACCCAGCCCTAGAGGAGATGAGCAACATGGTGTGCTGGGAGGTGCTGGAGGATTACTTGGTGGGCAGGAAAGCAAAAAGAAAGAGGAAGTGAGAAAGGTCTGGCAGTGGTGAATGCTGGGGCATCCCAGCTGCAGGACTGAGCAGGACCGCAGCCCCAGTGCCTCCAGCCACTGCCTGCCCTGCAGCCTCTGCGGAGCTTTGCTCAGCACCGCTCTTTGAGTTCCTGCATTGCCTGTGGCATTGACATCCTACAGCAGCCCCTCTACAGGGCAAGGGAGCACCCAAAACCTTTGGGGTGACTGCACAGCCCCACATCCTTGCTAGACAGTGGGACAGGGCCATGGCTCCTCGCCCTCCCAGTATCGCTGGAGCTGGAGTGGATGGGAGCATGGGATGGCAGTGGTTCATTTTAGGGCAGATCCCAGCATTTAGCACTATGAGATTGTTTCCAGATCGCTCCTAGGGCTGCTGTTCCTGACATGTGGGCACAGCCCATTGTGCTAGGCAGCGGGTCTGTTCCAGGAAGTCTGAAGCACTGAATCCCGTTGCTAAAGCAAAAACTGCCTTGCTGTTCTGGAATGTGGAGTCAGTCAGGTGTTTGCTGATCCTGTGGGTCAGCTGCTAAAACTGCAGGGGGGCTGGGAAGGGGCCGGGCAGCTGTGGTCATGGGAGCTGGGGGTCTCCATGGAGCAGTCTTTGCTTTTGGGCTCTGGTGCTGTACTTGAGTTTGGCACTGTGAGGCAGCGGTTTGGGGACAGGGACTGGAGACACAGAGGATGAGAGGGGCTGGAGGGCTGTCCTCGGTACTACATGGCTGCTTATAAACCTGCTCCCTTTTGCCTCCTCTTCCTAGCAGGGCAGTGAGGGCCAGTCAGCCCCTGCTGAGCCCCCCAAGTCAGACAAGGACACCCAGTGGAGGGCAAGCTCAGCACTGGGGCCAAAGGGACCACCTGAGAAGTGGGCAGGTGCTCCCTCAGATCAGACGAGGACTTCTGATGCCAGTGCCAGCACCCCAGGAGCACAGCCAGGTTTCTCTGGCACCCAGACCCCCATCCTAGAAATACAGCCAAGGTCCCCCAGCAGTCAAACCAACATGCTGGGAACGCAGGCAGTACTTCCAGGGGCCCAAGAAGAAGGAGCAGAAGTTCAGCCAAGCTGCAACATGGAGATGGTGGCAGCTCTTTGCCAGATCAGGCAGCTCAGCCACCTCTATGCCACCCTGAAGGAGCAGGTGGCTCAGCTGGCAATCACCAAGTCAGACCGCACTGAACTCGAGAAGTTCCACCTGCTCTTCCCAGAGGGAGGTGAGAGTCCTGGCAGGGTTGGCGGGGGCTGTTTGGGGTGGGAACACCCTGGGTCAGGGACTCGCCATGCTTAGAGCCTGGCACCGAGGTTGAGACTTCCTCACTGGACTGTGTGTTCCCTTGGGCCACGTCTCTCTAGGTCAGGAGAACATCACCAGTGTCCTGGCCGATCTCTGGGGCCAGATGTCTTCCCTGCAGGGCCTGTCCGGAGACCTGCAGGGCGAGAAGGGCAAGGTGAGCCTGCGGCTGGCTGCGGGGATGCCACGGGGGAGTTGGGCAGGAAGGGGGCAGCCAAAGGGCCCCTATGCTGAGCTAACACAGGCAGCTGTGCCCTGACTCTGCCCCACCACTGTTCCCAGATCAGGCAGCTGGAGGATGCTCTTGGAAAGCTGCAGGTGGCTGAAGCTGACTGGACAGTGCATGGCAGCCACCAGGCCACCCTGCAACTGGGGTAAAAGGACAAGAGAGGGTTTCCTACCCCATGGTGCTGCAAAGGAGCCTGGGCGGGGCTGGAATCATTGCAGATTGCAGCACACTTCTCCATGGTGGCTAAGCCTGCCCGTGCCTCTGTCTCTGTGACCAGGTTGGTGCTGCAGCAATTAAAGCAGGAGATGGGAGAGCAGCAGCAGAAGACCCAGGCCATGCTGGAGCAGCTGGTGGCCAAGAGTGTGGACCAGCTGCAGGCACAGGTGAGGTCCGGGGGGAGCACTCCCATAGCCCACTGGCTCAGTGGGGTGATCCTGGTGGGGTTCCTGGCCACATTGCTGAGCTGGATGGGGCCATCAAGCCTCCAAAGCACCTGGGCTTTTTGGCTGCATCCATCCCACCTCAGAGCCCATTCCTTCTCCCCTTCCTGCAGCTGGACAAGCTGAGGGTGATGGTGGAGAGCCTGAGGCAGGCAGAGGTGCAGACAGCACGCCTCATCTGCAGCGGGGACACCAGGGCGCAGGTGGAGCAGCTCCTGCAGCACTATGAGAAGCTGCAGGAGCAGGTGGAATTCTTTGTGTGCCAGCAGGCAGTGGGCAAGGTGTCGAGGCAGCCACAGGAGAGGAGCCAGGTAAGAAGATGCTGGTGTATGGGCCCTGGGAAGGGGCTGCTGGCCCACAACCTGATTGGTTGTGCTTTGCTGTGACGTGGCGGAGCCCCTCACTGCCCCCTAGCTTGGTTTGTACAAGTCAGCAGCATGGAAGGAAATTAAAACCTTGGGGCAAATGTCTTGCTGGCACTGATAGCCTGTGGCCACTGGCCAACCCCCCTTGCACAGTACCGCCTTGCCATCTTCCTCCCTGAAGCAGGATGAGAAGCTGCTGAAGCACATCCAGGTCACCATTGTGCAGCTGCAAGGAGAGAACGAGAGGCTCAGCTCCATTGTGGGAAACCTTCAGAACAGCTGTCAGGAAAAGCAGAAAGATATTGAGGTAGGTGGCTGAGAGCCCTGTTGGGTCAGAGCATCCTTCAGGCCACCCCAGGCTGGGGACCATAAGGGTTTTGTCCCTCTGCTAACTTGCTCGCAGCCCTACACTGCTCCAAAATACCCTCCCTGGAGTTTTTTTCTTTGGGGGTGTTGTGTGCTCAGCTGTCTAGGAGGCAGCTTCAACCCTGTCGTGGCATCATGGGGTGCTTTCTGCATTGAAAGGCTCTGATCCGGTCCCTGGAGAGGCTGGAGAAGGAGAAAGCAGACAAGGAGGACCTGGGAGTTGATGTGGTACGTCCTTGAGGGGCCCCAGTGCCAGGCAAGGGGATCCCAGACAGGGTGACAAATGCCCCTTGTCCCTTGGATGCTCAATGGCAGAACCAGACGGAGGGAGGTTTTCCAGACCAGCTGTGAGTCCCTCACCAGGCCCCGCTGTCTCCCTCCAGGGCCCTTTTGCTGGTGCAACCGAGCCCACAGGGGTGATGGAGTGAGCAGGGCTGTGTTGCCACTTCTCCAGCTCCTCCTGACACCAGCAGGCCCTGCCCATCTCCCATCAGACCTTCCCCACCTCTCCTGCCTTTCCCTGTTCCCAGAAAGCAACCAAATCTGCCCTGGGTGGCAAAGTCAGCTGCAGCCAGTTTGAGGCCAGCATGGAGCGGCTGATGGAGATGATGGAGAAGATGCAGAGCCAGGGTGTGGCCCAGGAGCAGGGCTTGCAGCAGGTCCAGCAACAGCTCAGGGAAGTGATAGACTGCAAGGTGAGAACCGGCTCATCTCGGTCATGAAAAGCTGGCACCTTCAAGGCTTGGCAGCCTAAGCCAGCTTCCGTGTGAGGGTCCCCCCCTCATGGCTCTCCCCCTGGGGACTGCCACATTCTACCCTGGAGCAGCTGGCTGAGAGGGTTAATGCGTCCACAGCTGGACCGCCTGGAGCTGGGGCCCATCCAGCAGCAACTGAAGCACTGTAAGAACATCCTGAAGCAGCTGAAGGACAAGGTGCTGCAGACAGAGGCTGATGATGCAGCTGGGATTAAGTGAGTATGATGGGGACAAGGGGTCCTTCAGGGACAGCCCTCACCCCGTTTGTGCCCTCTGGCCATCACAGCCCACATGGTACCCTGGCACAGGACCGATTTAGCCAGTGAACCTTATGGTGAGGAAGTAGCTGTCTTCTCCGCCCACCAGGAGGCAACAGCAGCTTCCTGACACTAGAGAAGGCATGAGGAGGGGGATCCTGCAGGATGGGGCACTCCCAAACCAACACTGGGGTGTGGGTACAAACGCTTTCTGGGCAGGGGATGGCAGCTTGTGCCCCAGGCAGGGCTGCCGTTGGAGCGGTGTGAGGACCACTTCAGATGGCAGTCTGGGGTTCACTCCCTGTCCCTGCCCGTGCTGGGCAGCTGCCAAGTCCTGCCAAGAGCGGGTGGCAGGATTGAGGATAGCATGTCCTGGTCCTTGGGCAGCGGTGACAAAGCTCATCCCAAGCACCATGGGAACACTGCGTTCCCCACCCCCATCTCCCAGCCCAGCGTTTGTTCCCAGGCTGGGAGCATCCCACACCAGCAAGAGGTGCCAGAATCCCTTTCTTTGTCCTTGCCAGCACCCCCATTTTCCATAGGACTGGAGCGCTGTGGGTACCTGTGGGAGCAGTTCCTGAGGTGGTAGGAGGGTTTGGACGCTCCTCTCTGTGGTTTCTCTGGTACAAGGTTGAGGATTTTCCCAGGTGGGAGCCCACAGCCAACCACTTTCCCTCCCTATAGTCCTTTGATTCTGGAAGCAGACAGCAGGTAGGGGTCTCGTAGGGTGGTAGGGGATAAACTAGGCTCAAGCCCCTATGGTTCCTCCTGCAAAAACCATAACCTGCTACAGGGTGGTGCCCAGCCTCTTGCTGCTGCCTGCAAGCTGTGTCCCCTAGAAGCTCACTCAGCCTTTTTCTCACCTCTCCAGGTATCCGCTGGCCCATTGTCACTGCTTGTCTTGCGACCATCCCCTCAACATGCCAGCACCTGGCCCGTGAGTGGTACCCAGCACCATAGGGGGAGATGTGTGCTGGCAGTGCCCTGCTGTGCAGGACACAAGAGCTTGGGTGTCTGCCAGAACATCTGACCCTGCCATGCCCCCTCCTCAGCCCTGTCTGGCAGCAGGGAGACAGTAACCCCTGCCCAGGGACAGGGGGCTGCCATCGGGTACAAGCCCATGGGTTTGGGGTGCTACCCCAAGCTGGGGTGGGTCATTGGTCCCCTGTCACCCACACGTGGCTCCTGCCTTCCCCAGCAAAAACACGGCCCTCCCATTGTTGCCGCTGATGCTCCCCTGCTTTGCCAGGAGCACCCCCACTGTCCTCAAGCCACAGGAAACACAGCAGCACAACAGGTAGAGGAGACAGGTACCCATCCTCTGCCCTGTAGGCGCAGGCGTGGCCTGGCCCCCACCCCAGCGAGGGAGAGCTCTTCCCCGGGTGGAGGCTGAGGGGTCAGGGTTGGGGGGAGCCTGGGCAGGGCAGAGGTAGGCAGAGACACTGTGGTGAGGTACCTATGCTTGCCCTGGCTCTGAGGGGTTTTACAGATCCCCTCAAGCTTTCCCATCCGGCCCAGGTCGCTTGTCTCAAGGGCACTGAAGCTGCATGTGACGAGTTGTGTCTGGGCTCAGCCTGACCTCATGCTTGGGGAGGGACGTCATGTGCCTCCTGCAAAACTAGTCACTGAAATGAAGCCCTGCTGCTGGAACTCAGCTTCTGTTTCGTGGTGTCACTTGCATGGGGTGCAAGGACTTCCCACAGCCACTGCCAGCTCACGGGGATTGTAGGGAACAGAGCCAGCGCGACTGGGTGGGCGGGGGTCTCCTGCAGCAGCCAGAAGGGAGCTGGGAGGGACGTATCCCAGCAGGGAGCACCTCTAGGCCTCCCACCTGGCAGAGTGGGGCACATAGTGCACTGCAGTGCTGAGCACCCCCATCCCCCAGGAAGCAGGCAACTGAGCACAGCTTCCCCAGCATGCCACGGAGCAGCGGTGGCGGCCAGCATACCATCACCTACCTGCTGCAGAGCTGCCAGCTCCTCCAGCCCAAGCCACCCAACACCCCATGGCTGAGGCAGGTAAGGATGTCAAAGGCAAGGATACTGCGGGGACAAGCAAGGCTGGGTAGGTGATGCTGAGCACAAAGAGGAGTCCGTGCCTCAGTTTCCCCAGGGAGAGCTGGGGGTGGAAGGTTGCTTGGGGATGCTTCATTCAGTCCCGTGTTTCAGCCCACCTGCTCTCTCCTTCTGAGGCTAAGGAGACAGCACTGTTGGGCTGCGATGGCCGCATCTACCAGGGACAGCAGAAGAGGCAGCAGCCTGCACCTGTGGGCAAAGGTACAGCTGGGATAGGCTTGTGTGGGGATCCCACAGGTGTGAAGAGGTCAGTGGAACGTGCAGGGGACCCGTGGTGTGGGGAGGTCCTGAAAAAACAGCATGTCTGCTTCAGGGTGGCGCAGGACCCCATTTCTGGGTATCTGCTGCTGGGCAAGGGCCCCGTCCTGGGTTGGCAGAGCTGATCTGGGGGCTGCAGGGGTCTCAGCCCTACCCCTTGCCCCCCAGGCTCTGCTGCCTTAACAGAGGACAGGCCAGAGTCCTCTAATGGATACCCCTCCTGGACATCAAAGGACCTCCGGCCCCTGCGGGAGAGATCCAGGCCCCCAACAGCTGAGTGGGATGGGCTGGGAGAGCTGCTGTTAAAAAAGTGATTTTTTGATTTTATTATTTTTAGATCAATAACAAACCTTCAACCTGTTGTTATTGTATGTTTTCCTTTTTTTTTTTTTTTTTTTGATTGATTTGAAAACTAAAAACCCCACCCCAGCTCTTCCCTTCCCGAGGAAGAGCCATGGACGGAGGTCACAGGGACAGGGGGGCACCACCTTGATCAACCACAGCCCCCAGTTCCACTTCCCCCCATCCCTGGAGGGGTGCAGAAGGAGGGAGGATGGGGTGACGGGGGAGTGTCCATGGGGTCTGTGCAAGAAGCCAGGCTGAATTTCAGAAGTCAGAGGAGAGGTGCGCTTTGCTCTGGGCACTGCAACAAGCGTCCAGGAAATCCAGAGGCAGGGGTGGGTCCAGTATCTCCCTGTCCCCATGGCCATGATCCAGGGTGCCGACACCTGCCTCCATCCACTTATTTTTCATTACTCCCCCACTTCTATCGCCTGCCCTGCTGCAGGGATGCTGGAGGGGCAGAGTGCAGGGAAACTGCCCCCACCCCACAGAACCTTTGTGCTGCTGCCTCTTTCTCTCTGGTTTTATATACATTGGATATATTTATATATTATAGTTATATATTTTTTTAAAAATGGATAGAGGCTCTCGTGGGCCGGTGCCCTCCCTGGCAGCATGACCCTCCCTAAAAATAATATTAAGACCTAGAAAATCATTCCAATGCGTTTCTAGGGGAGCCCCTGCTCCCAACGCCCTGGCCTGCACCCTCCCCCTCCCCCCCGCCTTGATTCTCCCCTCCCTCTGCCAACCCAGTCTTATCTCTGGCCATCCATGGTGGGGACAGCTTTCTGTGAGGGGGTGGCAGGCGGGGGATCAGGGGGCCAGGCGGGCTGCGGGGGGTGCAGGTGGTGGTGGAGGCCGTGGGCGGTGGGTGAGGAGGGGGGCAGCCAGGCAGGCTGGTGGCTGGGGGGCGAGGAAGCCCAGAAGGGGCTGAAGCTGCCCGGGGGGGAGCAGGCCATGGAGGTGATGGGGCTGTTACTGCTCTGCAGGCTCTCCGAGGTCCGCAGCTTGGAGAACATGGCCAGAGCGTCTGGGAAGTTGGGCGGTGTAGCTGGTGTGTTGCTGGGGGTGCACATCTGCAGGGGAGAGAAAAGGGTGGGTGTCAGATTATTCACGGGTGCTTTTATGATCCCAACCTGCCAAGAAGCCAAACTATCACTGCAGATCCTGACTGTATCCGACATATGGGATCCCCAGCCCCAGGGCATACTCGGAGCCTAGCTCTGGCTAGTCTTGTGGCCCACAGTGCTGCTGTGCAGCCCCCAAGGGTTTGGGTTGCTCCCCTAAAGGCATGGGAGCTGCCCAGGGAGGGTCTCCAGCCCAACTTGGGAAGACCATTTTGAACCATCCAGCACGCTCAATGTGCTGGAGCGATGGTGGGTTTTGGAGGGGTGAGGGACACTGCTCTGATGCCAGGTGTCCCGTGGGGGGAGCAGCAGGGATGGGGGTCATGCAAATGGGTCCAGCACGATGGGTAGGGAGTGTGTTGGCCCTGCAGGACGCCCACATCAGGCAAAACACAGCCTGGCTGCGTAGGGTGTGTGCACAGGGAAGGGGTACGTGTATTGATGGGGTGCATATGCAGGCAGGGTGTGTAGCCAGGGGGGAGGCACTGGGCATGGGATGCACCGGGAGGGCATGCGTGGATATGGAGAGCGCACATCAGCGTGGCTTAGTCCCTCTGGGTTAAATCCACCCTGAATCCCTGTTGCCCTCGTGGAGAGGTGGCTGCCATCAGAGCCCAGGCTGCAGCTGAGTGGTACCCCTTGCTGCCGTGCTGCTCGTGGGACGTCGAGCAGTGCCAAGGGGCAAGGGCAGCATCTGTTGTCTCTGGTCTTTGCTGCTTTTAGCAATGGTGAACAGGGGAGAGGCTTTTGATAGGCAACAGCTGCTGCATCGTCTTCCCAGGCCTTATCCGAAGATATAATCCCGGCTGGTGCTCAGCAGTCCCACCTCTTCCCTAGCCATGAAAACATCCCCAAGCCCCCTCACATGCACCTCCTCATCCCCATCCCAGCCACCTTTTGTGATCAGCAGGATCAAGGGAGGGGCCAGACATGCTGCAGGTGCTCTCTGCTCCCCACTGCTGTGGCCAAACCCCATCTGGGCAGGTCCCAGCTGGAGCCTTGGAAGAGGGGGTGCTTCCCCAGCCTCTCCCAGCTGGTGGGAAGCAGCGGCTGGCAGAGCCATAGTGGCAGAGGGATAAATGAGCTCTCATCAGCATGCAAAGCTGGTGCACCCCAAAATCGCAATCACAACCAGGCTGGCATTGAACAGCATCATGGTGAGCTGAGGATGTTTCTCCCTTGCTACAAACAGTCTTTGGGAGAACTCATTCCAAAGCCCACTCTGAAACACTGCTAAGCCAGCTTTTTTTATTTTTTTATTATTTCTAAATAGCCTATGCCAGCCCTGAATGGAGGTCAATGCTGGTCATAGTGCTCTGAGCTTCTGGGCTGGTGTTTGCTGGATGAATTTAAAACATAAATTGGAAAGAAGTAAGAATTGCCATGCAATTCCCACCTTCCTTCTCCAACCCTCTGGTTGAGGAGCTTGGCTGTCAGAGGGTCAGTCCCAGCAGGGGCTGCAGTACGGCTGTGCCAAACAGCTCTGTTGAGTCCCTTCCTGCAGCCCAGAACCGAAGGGGTTTTGCAGGGCTCAGGGAGCCTCGTCTCTGCAGGGTGAGACGAGCCGCCCCACAATACAAACCGCCACCATGAAGCCCTTCATCTCATTCTCTGCCCTAGGCCACGTGCGGCATTTTAAGCTGCAGAAATAAGGATTACGGGGAGTGTAGAGCAGCAAAAAATGCCATAAATGCAAGATGGGAGTATCTGAGGAAGAGGTGAAAGGTATTTGGTCACCGCATGGTGCACACAGTGCCAAGAAAATACAGGAGGAAGGGTGAGAGCCAAGCAGTTCTGGATCCTTGATGCTGGGCTGGCTGGGGGCAATGGAGTGACCACTGTACTCAGGGCAATACATGTGTCTTGCTTAGCACCACAGAACGCAGGGATGCAGAGCAGGTTTCATCAGAGCTGCTTTGCATCCTGCTTCCAGCAGCGCTCACCAAGAGGAATTGCCCCGACTAAGCTTTTGGCATGTAAACACAGTGAAGCCCGAATCCAGCCAGCAGCTCCTGCCTTCTCTCACCCCCTTTCCCACCACGAAAGAGTTTTTTTTGTAAAATGACCCTTTGCCAGCTCCCTGAGATGTCTAGAAAACATGCAGGGGGAGAAGGAAACAAAATAAAAGGGGCTTAACGGGGAGCCAGCCAGAAAAATTACTTTCTTGGAGAAAAGATTTGCTCCCAGCAGTAAGGGACTGGCTGGTGAGTTCCTGATGGCAGGAAAAAAAGGGGGGGAAAAAGGGCAAAGTTCAGATTTGCTCTTTTCCCCATGTGCAGCACCGTTTAGGAAATAATTAAAAAAAAAAAAACCAAAACCAGATTTAAAAACACAACAAAAAACACCCAGAGGGGAATAACTTCCTCTCCTCGGCCAAGGGAATGTGCCCTCGGCCAAGGTCAAGCAGTGTTTGGGGTAAGGAGGGGGCACCGGTGACCCCCCCAGCCCGGGGGAGCCCAACTCTCAACGCGATGTTTGCAGAGAGAAACTATTTCCTGGCAGACATTTTAGCTCGTGTTTACATTCGCCGGCTGCGTGCTCCGCCGGGCGCGGAGCAACATGGCTGGCAGGGGAGCTGACAGCGCCGCGTCCCGGGAGACTCGGGGGGTCCTGAGCCGGGGACGGGGGCAGATGGGGGTTGGCAGCCGGGGAGAGTAAAGGAGCTTTGGGGAACGAGGGGTCCCACTTACCATCTGCGGGGGGTGGTGGCTGCTGGGAACGTTGGTCTCCTGGAAGAAGGCGCTCAGTGCCGTCTGTGGGGACAAGGCGTCAGCCCCAACCCACTCGAGACAAAGGGAGAAGGGAATCACGCCATCCCCCTCCCGCGGGACCACCCCAGGGGTCACCCGCGCGCCGCCCCCGGGCTCGGGCAGGGAGCCCGGTGGCCCCCACACCCGCAGGAGCTGCTCCCGGGGGAGCGCGGCCCCCCCCCCACCCCGCCGCTCGCTCGGGCCCATCCACGGCCGCCCCAGCGCGGGGGGCGCGGCTCGGGCGAGAACCGGCCGAGGAAGCCCGGGGCCGCCGGGGCCGCGGCCCGGACACGCGCGGCTCGGGCTCCCGTACCTCGAACTGCCAGTGGGCCGCCTGCAGAAGCTGCTTGGCCTGGTCGGCGGCGCAGCCAGCCGCCAGCACGAACTGGTTGATCATCACCTGGTGCCGCAGCTCCTCCATGTTCACGGACATGGCGGGGGCGGCCCCGCCGCGCTGCCGCCCCGCGCCGCGCGACACGGGGGGCGGCGGGGGGAGCGGGGGGCGCGGGGCGGGGGGCGCGCGGCACGGCCCCACCCCGCGCCGCGATTGGCCGCCGCCGCGCCGCCCGCCCCCACGGGCGTTCGGTTCGAATCTTCCAGCTGCCCCGCCGCCGCGCCCCGCCCCGCCGCCGCCCCATTGGCCGGCGCTTGTGTTTTGGCTGCGGGCGGCGCCGCAATTGGCTACCGGGCGGGCGCGATGCGAGGCGCTGGTGACGCCACGTTCATTGAGGAGGTTTGTGGCTGGGGGTGTCGCTGCTGCGCGGCTTTCCCCGCTTCCCCACCTCTTCCCGCGACCCCTCTTGCCCTTGGGGCGGGGACCCAAGGCTGAGGCCGGGGAGCAGGAGAGGACACCCAGCCTGACTTCCTCGGTGCCCCCCTCCCATAGAAAAGCGGGAGGGGCTCAGGCGGAGCTCCCAGGTTTGGCGAGTTTGGGGACTGGTTTTGGGTTTTTTTGGTAACAAAACATTTAAAATCCTTGTGGCTTCAGTCACAGCTGGTGAGGATGGGCTTCCCCTCGCCGGCCGGTTTGGGGACTGAGCAAGAGAAGTGCGATGCACACCTGGAAATGATTAATTAGAAAGGGAAAAGCAGCATTTGAAGCCCCAGTGAGTAAACTATGGACTTTGCAAATGGATAGTATGAAAATAAACTGAGCAGAAAAGAGCCATTGGAGGTTTGGATGTGGCAGTGGCGGAAAGTCAGCCAAGGGAGACATACTGAAGAGGCTGAGGGATGGAGGCTTAGAGTGCAGTAATGGATATGGAGGGTCCCGCTTGCCCAGCTGGGATTTGGGCAGCTCGTCCTCAAAATCAGCCCTGATGTGGGTGGAGGTGTGAAAGGAGCAATTCCAGGGGAAGCCAGGACCCTGAACTCACCTGCCTCCTATGTGCAGTCCCAGTGGGCGCTCAGGACCTCCCACTTGCCAGAAACACACACTTAGGTGTACAGCGGCTTCCAGCTGAGTTACCAAAGCTATGAGCAACTGGCCTTGCGTTAGTGCCTGCCTGGAAAATGCAGGGAAACATTGCTTGTGAGCTCTTGCTCAGAAACCAACGGGGCTTGTGCAGGCAATGGGCATCCCAAAGCATGATGAAACAGGGTTTGGGACATTTGGAAGAGCAGGCAGGACCTTCAGTTCTTCAAAATGAAACTCTCTACCTAGCCTGGCTGCAGAGACGCCAGCCTGCTGCATAACACCTTAGCTTTTCCCAACACACCAACTAGCTGGTGGTGAAGACCTGCTCAGGAACAGGATTTGCAGCAGGAGCAGGATTCACTGGCAACCTGATTCACTTTCTGGCCTGATCCTGCCTGAGATGCTCTTCCATCCTCCCTTCAGGCAGTGTGTGGGCTCCCAGCACCTCACTCCACCTTTTCAGGCAGGAGCTGCTCCAGGAACCAGCCTGGGGGACTAACAACATAGCAGCCCTCGTTAGGGCTCAGCACCCTCTAATTAAGGGTCTATCCTGTCCCCAGCTATTGCCACCTCACAGGGCTGCACATAGCTGAGATCAGAGCCAGTGCCAGGATGGATTATTGGCTCTGCAGCATATGCCAGTGATTGCTGGAGGAAGTGGAAGAGGACTAGCAATACTAGTTGTGCAGACAAACGTTTCCTGCCTTGAATGAGACGCTCATCCTCCTGTTTAACTTCCGAGCAAACTGCTGTGCCTCAGTCTCCTTCTTAGCACGAGGAGGCAGGTGTGGGAACCCCTTTCCCTGCCAAATGCACACACCAAATTCCATAGCCAGACAACACATGTGCTTCAGACTTGCATCTTGCCCAGCAGCAGGTGCATTTTTTTATTTGAACATTGCTTTGGATTCTCCCTCCCTGTGGCCCTGCCGGTTCAGCCCTGCTGGTGTTTGTTCTGGCTTTACATGGGCTTAATCTGGCACAGATGCAGCTGGGCAGGCTTGGGAGGGGGAAACCAGCCCTCGAAAGCATCCCATCACCCACTTCCTGCCTGTGCTCCTGTGCTCAGCTGCAGCACTGTCCTACAAAGTCCTCTGCTGCAGTAATCACTAAAAAAAAAAAAAAAAGCCTTCACAAGCTGTGCATACAGCAGCTCTGCATGTAATGACTGCTGGGTTATGGATCTGCACAGGGATAACTTTGAATTATTATCTGCACTAAAACCCTGCAGTCTGTTGTGTGCTGGTAATGAAACGTACTGGCTCCCTTTCTCAGGCTCGTTTCTTGCCATCATCACTGTCTGGACTTGAGGCAGGGGTGTGGGGCTGATGCTGGCAGCTCAGCAATGCTGTGCTATGCTAGATTTTTAAATTATCTGTACACGGAACAGGCTTCACAATATGTGCATTAGGGTGAGCAGGAATCAGCTCCTGGGGTCTCAAAGTTCTTGGCTGGGGTACAGCACTGAAAGGCAGAGCTCCCAGTGTTGATGTCACCCTTGGCTCCTCTTTCTTAACTGCTCCTGTTGGCACCCAGCCTGGGTGACACCTCCAGCAACATGGATGTGGCGTCACTGCTGAGGCCACAGATCCTGGTGTGAAGGTGGCAAGCTGACAAATGGGGTACAAAGCTTCCCCTGAGCTTGCCATGGCAGAGGCTTCTCTCTGGTTTGGATTTTCTCAGCCACCCTTGGGGCTATGCTGTCAGAAAGCAAACAGGGAGGGAGATGCGTGTGTCCCTCTACAGGGAGGGTGTGACCCTGAGAGCCCTGTGGATGGCCTTTGCCCGTCACTGCTGAGTAGCCAAGGACATCAGTGCAGCTGATCCGCCGTTCTGCACATCTCCCGTCTGATATTTATAGCACTTGGGTTATCAACTCAAATCAAAATCACGCTCCACTAACTTGCACTGCAGGACAAATTAATCACCAGGGGTTTTAAGCGAGCATTCAAAGGGTCCATCCTTCACCTTCACCCACAAGGGAGAAGAGTGAGGGTGCGCAGTGCTTCCCAGAAATGCTGGGGAACTGGGGGAATCTGTGGTTGCGCTGGAGCGCACTGGAGTGGACAGCCAGCTCCCTGCCCTACAGCTGCTCTGCCTGGTGAATGCAGCTGCTCCTAGCGCAGAGCAGAGCTGGGAAGGCAGCATGGAGAAGATGGAGGTGTACACAAGAGGGGCTTTTAATCTCACATTCCCTCACCTCAGTGCTGTGCAGCCCTGGATTGCTGCCAGAGGGGCTCGGCCCGTGTGCGGGTGGCTGCTCCGTCTCCTTCCTCCTGTGCCAGGTGACCCGTTAGAGGTGGTTCAGCGGCGGAGAGGCTATGCTCTGAGCCGGCCCGGAGCGTCCAGACTGCTCCGGGGGGCTCTGCGGTGGGGTTTCTCCTCAGCGTCACCGGGCTGGGGGCAAGGGTGGGAGTAGGGTGATATTGGTGGGGACAGCGGAGTGGGCTGGTGTCACGGGGATGTGTGACTGGGAGGCGCAGATTAGTGGTACAGGGGGCAGGTGACGGCAAAGGGGACCTGTGAGCGGTACCGGAGGCAGCGGGGTGGCCACGAGAGGGTGGGTAGGACAGGTAGGTGTCTCCTCTGGGGGGCCCCTGCTATGCGGCGGGGGGACAGCGGCAGCCCCCCTCGCCGTGCCGTGCTGGTGCGCCCCGCCCCGCAGTGGCGCAGCCCCGGCGCTGGCGCGGGGGCGGTGCCGGGCGCGGCGCAGAGAGGAGGATGCTGCGGGCGGGGGCCGCCGCCGCCGCCAGCCCCCGTCCCGGCCCCGCTCCCGGGCGGGAGGGCGCCCCGCCGCACCCCGCCCGCTGAGTCCGGCACGGCCATGGGGGCTCTGACCAGCCGGCAGAACGCAGGCGTGGAGGAAGTGGACGTCCCCGCTAATTCCGTCTACAGATACCCCCCGAAATCGGGTGAGCGACCAGGGGGTCCCGCGTCGCGGTGGCGGGCGGGGGGGACTGGGCACGACCTTACTGCGGTCGGGGGTGCCCAGAGTGAACCCTGACCGCGCGCAGCTGGGGGAGAGCGCCCTGAAAAACACAGGTGGGATGCGGGACACCCGGGTCCGTGCGGCGCCGCAGGGGCGGGGTCACCCCTGCTCCGGGTGCGCCTTTGCCAGCCAGACCCGGCTCCCAAACTTGGCTGAGTTGATGCGACTTTAATGATATTATTATGTGTACTCATGCGCTGCGGCGCTGGTTTGGGGAGGCTGGAGCTCTTTTTATAACCAGTCTCTCTGGCGCTATTTGCTCGGGGAAAGCCTGGGTTTAAATTCCCGGGAGGATGGGAGGGATTGGAACGGATCCTTTCTTCCCAGGGCCCTGCCCCACAGCAGCACCCCAGCTCGTGCCATGGGGAGACTTCACCTTCACCAACTCTTCGCCCTGCCCCGAGGCTCGGCAGTGGTATTTCTCTTGCTCCCGAATCCAGCCCTGTCTCAAGCCTTGCGCGTGACCTTGGAAAATCCATCCCTCCCCTCAGTGCCTTGGTTTTGGTTGCAAAGGGCCGGGCTGAGCGAGTGTCAGGCAGGGGGAGGCTATGCGGTGTGGCTGCAGTGGGGAGAGGCGATGGAGTTCAGCCCTTGGGTGGGTAGCGCTTCAGAGCCCCAAAAGTTCCAGTACCAGTGGATGATGCATTGGAGTACCATGTATGAGTGTGGAGATTGTCACGTGATCTTTGCAGCACTGAATATTATGAACAGGTAACTATTTTGGTAGTTAATAGGATAAGGTAAAAGCTTGGATCACTAGTGCTGTGACAAATTACTCACTAATTACAAATAAAGACCTCCTTAGGAAGAATTACAGTCAAAACAAGCTCTACTCTTGTCCTGAAAAGCTGTTCTTGGCTTCTTAAAAAAAAAATCTAGTCCAAAATCAGTTGCACAGCTGGCTGGCAGATCTGCAGCAGTGGGGGTTAACTGAGGTGCTGTGGAGTGGAGATGGCCCCTTCTTGGCGCTCTGTCCTCCTCTGCAGGGCTCCTCCAGCTCCCTCTTTTATGTGGTTTCAAGGCTGCTGTCACCTTGATGCCAGCCAAAGCTCAATGACCTCATCCGTGGATTTGCTCTCTGTAGGGGTCATGGCTTTGTGCAATAAGGGGTTTTGTCTTGGAAGTGCTTCCTATTTAGGGGCTCTGGAAATACCTGGGGACAAAGGAGTGAAGAGTGCCAGTCTTGTGCCCTGCTCTGGGGGAGTGAGTGCACTTGGCTGAGCTCTTCCAAACTCATCTCAACTGTCAGAGGACACCAGGCAGATGCTTAACTACACCTTTCCGGGAGAAATGGGAGCTTTCAGGTGTGCTCAGCCATGGCGGCCCCACCGATGGTGCCTGGGCAGAGCTAGGGGGGAGCTGTCCCAGGGCTGCCTAAGGTCTTCAGGGATAGGGGCAGGAGGTGCCCAGGTGACATGGCCATCTGCGCTGGGATGAGGGCAGGCTGGCGTCTGTGATAGATTATGGCCCTTTTGCTTTTAATCTGACAGGGGATTTGCCTTCAGTGCTGCCAGCAGCTGAGAAGGAGGCAGGGGAGGATGTGCAAGGCAGTTGAGCAGATTCCTCTGTGGTGGCAGTGCTTCTCCTGCCTCAAAGGCTTCCTGGTAACACCCACCAGCTTTGGATATGTAGCCCTAGAGGCATCTCACAGAACCCTGGGGCATTTCCCTCTCTCTCTGGATGTGGTTTTGGCTGTTCAATTCCAGGCTCACCTGGGGTGGCTGGTGCTGCCCATGGGAATAGGACAGCTTGTCCCAATCAAGCATCCCTGTTTCTCATCGAGCAAAAGCTCAAGTTTACTTCAGTGACTCTAAGCTCATGCTGGCAAAGGTGGTGGGAGGGAGAGCTAGCAGGTACTGTTCTATGGAGCCTGCTGCTTGGCTAGTGGGATGGCTTTCAGCCCAAGTACCCAGCTTTCAGCCCCTTGTTCCTGGCTGAGGTCAGCATAGAGCTCCTCTCCAGGCATACGGGTGGAGAGACCGTTAGTAGGGCCCTGGCTGGGGACAACTGCAAATTTGTTAACCAGGCCGTGACACCCCAGTCCCGGGAGGCACAACCCCATAGTGCTGGTACTCATGGCACAGTAAGCAGTGACGCTGCTAGGATTTGGCTTCACTTCTGTTGCTGCTGGTTCTGGCTGCCGGCTTTAGGGCACCAGATTAAATAAGCCACAGTATGCCAGTTCGCTGGCTAGCGATGGGATGCCCCAGGGCAGAAGCACCCGGTGCCTTTTAACTGTCCTGGGCTTCACCCAGGCAGTGCCATACCCATTACAGTGCCTTGTGCTGGCACCCACTGCTGCAGGGTGTCCCCACACCCTGTGCCACAGCCACTGGGCTGACTACAGGCTGTGCAAAACCTGGTGCTTCTCTCTCCAGAAGCATGCAGATGGGTTTAAAATGAGCTTTTCTATTTTAGCTGCTTTGGAGAGCTGGGCTGTGACCCTGCTGAAACATAAGGGCTCTGACATTCAAGAGCCAGAGGCTGTATTACCAGAGCTGAGCCAGACCCCAGCAGGGCCGTGATAGCTTGGGGAACAATGCAGGATGTGTGCCACCACATGCCAGAGCCAGAGGCATGGCAACTTCATGCTCCAGGGTCTGCCCTCAAGGGGTCCTCTCCCATCTCGGATATGTCCCATGTGACGGTGCCAGTGGGAGTGCAGGACATACTTTGTTTGTCAGGAGCACCAGGCAATTTGGTTTTATTCCTCCCTTCCAGCAGCTGCTCTGTTCAGCCCTTCCCACATGCTTACTGGGCCTATGAAGTTTAAGATCTCATTATAGCCCGGCTTTCCTGCGGCGGTGTGACTGTCCTTGACAGGCTTTCCTTCCCTGCGAGCAGGCATTGGTTAAGGATTTATAATTAGCTGATAATAAGGTGGCTATTGCTGGAAAGATGCCTTCCTCCTCTGCCACCCAGCTGTGCCTGTGATGTCATTGTGGGGCCAGTGCTGTCTAGTGTAAAGAGCTGAAGCCCCTAGGCCATGCACAGGGTGCACTGGGAGCCTGCAGCACCCAAGGGTGCTCCCAACCCCCAACAGAGAGGCTGGGTGATGTTAGCGTGGTCCTCGACTCCTCTGCCCATCCTATGGGAGACCCCAGCACCCATCAAACCACAGATGGGGCCATTGCAGAGAGCCTGTGCTCTGTTTTCCAGCTTTTCCCAGTGCTAGGGAAGGCTTTCTGCAGATTTTAATTTTTTTTCTTTCCCATCTCCTTCTCTCAGCCAAAGTCAGTGCCAGGAAAATCTCCCAATGGCCCCTTTCTCTCCTAGCTTTGCCGCTGCAGGCAGCTCTGAAGGCACCTCGATCTTGGGTTTTATTCATGTCCTTCCCTGTGGAGCTGCCTATAAATTATGTACGTGGAAAATGGGACCAGAGAGCAGCAGGCATCAATAATTGATGGTCAATGTTTGCTAACAGGCACGGTGCATCCGGGCATCCCTGTGTGGTAGGGCCTTCGGGTGAAGCTGTGTGACCCCACTTGTCCCTCCTTCCCCGACATTAGATCATCTCTTCTCTTTCTCCTGTGAATCTTGGGCTGGATTTTGGTTTTTAAATGCAGTATTAAGGCCTGATCAAGCCCTGGGCAGTCTGCAACTGCTGGGAGGTAACCGCAAGCTCTGACATGAGTCCAGACAAGCAGAGCTGCAACATAGGCTTGAACTCTTCTACCTGCAGTCCCAAAATGTTTGGTAGACCTCCTGGAGTATCTGCACCCCCTGCCCCTCCCCACCCCCCCAAATCCTCCTTCCTGCAGTTGAGCCCTTCCTAGGGCTGTGGGCTGAGAACTGACAGAACTCAGTTCAGTTGTGGTTGGACTGCCTTCCTGCCAGTGGCTGCAGCTAGCCTAGGTGAGTGCCTGCCTGTGGACACACTGCCTTGAATGGCACAGGAGGTCTGCGATGCTGGGTTCTGGGCAGGAGGAGCCCAGCTCATTTCAAGAGCTGCGTGCCTGGTCTGTGCTGCTCCTTCCCGGCAGCATCGATGGGAGTGTAGGAAGCCAACCTGGCTCCCTGGGGACTCCTAGGGCATTTTGTGCTCTGGCAGGACAGGCTGTGAATGCTACCTCTCTTACCTCCTTGGGAAATTAGCTGATGTTTATGCAAAAGATTAGCGTTGCTCTCCTGCTCTGCCACCCCTGGAGCTGTCTCCTGTCTGTCCTTCCTGCTCGCAGACCAGGATTCAGCCGCCCCTGCCCACACAGGGATGGATGAAGGTCGGGATGACCTTGGGCAGCTCAGACTAGACTGGTGCTCGCAGGGATTTCCTGGGCTGGGAAAGGAGAGCAGGTGCTGCACTCGAGGAGGCAGACAGCTGAACCCTGGAGTGTAGTTCTGCTCCCGTTATACCCTGCAGGATGGAGCAGCATTGGCCTCTCCCCATCGCAGAACTCTCTGCTTGGGCTTTGGCTGTCACCACAGCCGAGCAGGGCCAGAGTTGCTGGCAGCAGGAGGATGTGCGCAGAAAGAGGGGAGGGCAAGGCAGGCAGGCAGAAGGCAGCCAGGAAGGGTTGATTCTTAGCCACCTCCACCTTTCCTCCTGCCTGCCTGGGGGCTGGCAGTGCACAAGTACAACCCAAAAGGCATCCAGCAAGGTGACCCTGGTGATGAAGCCACCTTTGAGCCATCAATCCAGTGGGTTTGTGCTGCTCCATTGCCTGACTGAAGCCCTGTCCTCCCCCTCCACTCAAGCGGTATGTGTTTTCTTTCCAGGGAGCTACTTTGCCAACCACTTCATCATGGGCGGCGAGAAGTTCGACTCCACACACCCTGAGGGTTACCTCTTTGGCGAGAACAGTGACCTCAACTTCCTGGGGAACCGTCCTGTGGTGGTGGGCATGGAGGGGGGACACAGGGCTGGGGGGAGAAATGAGGGCTGGGTGTGCCTTTTCCCAAGATGATCGTGACTGTGTCTGTCATGGATGTACATGGCCTGAGGCTACTGGCTGTCACATGCCTAAGGCAGTGCTATCCAAGCACATCTGGGGTGGTCCAAGTGGATTCTCTGATGTCTAGTATAAGGTCTGGCTATTTGCTGCAGCCTGTCTTCCGTCAAGGACTAACCTGGATCTCCTCTCAGCCTGCCTGCCCATGTCCATGCACTCCACAGCAACATAATGTTGTTGCTGTATCTCTCACCTTGCTGCCAAACTGGAGTTGTAAAGGGGTAAATAGCTTTGCAGGTGGTTGCGAACAGACCAGGCAATTGTGCGACCTCTGCCCTTGGGTTCCACCATCTGCAATACCCATGTTGTGGGCCATTGGACCTGAATGTATTTTTGTCAGCCAAGATGACACGTGGTGGGGGAATATGCTGGGAATGGTGCTGGCATGCTGCCGAACAGAGTAGCTTGGACAGGAGCAGGCAGAAATATTCCCCAAGCCCTGGCAAAACAACAGCAACAAAGAAGTGTAAACCCAAGGGGTGATGGGGGCTTCAGGCAGCACTGATGGGTTTCGCAGTGCTGGGTGCTGCTGGCTCTGGCTGGTCCCAGGGCATGGGGAAACACAGCTGCAGGGTAGTTCCCTGGTCCCATGGTCCGTGAGCTGTTTCTTCTGCTTGCTGCCTTTTGAAAGGGAGGAAATGAAAGCAGGGCTGTCACCAAAGTGAGGTTTTGGCTGTGGGGGTAATGTCCTCCGATCCTCTGGGTGCATCTCAGCAGGGTGGCTCCTCAGCATCAGCTGAAGCAATGTGGGGATCGAGTATTAAAAATAATTCAAGGTGAGGGATTAAAAGGCAGTAAAGCATTTCTGTTGAGCCAAGAGAAATTTGCTTGATGCTAATGTCCCAGCTCTTGAATGCTGCTTGCTCTGTGTCGGGCTGGCAAGGCTGCCACCAATCCAATTTGTGTTTCCTCCTTGGAATCCACTTCAGCAGTGTTTTGGCAGCATCATACGGTCCTTCATCAGGTACTGGTCCCTGGGATGTGCCAGGAAGGAATTCTGGTAGACTCAAGGGCAGGAGCAACCCCCAAAACCTGTGAGTGTTGGATGGGCAAAGCCAGGACCTTTCTCTCTGTACTGTGCACTTCCTCAGGAAATGAAAAATCAGCACTTGGATTCTCTCTCCAGCAATAAGTGTGGAGTAAAAACCTGTAAACTGCCCAGTGAGGAGTTACTGTGTCAGACATCCCAACAGCAAAAGCAGCAGGGAATGTAAAGGAACAGCTTGGAAACAGGAGAAAGAATTATTATAGCATTGCAAACTAAATTGCATTGCTCTGGTTTAATTACCCCGGTCTGCAGAGCTGTGACTGAGGTCCCAGCTCTCTGGAGAACCAGGAGTGTTTCAGGGCTGGGCTTTCAGGTCAGGGCAGTTCCGTGGCTTAGGGAGGGTCCAGGAGGTCCTATGTTTTTTCTGGCCCAAGCCTGTGTCCAAGTCTCTCTGGTGCCACATCTGAGACCTGTCCTGGTGCTTCTTGGCTGTGACGCTTTTGCGTTCTGACCTGTTGTAAGAGCCCTGGCTGGGCTGGAATTGTCAGAGATGGCCACTGCTTTTTTTAAGGGGGATTTAGTTTGGATTTCTTGGCTGTCAAAGGTCAGGAGGTTTTGGAAAAAAGTGTGTCCCAAGTCCTCTCTCAGCTGAGCGCCTTGGCTGAGCTATTAACAGTGCTGCTTGCCACGGGGGTGTGCAGAGCACCCAGAGCCTGTGCGGACTCTCCCCTCCATGGATACATGATAATCTGGATTTTCCAGCTTGAGGTAGGCTCCTAAGGGGCTGTGAAGGCCATTGCAGGTTTCAATAGCCACTGTGCTGGGACATCCCTGCAGGGACTGACAAGGAGAGAAGCTGGCTGCAGCGCCTGAAGAGCATGGGGCATTCCAGGAAAGCCAGAGACTGTTGAAATGTGCTGCTGGTTTTCCCTGCCCATGCAAACCTGCCTGGGTCTGCTTGTAGATGAACCCCAAAAAAAGATTTTTGAGTGGTGCTTGTTAGGTTTTTTTTGTAGCTTTAACACAAGCTAGCTTGGACCAAATGCCACTATAGATGCATGGACAGTGTTTTTAAATGGTTAACAATTGCAGTGAGTTTTTTTTTCTATTATTTTTCAGCTTGATTAAATTAAGCAGGTGCAAATCTGACTTGCAAAATTTCATTCAAAAAAACGCCAGACTCTCCCCAAAAATCAGCCGAGAAGTGGATGTGAAAGAGCCAAATGGTGACAGCAAAGTGGTTTCTGCAGCAAGAAATTTGCCAGTGGCACTTCCCCATCCTGCCCAGCCCCTTGGAGGGCTGCGCCCAGGGGACTTTGCTGCCTGCTTCTTTCTCCTGCATTGCCCTTCCTTCGGTGCTGTGGTGGGAGAGAGCTTGCACCCGTGGGCGCTGTGCCTGTCTGAGCTCTGCTGCTTGCGACAGGCTTATGTGGGTATGTCCTGGCTAGGCATGGTACAAATGAGCAAAATTGGATTGCTTCATTAATTTGAATAGCAGAGGATGTATCCCGATACAGCAGAGCATGTTGTGACATAGCTCAGCTCCACGGCCTTTTCTCACTTGCTTCCAGCTGCAACAGGCAATTCTGCAGGTGTCTGTTTAGTGCTCGTCACTCCTTAAAAAGCTCATTAATACCACATTAATGACTCAGTTGCCTTTTTCTCCTCCTTGAGGGTAGGAGAGAGTGACAATTCCAAAATATTGTGAACGTATTCTCAAAGGGCCTCATGCCATCCATTTCAATGTCACCTGTGGGACCAGAGCTGTGGGGTGGTTGGACACAGTGGGTGATGCTCAACTGGCGGATGGGGGGGATGGGGCAGGCCTGGTTCTGCCAGCTGCCCATCCCATCCCATCCCATCCCACCCCACTGAGCCCTGCACAGGTCACCAGCCAGGGCAGTTGTGCAGTCCAGTCCATCCTGCACTGCAGCACTTTTGGGGACACGGAAGGTGATGACACCTTTGGGTATGGGGAAGGTGATAATGGCTTTCCCACACGAGGGCACCAAGGATATGGGAAACCGGCACCTGGTTCCCTGCAGGGCATGTGCAATTGGATCTTGTCCCCTCCATATCAGGGTTCAGCAGGTGCCTCCCCATCCCTGAGACCTCCCAACCCCACTTCAGGCTGGGGGCGGCACAGGGCACACAGGGACCCCAGCAGTCTGGCTTGGTTACCTATTCCCTCTCCACAGGCAGCGATTGAGCTCTTTGGCTCTTGTGAGCATCTGCTGATGGCACCTGATGCCCTCCTGGCTCTGGCTGTCCCCTTGCATGTGGTGACAACTCACCAATGAGCTGGGCATTAATTCTGACATAAGCCTCTGTCTCTTCAACACATGTTTATTTCATTGCCCCGGAGGGGCTGATCCCTTCCTGGCACTCACCCTACCTACCTGGGAGACAGAGAAGGGGGAGGTGGATACTACATCCCTTCCTTACTGTCCTTAGTCTCCTGTGGGCAGCTGTGGTGATGAGGAGAGCATGTCTGCCCACTGCCATCATGCCCCTTCTCCCCAGCAAGCCCTGTAGAGCCTCTGTGCAGGTGGACAGGAAGGACAAAGTCAACGTGGAGGATGGCATGACGCCCCTCCCTCATACTGATGCTGCCTGCCTGGCTGGCTGTCCTGTTGGCTCCCCACTCCAAGCATGGGTCTGGCAGAGACTGTGCTACCCAAATCGCATCCATCTTTGGGAGAAAACAGGGACGTGTGTCCATCCTTTGGCTGGTGGGCAGGGAGGAAGCTCCAGCCCTACCCTGCCCAGCCTCATCCAGCAGCTCTGTGCTGCGTTAGAGGCCTAAAAATAGACCAGTGCCTGCCTGGCTGCTCTGTGCGCCACATCCCTCTGGCTGAAAGGACAAAGAACAGCCGCTCTCTGTGTGCCCCCTACCCCGCCAGTGAAACTGTCCCCTGCAAGGACTTTCAGGCTTGCTTTTTGTGAAGGGATGTCCCTGTCATGGCACTGCCTGGTACCCAAGTGCCAGCCTGAGCTGTGGGTGCTCAGCACCCATCAGTATGCACAGCCCATCCCAGATCCCTACGTACAGTGGGTCAGGTTGGGGCTGGGACATCTGGGGATAAGGTCCATGACTGCTGTAACCCTCTCTCCCTCCCTCCCTGTGCGTCTACCTTCACCAGTGTCTCTCTTGTCCTAGTTCCCTTATGCTGCTCCACCTCCTCAGGAACCTGTGAAGACCCTCAGGAGCTTAATCAACATCCGCAAGGACACCCTGCGACTTGTCAAGTGAGTCCTGCAGGGGGAAGGACAGGACCATGAGCCATGGGGAGGGAAGAGTACAGCTGGATGCTCCTAGGAGATGCTGACCACAGGGGTGCTTTTATCTCAGCACGGGTGGATGGAGGGGGATGAGCAGGGTGAACATGGGTGAGCTTCCTGAGAGCAGGCAGTGGCTGTGCTGGCTCCACCACAGGATTAAAAGAGCTTAATGCTGCCTTTGAAGTGCTTTGCTTTTTCTTCCTTCCCCACTTTCCAGAGGCTTTGTTGAAAGGAGGCTGGGCATTGCGTCTGGAATGGGGGGTTTGGGATTACAGCTGAAACCTGCCTGCAGCACTTCCCAGACTGCAGGCTTAACCTTGGGCCCTCCTGGTGTGCCTCAGTTTCCCCTGGTGGAGGAAGGCAATCCGTTTCGGGGCAAATGATACCAGGGCCAGCCACATGCGAGGGGAATGGTCACGGGGCATTCTGAGGCATCCCTGAAGGGAGCCTGTCTCCCAGACCCATTTTTCTCCCCAGGTGCTCGGAGGAAGTGAAGACCCCAGGGGAAGAAGTCAGCAAAGCCAAGGTGCACTACAATGTGGAGTTCACCTTTGACACGGATGCCCGCGTGGCCATAACCATCTACTACCAGGCGAGCGAGGAGTTTAATAATGGAGTGGTGAGGTGAGGACACCCAGCCTGGTGTGTGTCACCCCTCCCCAACCTGGCCTGTGCCCCCTAAGCCAAGCATGTTCTCCCAGCCAAGATGCAAGGCTCTGCTGATAGCTATGGAGCCTCTCCTCCCCAGAGCATCTCCCCTCCTGAGGGCAGGAGGCAGCTGCTGGTGGTGCTGAGGCTAGAGGGGGTGCTCCTCACCTTCACTGGATGCCACTGCCACAACCCTGCCAGCCCCATCACTTCACCGCCCAGTCCCCACCAGGTTGGCTGTGGGGTTGTCCCTGTCCCCTCCTGTCCCATGTTGGGTGCTCTGGGGTTATTTTATCCCTGTGGATTATTTTAGCCATTTATGGGACTTCTTACCTCAGTCCCAAGAGGCATTCAAGAGTGGAGGCAAGGAGTGATCCCTCTCTCTCCCATCTTCCTGGTATTTCCATGAGCTGGGGGACTGGGAGGAGCATGGGGATATCCGTGGTGCCACTGACTCTGTTCTCTCTGTGTGAACCAGCTACATCCCCAGGGATAACAGCCTGCAGTCAGAGACAGTGCATTACAAGCGGGGAGTGTGCCAGCAGTTCTGCATGCCCTCCCACACTGTTGACCCCTCTGAGTGGAGTGAGGAGGAGGTGAGTCCCACTAGGCCATGGCACTGACCGTGGGGTTGGATACAGTTACGGTTGTGGGATGAGGCTTCCATTGCTGCTTCATCTTACCAAGGCTCTCCTCCTGTCTCTCTCCAGCTGGGCTTTGACCTTGACCGGGAGGTGTACCCCATGGTGGTGCACGCGGTGGTGAATGAAGGAGAGGGTAAGGAGAGTGTTTCTTGCTGACTCGGGCCTTCCCAGTAGCCGGCAGTGTGGTACCAGCCCTTGCACCAACTGAGCAGAGCCTTCTGATTCTCCTTGCTGCCGTCATGGCCCTGCGTGACCCTTAAACCCTGCCTGTCCCTTTGTGTCTTGCAGAGCACACTGGGCACTGCCATGTGCTGCTGGCCACCTTTGAGAAGGTAAGTGCCAATCTGGGGCAGTCCTCCCACACCCTCACCCACTGGGTACAAGACCCTGGAGACGTGCCACGGGGTTCAGGATGGTGCTGTTGATCTGGCGCTATTTTGGAGCTGCTCCTGAAATTCTAGGAATATCAGCCAAATCCTTGATTTTAAGCACCTATTTTTGAGGTATTTGGTCTCAACTCTATCTTCCTTGCTCCATCAACTCTCCAGCCTTGTGATGTGTGTGACATGCCACACCTGCCTGGTACTGGGTGGTGAGGATAAAAGTAGAATTGTTGTAAAATGGACGGTTTGGGAGTGAGGTGGGAGTGATGAGAGCTACAGGGTGGGTGAGTGCTCAAGCATGATGGTCCCTGAGGTGCTCAGCCCCAGTGCCTACCCATGTGCTCTCCTCCATCTAGCACAGCGACGGCACCTTCTGCGTGAAGCCACTCAAGCAGAAGCAAGTGGTGAGTGTCTGGGCGTCCCCGAGGCGGTGCAAGGTGACAAAGCTTTCAGGGAGCAGCATACCCCCCGGTGTGGGTAACAGCCTGCCCCTGGCCTGCTCCTACCTCCCAGGGACCTTGGGGACCACCAGCAATTTTGAGTGTATCAATGCAAAGAGAAACCATGGGCAAGGAGGGCTGGACTGGGAGCTGTAGTGGCTGGGAAAGTCATGTCTCTGCTTCTCACTCCTTCCCCATGGGGTTGCAGGTGGATGGTGTAAGCTACCTCCTTCAGGAGATCTACGGCATTGAGAACAAGTACAACACACAGGACTCTAAGGTATATGCCTTTATGCCACAGCCTCCGCCTTGCAGGTCTTCTCTTATTCCCTAGCTCGTTCTGCTAGCGTGGGTACAACCACTGAAACATGCTCAGGGCAAGAGTTTGCAGCACAGCACGGAGCCAGGACAGTGCAGGTGTTTGGGTGTACTCTGCATGGACATCAAAGTTGCCAGAGGCAGAAAGCTGAAGGACTGAGCCTTTTTTCCCCCATGCTTTGTGGTCCTTTGGGATAGTGGTGACTGGATCTTGCTGGTTTAGGAGGGGACTGTGGGGCTTGAAACATGGGACATGCCTCCCCCTCTGCTATATGTATATATGTTAAAGTTGGAGTGAAGGATGAATCTCTGTGTGGTGTGCCTTGATGGCTGCAGCCCCATCTCCCAGCCTCCAAAAAGGGAGAGATAAGGTCCCAGGGTTGTGTTTCAAGAGCAGGTAGGCCAGGGACACAGACAGGATCCTGCAGCAACCTCTCATGGCAACCAGCAGGTATTTTAGGGCACCCACCCTCATGCTGTGCCAGCTTGGGACCCCAAGGCTGAGCAATTCCCATCTCTCCCATGGGGCAGGTGGCTGAGGACGAGGTAAGCGATAACAGTGCTGAGTGTGTCGTCTGCCTCTCGGATGTCCGGGACACCCTCATCCTGCCTTGCCGCCACCTCTGCCTCTGCAACACCTGCGCTGACACTCTGCGCTACCAGGCCAACAACTGCCCCATCTGCAGGCTGCGTAAGGACTGGGAGGGGCTGGCCTCTCCCATCCTTGGCTTTTTGGGTTCCTCCAGCCCTATGTGCAGTGATGCTGTGCAGTAAGGGGATGCCCCTCCTGAGAAATGGAGTGGCATTTTGGAGGAGTTCTCCTTACAACACCTAGTTTTCGACCCACCCTTCTTCTCACTGCTGCAGCTTTCCGAGCTTTGCTTCAAATACGAGCCATGAGGAAAAAGCTGGGTCCCCTCTCACCCACGAGCTTCAACCCTATCATCGCCTCGCAGACCTCTGACTCTGAGGAGCACTCGGTCAGTGCCTGTTTGAGCCCGACCTACCCGGGCAGCTGTGGGACCCTATCCCCCTCCACTCTGTGGTGCTGGGACCAGGATGATTTGGGGATGCACATGCTTCCTGGAGCCCTGGGTTATTTATTTAATGCAAATGGGCCTTGCAAAAAATGCAAGGTTTAATATTGCAAAAAAAGGGCTTTCTGTTGGGTGGAAAGACCATGAATTTTGGGCTGTCATTTGTGCAGGGAGTTTGTCTGTTCTCTGCAGTCTGGCTTCTCCCCAGGGCATCTTGATCCTGTTGGGAGCAGGGATGAGCCAGGGCAGTGACATGGCCCAGGGGCTCCCTCACCCTGTCTCCCCCTCTACCCAGTCCTCAGAGAACATCCCTCCGGGCTACGAGGTGGTGTCGCTGCTGGAGGCCCTCAATGGGCCACTGACGCCCTCACCGGCCACCCTGCCACTGCGGGTGCTGGGAGATCCCCCGGGTGCAGGGACCCTTCTCTCCTATGGCAGTGATGGGCCCCTGCCCCCGCTACGGGCCCTCTCGCCCCTTGAACGCCTCCCCGACTGCGGACCCCCGGGGCTTAGGCTGAAAAAGAGCCTCTCCAAGTGAGTACCAAGGTTGATGTGGGGGCCCAAGGAAGTATGAAGAGGTCTGGAGGCTGCAGCCCTCTGCTCTCCCACCTCTGCACAGGTCTGTCTCACAGAACTCCTCCGTCCTGCCCGAAGAAGAGGATGAGAAGTCATGCACCGAGTCAGAGCTGAGGGTCTCCAGGAGGAGATCCCCTGCCCGGCATGAGGAGGTAAGGGCTTGCTAAAACATGCTGATGACGAGCTGAGGCACCAGAGTGCGACAGGTTTGGAGGTGGCTTGGGACCAGAGGGTCTGGCCAGGGTTTGCCCCTCCTGGTTCTTCCTTCATGCGTAAAGATGCCCAGTGGATACAGATTCATCCTTGCTGAATATCCCTCGTCCCTTCCTTCCTACGGGCTCTTCTTCCAGGAATGCGGTGTGACGCCAGAGAGTGAAAACTTCACCCTGTCATCGTCAGGAGCCGTTGACCAGTCTTCGTGCACTGGGACCCCCCTCTCTTCCACCATCTCATCCCCAGAAGGTATGGTGCAGCAGGGTTCACAGGTGCTGGCAAGGCAGGAGACTGGGATCATGCTTTCAGATCCATCCTGCTGCGAAGCGGGTGTGGAGAGGGTTTTCCTGGTCCCTTTCTACCTTGCCATGGATACTGCATAAAGCCCCAGGGTGTTATCTCTGTTTCATCACCCGTAGACCTGAAGATGGAGAGCACGAGGGTGCTGATCACCCATGCTTCATCACCCATAGACCTAGAGATGGGGTGCTGTTAGCCCCCGGCACCCAATGCTGGCAGCTTCCCAATCATCACAGCTATATGTGGTGTGTAGTGTGTCCTGGCTCTGTGCCTCGCTCCTCCTTGTTAGCCCCATTTTTAATTAGCTGGTGCTGTGACTCACACTGGTGTGCTGGTGTGGTCTGGTGGCCCCACTCAGCCCTCACTCTCTTCTAGAGCCCGTCAGCAGTAGCCTAGCTCAGTCCGTCATGTCCATGGCCTCCTCCCAGAGCCAGCATTCTCAGCTCAGTACCGACACAGTGTCCTCCATGTCCGGCTCCTACGTCGCCCCTGGCACGGAAGAGGAAGAGGAAGAAGAGGGGAACATGCTTCCCTCACCCGTGGCTGCCAGTGCCATGGCCTCTGACGGAGAGGTAGGGGCTGGGGTGTTTGTTGATGGCATCCATAACCTCCAGGTTCAAGAACTTCCCCGTGGGATGTGACTTCTCTGAAGCCACTGGCACCAGACTTTCCTTTTTTTTTTTTTCTTTTTCCATCTTTCCCACCTTCCTGCAGTCAACACCTGTGGAGTCCCCGGATTTAAACTTTGTCAGCATGTCCGCAGAGGAGCATGATGCCGAGGTAACTGTAACCACCCTGCACAGGGCTGGGAGCCAGAGTGCCACTTGGCATGGGAAAGGGGCCTCGGTTGTGCCGGGCTCTGGGTGCCCGTAGAGGGGGAAGCTGCGCAGCCGGCATCACATCCCCTCAGGGCTGGAATGGGGAAGGGGTAGCCTGGGGACGGTTAGGAGGGTGGAGGTGTCCTCCATACCAGGCTCATCTTCCTGGTCTATGGACACTCCCTGGGGTGGGCTAGGGATGTTGCCCCAAAGGGACCCAGGGACAGACCCTGTCATGGGGCCAGGATGCCACAGGGCTGCTAATGCTTGCTGCCTCTCAACTGTGCCACAGGGCAACGACATGCTGGAGGATGAGGATGCCTCTCCCATGCAGGAAGACGGTAAAGGGCCTCTGGTCATTGTTGTCCCCCTGTTTTCGTTCGGTATCACTGGTCAGTTGCAGCCGAGCAAGTGGCGGATGCTGTGCTGGCCCTGGCTCCCCTGCCTTGCAGCTGCCATCGGGAGTAGCCCTAGGTGACTGCAGGCACCAGGGCTGGGAAAGCATCTGTCACACCAGGGCCACCCATGAGTTGGTTGAACATTAGTGGGTCAGGTGAAGCCCGTGAGTCACAGAGAACCCAGCAAGGAGGGTGTGGAGCAAGCAATGGCTGGTGTGCAGGATCTGATAGTGTTTCCAGCAGGCCAGTGCAAAAGAGGCTTCTCTGTGTTTTTCCCCTCTCCAGGAAGGCCTTTACTTGAATCTCTGAAAGTCTTCACCTTAGGGACCCCTATCTGGGCTGGTTCCCGTAGGAAGGTGTTGCAAAACGTTTCCCTCTGGAATGCTTTCCTAATTTTTTTTTGTTTTGTCCTCAATGTGCTTTCACAAGCCAACACATGCGCATTGAGGCATCTTCTTGTCTCCTCCTTTGCACTCAAATAGTCAAGGAAAGATGTAGTCACCCCTGTGCCATCAGCCATCAGCTGCCTTGGATTTCTTTTGGGTGATAAAGAGGCCTCTGGTGTGCCCTGTTTCATGTTTGCAAGTCTCTAGTCAGCCTGTTTCTAATGGATGCAGGTAACAACCTGGGGGCTGATCTCTTGTACAGGTGATGCTGAGAAGCAGAGTTACTTCCCTCAGCCCTGAAAGCCTCCATCTCCCCTGCAAAGCTTGGCTACAGCTTCTTTTGCCCCATGCATCCAGTTGCTGCCTTCTCCTGGCATCCCTGCAGCTCTTGCACGTGCAGTGACAGTGCCGGAGAGGCTTCAGTGGGAGGTGACAGGTGCCACTGTGGCCCGACTGCTGATCGGGGAGTGCTCAGACATGTCATGGGGAAGGTTTGGTTGAACCCCAGGCAGACAGTGGGGGAGCAGGTTGCGGTTCATGCATGTTGGTGCCCATCACCGTATCGTTGCTGGTTTGCTGCCCTCCAATGTGGCTGTTGAAAGGAAGGGATCAGCTGGGACCGTTCTCAGACGTTATTGTCCACTTTTCACCCAATCTCATCTAGACACATCATTTTTATCTTTTTTATTTTTCCTGAAAGAGGGTGGGGAGGGGAGAGGAAAAGACCCAGAAATCCCACACCCCACTGCTAAAAAGGCAAGTCCCAGCGCCAAGCCACGGCGTTAACTGCCTTAACTCCCTTCCAGGCCCGAGGACAGGCACTTTCCTCGGTCTGAGGTGTGACAATAACAATGACTTGGGCATCGCACACGTGAAAGCGCTGGACAATAAACTGTGCTCTGAGGCCTGCTTACCTGGTGAGTGGCCATCTGCTGAACATGAACTTGGGATTGTGGGGGGGACAGTTCTGCTCTTCCCTGCATCGCCCTGGCCCTTTGCATCTGTCCTCTCCCATCACCATCCTCATCATTGCTACCACCAGTGGGGTACCACCCCCACCAGGCTGTCCCGGCTGCACCCCACCACCTGCCGCCCTGCAGAGCTGAGCACCAGGCACCTCACCACTCAGCAGCCGTACGTCAGGGTGACCTGTCCCCACCGGGATGTTCCTGGGGGGTTTGCAGGCTTGCTTTGCTGGCAGGTTTTGTCCCTTAGCCAGGGGCTGCTGGCATCCCAGAGGGGCACTAGCCCTTCTTGAGAAGGCACAACTAAAGCCTCGTCCAGACTTGTGGTGGGCATGGAAGTGTTTTCGGTTGGAATATGTGTCACAGCTGCTTCAGCCTTGCCATAGGGTCTGCCTGCCTCCCCTTCTTCTTCCCCCAAGGCTGAGAAGATGAGGCACATGAGGTCTAGTTGTCCTTCTGCAGAGCCCTGCAGTCCATCCCTCTTTTCCATTTCCCTGTGCTTTCTCTCCCACTCTCCTTCCATTTTTTATTCTGTTTACTCCTGTCTTCTCTCCATCTCTTTTTGTTCCCTCCCAGGCTCCTTTGTCCATGTGAAAGTTCATGTTCGCTCTGTGCCAACACGATTTTCTCAACCCACGCTTATGTCCCCTCCTTGCCCAGAGTTGCCCAAAGGTGACAAATGTATTGATGATCCCTGGTTCCTGTGTGAGCCAAGGGGTCAGAGGGCTGGAGACCCTGCCGAATGCTGTTGGCTCCTTTCCATCAGCCCGGAGGGTGGGAGAAACAAGAGCTGGGGGGAAAGCCAAGATGAAGCCCTCTGAGGGTCTAGGTCTCCATCAATACATTTGTGGACAAGCTGAAAGCAACTCTACCCCTGTCTTGCCCCTTCTGCTAAATTTGTGGCAGGTCCTAGACCCACAGTGGATGCTGGAGAGCTGGGAGGGTGAGTGAAACCAGCCTAGCCACCCTGGGAGGGCAAAGTCTTTTCTGCCCCCATTCTCCTCCTGGGAAGTTTCCTTTCCTGCTGCCTCACCTGTTCCTGGTAGTTTCTGCACTGGAGAAACTCGGCGGAGGCTCTTGGGGAGGAAAAGGCACCTGCCACAAATGCCCTGTGTCTCCTCCATCACCCTCCAGCAGCTCCTGGCTGAGCCCTGCCAGCCCAGAGGGGCTGAGGAGGAGGCTGTGGGTGTCCCAGCAGCACCCCTGCCTTTGCTGGTGGTCCTAGCAAAGCATCCCCCAGCCATGGCACTGACCAGAGCCACCCCTGCCCACATTCCTCTCAATTGTGCCAGGGGGACAATGAGGGAGGGGGAGCTTTACAGCCCAAATGGACCTGGCTTGGGGCCAAATTCTTGCTCTGCTGCAAGGACCGTGATGGTCTCATCCCTTGCCTGGTCCAGGGTGCAGAATCTGGCCCCTGGGCTGAGCCCAGCCAAGGATGCACTCTCCATCCTTTGGCCACTGTGTCTGTCCATGCATCCGGCAGCTGCGCTGCTTGGAGCCCTTGGCAGGGAGCCGTGCTGCCACCCGCATGATAGGGGTGGTCTGACCTCAGCATTTGCTGGAAAAAGTGAGGGGCTGCTGCTCACACTGGGGGCAGAGGAGGTGCAGAACAGGTGCTTCGAGGCTGCCTGCAGTCCCCCGAGGATGGCGGAGGGGCTGGAGGGAATAACTCCAGGGATGCTGAGCTCTGCCCTAGCAGGGTCAGAGGAGGGTTGCCCTGGGGTGCTAGGAAGAGCCTGAGGAGCTGGTGGGGAACAGCTGCCTGCAAGGCTGTAGTGACTCATTCATTTCCTGGTCACAATTGGTGTTTTGTAATATTGGTTTTGGTCATTAGGCTAAGGGCAACTCCTTCCTTCCCTGGCCCTGTCTGCTCCCTGTCAGCAACCACTTGCTACTTGGACTCAGTGGCTTTGTGATGGAGATGATTTGAGGCACAGTTTGATACTTGCAGTGGTGGGTTGCAGTCACAGGGATGGTTTGCATGCACTGAAAAAATCCTTTTTGGCAGAGGCTTCTCGCGGATCTGGATGTAACTGCATCCATAGGGCTGGCAAGAATAGGGCAGGCTTACTTTGGGGACAGGTTCTGTTTTCTTCAAAGCTTAAAAGAAAATCACCTCGACTAGAGATTTTTTAAATTACTATTATTCCTTCCTCCATTTCTCTCATGGGGAGGTTTTGCCATGATCAGACCCATGGGTTCATTTTCTCCCCATCTGTAATGGATGAGGGCACAGGACTTGGTTCATCAAAGTGGAAAAGTGTGCACTCATACCCAGCACTGTTGTGACACCTCTGCAGATTTCAGTGCGATGGGAAATGGTTTTGAGAGGAGTTGAAAGGCCACATCCCAAGGATTTTAGGACACAAGGTTTAAATAAGGACACATGTCTTCAGGTTTTAAGTGGATCTCATGGCACCCCATGGTGTCTAGCAGGTTGTGGGGGCTGTCCCCATGGCTCAAAGCATCTTCTGGCTGCAGTCTCTGCCAGGGACAGAGTGCCAGAAGCAGTGTTGGAAAGAAACTAGGGAAGGTGCCTGCCAAAAAAGCCTGGCAGCAAGGTGGGCAGGGCTGGGGAGCTACTGTGTCAGAGGTGGTAGAGGAGCTGAAATCCTCCAAGGGTTTTTGCTGGTTTAAACCTGCGAATGAGCTGAGCTGTAAATGATATCACAGCAGGCCAGTCAAGCTGGTTGAGTTTTGCCATGATGCTCTGCAGGACAGGTCTGATGGCTGCTAACAGATGCAGCCCAAGGGGAGAAGAGGTGGGTGGGCAAGGGGCTAGGTTCCCGCAGTGGGGCTGGACCATATCCTGTTGTCCCCAGACCCGCTCCTGTGTAGCCTCCCAAGGACGCACTGAGCTGAGCTGGGTCTCTGCACCAGAGCACTGCAATGACTTATGCAACGTCATGCTCTTAATGTGATTTTAGCTTACGTGTCTATAGTTGTGTGTGTATGTGTGGTCCTGTTTAATTATCCATTCCCTCTGGGATCTGCAGACTTAACATGGCTTGGTCTCCAGCCTGAGCCTACTGTGAAAAGCCAGTTGAAACAGCAGCTGTCACTTCACATAAATCAGCAGGCAGCGGGTTGTTGTTGCTCCCTCTCTAGGAAAGCCTCAGCACTTGCCCTTGGCCTTGGGGTTCCCTTACACAGTCCCCCCAGCTCGGAGCTGCCCCCACCTCTGGGCACAGGGCTTAACCTTGCTGGTGGAAGCAGCTGCCTTGCTTTAGGGATGCACCCCATTCCTAAGGGCACCATGTTGCCCCTGATCACTTGGGTGGTGGGACAAAAGCCACAGGCAAGCAAGTCTCCAGCCCTGCCCATCTCCCAGCCCTGGCTGGAGGGTGCTGCCTGAGCTAGGAGCCTGCAGACTGAGGAGAGGCGTGCGGGCACCCAGCTCCCCAATGCCACAAGTGTGCCCACCCCTTTGTTCTCCTTGGCAGGAAACCCGGGGCGGGGAGGGGGGCACCACATGACAGCTCCCTTGCACCGTACCTGGTGGTGGCTTCCAGGCTGTCTGGAGGCAGCAAGCACCCTCCACCCTGTGCAGTGGCCCTGTCTGCTTGCTCGCATGTGTGCCCCCGTGCTGCCTCCGCTCCCACCTTCACCATGTGCCTTCTGGTCTCTCCTGTCACGCAGCTGCCGTGCCGGACTCCTGCCCCATTAACATTGAGGAATAGGTATGAGACCCCCAGAGACTGCACCCGCCTCGCGCCCCATCACCTGAGGGATTTGGTGCTGGGTTGGCACCCCTCACCCCGGCATTGCTGGCTGTCCCTTCGCTGTCCCGGCCAGGGTGACATCCTTAGTGCCTAATCTGCAGCCCTTGTGGGTCATCCACGTGTGGCATCTCGCCGGGCATGGTGGGGCAGAGGTAGCCCCTTTCCATCTGGGTTATTAAAGCCCAGGCATGGTGTTTCCTGTTTACCCCTCAGCATTCCCCAGAAATTAGGGGCTTAAGGGGCTCCCCCAGCTCAGAGAGGTAAGTGCAGGTGCTCACCAGCCCTTGCTGCAGCCAAAATCCAAAGTGGGGCTGGGGAGGTGGGTGTTACTTGGGGAGATTGAATTGCATCACCTCTGGAAAGATGCTCAACTGCGTAGTGGGCTTTGAGAGACCCTAACCCCTCATTTTCTCCCACCAGGCCTGGAGGCAGCCAACAACAATGTGGGGCTCTCATGGCAGGCACTCCGGCCCCACCAGCCCCGTGGCACTCCAGACCTGGAACAGGCAGCGGCCACTCTGCCCGTGTGAGGGCTCAGCCTCAGTGGGGTCACGCATCCACCTACCTGCCCAGAAGGACTCTGGCGTCTGGGCACCATGGGCATCGCCACCTCCATCCCTTGACTGTAGCAGGACTGATTTTCAAAAGAAAAGACTGTAACTTCGACTTTTCCTCCCTAGACTCCTCTGTGCAGAGAGGGGCTGAGAACTGTATCACCTTAGAGCACCTTCCCAACTTCCAGCCCCAAGGGGGACAGGTTGGGGTCCCCTCCTGCCCCTGGCCATCTCACACCCTCAGGCTCCTCTCATCCATTATATAGAGCAGATAGGATGGGATCACCCCACAAAGGGCATCCTGGGATGTGGCTGGAGTGGGATGATGGGAAGACGGTGCCCATGGGTGCACATTAAGGGTAAGTGTTGGCATTTGTGACCTTGGTGCATGAACTGGTGACCTTCATGGGGGGCTGGCCCCCTCTAAGCTTGCTGGTGCGTGTTCCCACTGTGCCATGGGAGGTCGCTACCCCATGCTGTGGACTGTGCGCATTAATGCACTGGCAATGATGGTGCCCGTGCAGCTCCCCTTGTCACCACTCTCCTTCCAGGTGGCATGTGGGCTCTTGGGCTGGGTCCAAGAGGTCATTTTTCCCCAGGGATGGAGCAGGGTGGCAGCTGTGGGCAGGAACCTAGTCCTCTTCCTGTCACAATCCCCCAGGGCATCACTAGTTTAACCTCACTGTCTTCCGCCCCACTGTGAGCTTGGGGCTCTGGGCTGTGCCCTCTCTCTGGAACAAGTGCCAAAAGCATCACCCCTCTGTCCCAACCCTCCTGCCCTGTCCATTGCACTTTGTAGCAGGGGGTGGATAAGGGTGCAGGAGCTGCCACCTCACCCCTCCGTCCCCATCCCTCCATCTCTATCCTTCCAGCCAGCACTGGGCTGACAGCTTAAGTGGGTTTTGCTCAAGAGGACAAAGACACAGGGATACTGATGGAGTAGGGATGCAGCTGCAGACCTTGTGAGGACCTGATGGGTCCATTGACAGAGGTCAGGCTCCACTCTAAGAGCATCAGAGCCAGTTAGAAGCTATTTTGGAGAGCATCAGACCCAGCATCCCAATCTAGCAAGCTCTGGAGCTGTTTGGGCCAGCCCAGGGTGGGAGGCTGGACCCTCCTCTTTTCCCTTCCTGGTTTTCTCAGCAGCACAAGCCAGGGGAGGGCCCCCAACACAGGTGTGATAGTAAAGGCCATCTTCTTGCAGGAGAAAAATGTGTCAGAGTTACCTTAGGACAGAGATGTTCATCCAGTGAAAGCAATGTCCCACAGTAGCTGCAGGGTGTGTGCCAGGAGCAGGTCGCAAATGCTCATCCCCACGGTGGAACACGGGCTGTGCTGATCGCTATGGCTCCTAAATGGGGATGAAGCTCTCTTTGGGCCTAGGGTATATTTTCTCTGCCTGGCTAACAGCCAGGGCTGTGGTAGCTGCTTGCTCCGTGGCCCCCGTGCGGGTCCTGCCGCCATGCTTCTCCCTTTCCTGAGCTGGCACCCTACCGTGTCTCCTGTGAGCTCAACAGCTTCAAAATTCTTCCCTGGAAAGCCAGGCATGGATGCTTGATGTGGAGTGACATCTCCAAACTGTTGTCTGTGGGATGGAAGCTGCTAACAGCAGGGACAGCTGGAGTCGGGAGGATGAGCACCCCATTTGGGGACGTGCTGCGTCCCCCCATGGGGTCACAACTGCCCAGTGCTGTGGTGGGGCAACTCACAGGTTTGGATGTCCTGGCCCTGAGGAGCCAGCAGCACCACACTAGGCACAGGAAGAGCTTTGGGGGTTCACCTTCACGTGGAGCTGAGAAAACTAGGGGGCCACAGGAGGCTGGCTTCTCCCCCACCCTCCGGCATGGGCAGGGGAGGGAGAAATCAGGCTGATGCTCCAGGAGTGGTTTGTCTACCAAAGTCCACCCTTCCTCGTGGTTTCAAAGGAAACAATAAGAGCTCCCCAGGCCTGGCTGGGCATCACAACGTAGGTCTGTGATAGTGCTTGTGAATGCCAGCAGACCAGGGCAGAATAGTCAGGTCCTTGTTCAGGAGGTGACTGGAAGAGTTTTCCAGCTGCTCCAGGCTGTGGGTTCCCAGGGCTGCAGGGAATGGCCAAGCAAGCTCACGGGGTGGCTGCAGACCAGGGCAGCTGTGTGCAGGTACCTGCCCCTTGCTTGGAGGGACTGTGGCTGCTGGCAAGCACGTTGTAATGGAGAGGAGGAAGGAGGATGCTGCAGCTGAGCAGTGTGCTGCTGCATGGGTGTGAGTATCCTTTGCCATGGCACAGGGGAGGTGGGATTTGGGTGTGGATGACACCAGTGTCATCCTTGGCCACCCAGAATGAACAAGGGGTGAGCATGAGCTACCAGTGCTGGCACTGTGGAGTGAAAGGCTCTGGTCTCACAGGGTAGCCTGTTGTTCCGGTGATCCATCCATCAGGGATTTAAGGAAAGAAACCAGATTGCTGCTGAACAACTTTGCTTTGAGCATGTTTTGGATTTTAAGAATATGTTTAATAAAGGGCATCTTATGTTGACAAAGTTTCCAGAGGCATTTTGTGGTTACAAGACAAAGGCATCTGGGGTCTTGGAGACTCGGCGGATGGAAACCCTTTCTGGCTGGGAGCATCCACCCACCTGTCACCCAGGCACCTCCAAAAATCCAGCCCAGAGGCTTCAAGGTCTCTTCCAACCCACATTATCCAACCATCCTAAATCCTGCCTCCTCTAACCCCTGCCAGGATGAAGAAGGTACAAATGCAAACAAACCTCTTCTGGAACAGTCTGGCCCGGGGCAGCATCATCTCCTTGGCGTGGGGTGCAGGTGGCCGGGCGGGTGGCACAGGCTCCATGGCCCCTGGCGGTGCTGGGATGGATGAGGGCACCTAGAGGGGACTGGAGATAAGGAGCACGAAGGAGCTGGTTGCTTGTGCAGGGGAAATCCCTGCAGTGTTGGGCAAGAAAACTTGTGCTGGGAGCCGATACCTTGAAGGTAAAGAGGGTTATAATTTGGTTTCATTGGAGGGGGCTGGTGCACGGTGGAAAGAATCGTAGAGTCGTTAAGATTGGGAAAGACCTCCAAGATCAACCCGTCCATCCCCACCGTGCCTCTAGACCGTGTCCCGAAGTCCACACGGGTTTCGAACTCCTCCGGGGACGGGGACTCCTCCCCAACACCCCCGGGGTCCTTCTCGGAGCGGCACCCGGGGTGAGCTCAGGCTTCGCGCCCGCGCGGCCGCTCCGAGCGGGGCCGCCCCGGCCCGGCCCCCGCGCCGCAGGCCCCCGGCTGCCATGGCAACACGCGGGCCAATGACCGGGCCGGACGCTGTTGACGGGGCGGGGCGTCGCCACGGCAACGCGAGAAGCCTCCGGAGCCGCTACTTAAGGGCGCGGGGCGGGCAAGGCCCGGCGCGTTCCCGGTAGCGGCGCCCCCGCAGCCCCGCAGCGCGGCTCGGGGGTCCCTCATCTTTTTTTTTTGTCCCCCTTCTTTTTTTTTTTTTCCAGAAGCTTCCTGCTCTCTCGGGAATTTCGGAGGTCGGGAGACGCCGGTGGGACAGGGTAAGGGGCGGTGGCGCCGGGCCCGGCGGGGCGGGGCCTCGCGCGGCGCTCGCTATTATTTTTATTGTTGCTTTTATTGCCATTTTTATCGGCCCCCCCGCGAGTATTTCTGGGACCTCCCGTCCCGCGGGCGCAGGAGCTCGCAGGGGCTCTGAGCGGTGGCGGCGGGGGCCGGGTCCCCGGAGCCTCGCCCCGCGGCAGAGCCCCCGGCGGGGCCCCGGCGCAGGGTCCCGGCCCTCCTGCCCGGAGGCGCGGGGTCCCAGCCCGGCAGCAAAGGCAGGCGCCGTATCCTTAGCCCGGGAGTCACCGAAGCCTGAACCCTCCGGCTCGTTCTGAGTCAGGGAGTGCTTGGAGGGGGCGTCCGTGCTCCCCCAGCCCGGATCGGTTTAGGGGTATGAGGTGAAGGAAGGAGCAGAAAACAGACGAAACCGAGGGAAGTTGGTAGCGGGGGGGACTTCAAGATATTCTGTCGAGGTGTTGGATCCTGAGATTTTGTCCTGCTAGTGGCCAGTGGGAGAAATATCCTTGCTCTGAGGACCGGCAGGGGAGGATTTTGGTTGCTTGAATGTCTTTTTGTTGGTTTTGTTTGTTTGTTTGTTTTATTTTTGGTTTTGGGTTTTTTTTAAATACTTTCTTTGGCCGAAGGCTTGCTGGGCAGTGCTGCCCCGCTGGGGTTCAGGTGAGGGGTTGAAGGGATTTCCTAACGGTTCAGGGCTGCTGAAGCACCCCAGGAGGTATTGCAGCTCTGGTGTGCAGCACTCCAGGGATGGATCTCACCCAGCATCACCGAGAGCACCCAGCCCCAGCCCTGCCCAAGTGCGAGAGAGTGGCTGCGCCTTGGGGAGTCTCAACCCTCTCCCTTTTTTTTTATTGCAGGGTCTGCCTGTTCCTTCCCTCCCCTTCACCTGCGTCCAGTGAATGCAAGAGCTGCCGATGCGTCGAGGCATGGCTGAGGGGTGGCTGAGCCACCTGCAGGCTGGACGGGACAGGGGGCACGAGGGCAGCATGAGAGACTCAGACGACCTGGACGACAGCCTGACCAGCCTCATGTGGCTGCAGGACTTCTCAATCATCAGTGCCAGCATGGGCAAGTCCTCCTACTGCCCCAGTGGTCCAGACCCCCATGACTGTCATAGAATCCCCAGTGTTGCTGCCCCATGCTCACCCTTGGCTGCTGACCCAGCGTGCATGGGCATGCCCCACACTCCCTGCAAGCCCATCTCCTCCTCCACCTTGAGGACGGTGCACCATGCCATGGCCATGCACACCCAGCTTGCAGAGGACATTGACTACAAGACCAATCCACACATCAAGCCACCCTACTCCTATGCCACCCTCATCTGCATGGCAATGGAAGCCAGCAAGAAGCCTCAGATCACCCTCTCTGCCATCTACAAGTGGATTACTGACAACTTCTGCTACTTCCAACATGCTGATCCCACCTGGCAGGTAGGAGATTTGGAGACCTCTCGCCTTGTCCTCTCTCCCTACAGGGCTGCAGAGGTCTTTCCACAGCCTCCATCATGGAAGGCAAGATCCCATGGAAATGCTGAATCTCACTATGAGGAGACTGGCACTGGCATCTGGTGCGGAAGGGCAGTGACAGGAAGACCTTGGGTGTGCAGAAATGCCACAGCCATGAGGACAGCAGAGGGAAGGAGCCATTGTAAGAGAGAGCTCAGGACATTCTGGGAGTGGGGAGGTACCCGTTCGGCTGCTGGTACCTGCGGCTCCTCTCGGCTCTGGGGCAAAGATACCTCTGTCCCCAGCTCCACCTTTCTGGAGCTTTCATGGCATTTTGAGTCCCTCAGAGCTCAGCATGTATGAAATTGCTGGGCTGAGCATCTCTGGGTACTGAGGACCCATAGGAGAAGGATGGAGAGATGCTCCCGAACAAATGCCTTGTTCGGGAGGTTCAGAGCAGAAATAGTGCTGCTTTCCAAGCAGGGCGGAGGTCAAGTTTCCTGTCCCCTTGGAGAGGTGAAGGAGTCTTCATAGTTGTGATGAGCTGGTGAGGACTCAGAGGGAAGCTCGACAGAGGTCAGTTAGGGCTGCTGTCCCCAGCTAGCATCAGGGTGTCCTTGGGGGGTAGGGGACAGCCCCCAGGCTCGCCAGCTTTGGGGACAGCATAGGGGCTTTTCCCTGTCATCTTGGCTCGCTGCTCTCCTCTGTCACATGAGAGGACCTCCAGCATGTGAGGCTATCTAGGATGTGGCAGGACAGTAGGGACCTGGGTGGCTTGTCACTCCACTCAGGTTATTCCCAGCCCAGATCCACAGCATACAAGTGATCCTGACAGCAGTGCTCACCCAGGCAGGTCTGAGCAAAACCCCTACAACTCCCCTGGCCAGGTATTGCCCACCTTTACCCCAGACAGGTGGATCTCCAGCAGCTCTTGAAGCCCATCACAGGGAAGGGTACCCCACTGGTCTATCTCCAGGGCCACCTGGGTTCCCCAGTATCCCCTGTGCTGAGGGACCTGTGGAAACGATTTGAGAGGGGGAGCTGTGTGCCAACATGTTGATTTTCTCCTGCAAACTCACAGCTGGATAATGACCAAGTTTTTAATTAAATGTGTTTATAAAAAAAAAAAGAAAGGTTTTTCAACCCCCCTTTGCAGAGATGCAGGGGGTTCATGGGATTGTTGCAGGCAGGAATGATAAATATGTTACTGGGCGGGTAATGGTGGAGAGCGGCCTAGGCTGAATGAAGCTAGGGACGGAGAGGGGAGATGGGGAGCAGAGAATTCAGCCTTCAAGTCTCTGACACTTGTAAAATTTTGTCAAACTGTAAATTTGGAGTTACCACTGCCTGGATTGTTTGCAGGGATATCTGTGTTCCTGCTGTGCCTTTCTTCTTTTTCCTTTTCTTTTTTCTTTTCCTTTTTTTCTTTTCCTTTTTCTTTTTTCTTTTTTTTTCTTGCTTTCTTTTTCTTTTTTTTTTCTTTCTTTCTTTCTGAGCCTGTGTTCTCATCCCCTATCCTGATTCCCATACGTGAAGACAGCCTGGAAAGGTCATGCCACCCATACTCGGGGAGAGGGGGGAGATGGATATATTCCTGTGGGAGCTGAGTGCTTTGGAGAGTAGCCAACACACCCAAGGAGCTTCAGCCCAGAGGAGGGTTTTGTTGTGTGTGTGTGTGTGTGAGTGTATGTGCGTGCGTGTTTTTCAACAGCTCTAAGCATTCAAGTCCTGTTTTTCCTATTTGCCACTACAGATTATGGATGAATAAGCATAAAGATATCCAGGCAACATTAAAAAAAACCAAACCTCTACCATATCCAATCTCTTAATACAGCCTTGGCTTTGTGGAGTCCAATGTAGGGTTATTTACCCAATAACTGAGTTTCCTTTCTGATTATTCACGTCACTCCAGGCACATTCATGGTTTCAGAACAGCTAAATGGGAGCAGAAACTCCTCTCTTTCTTTATTCCCCCTGTTTTACACACACACACCCCCCAACCCCGTTTGTTTGAGTGGTGGGTGATGAAGATGGGGTGATTTCACACTGACCTTCTGCAGGTCAGGAGGCACTCTGGAATCATGCAGGGCTGTGGGGGCAAGGGTTGCAGCCCATGTGTCTCTCCGGTGTTGCCCTTCTGTTTTGAGTCAGCCTAGGTGTGGTGCCTGTTTTTTTTCCAAATCTTTTCCTGTCAACACTAGCAATATGTATAGATGAAATAATGGATGCAAAGAAGGCCCTGATGATGCCATCCCCCATGGTGCTGCCATGTGTTTCCACTTGCAATGGGGCCATGGCCACATCTGTGTAAAGACCCTCCTTTTCCTCCTTAACCACAAAGGAAGACCTGACCACCTCCAGCTTAGCTCCATGCCTAGGGCAAGCCTGGCTGGTTTCTCCCAGTGCTCTGTACAATCCAAAGGCCCAAGGCCCCGGATTACAGCCAAGGAGAGTTGCCCAAACCCTTCCCATTGGTTGGCAAGTACAACCTGGAACCTCTTGGCTCCTGCCATCTCTGGCTGAATTAGAGAGAAGGCAAGAAAACTCTGCTGGTGACTCAGGGACAGGGGAGTTTCTGCTGGGCACATAGCCTGAGATGTCTTGATGTTGCCATTTCTGCTTTCTTTTCCCAAAGGTCCTTGCTGAAAATGTGCTTTTCCACCAGGCTCCCCATGCAGGTAGGTGCTTTGGCAGTAAACAAGCACTCATCCTTGTATTTTTTTCTTCTTTTGGGTCTAGAACTCCATCCGGCACAACCTCTCCTTGAACAAGTGTTTCATCAAGGTGCCCCGAGAGAAGGGTGAGCCAGGGAAAGGTGGGTTTTGGAAGCTTGACCCTCAATACGCTGACAGGCTCAAGAATGGTGCCTTCAAAAAGCGGAAGATGCCCCCAGTGCAGATCCACCCAGCCTTCACCAAAAAATCTCAACAAGAAGCGCGGTGTATCCCCAGCCCAGCTGCTTTGGCTTGCACCTTCAATAATGTCCTCGAGATCAATATGGAGTCACAGCAGCTACTGAAAGAGTTTGAAGAAGTCACTGGTGACCAGAACTGGAATCCAGCAGATGGCAAAGCAGGGCACAAGCGCAAGCAACCCTTGCCCAAGCGAACGGCCAAGGTGTCTCGGCTTTCCAACTCTGCCTTGCTGACCCAGGAAGAGCAGACTGAGCTGGGATCGCTGAAAGGTGACTTTGACTGGGAAGCCATCTTCGACACCAGCCTGAACGGAGACTTCTCCACTTTTGAGGACCTAGAGATGTCGCCTCCAATGAGCCCCATAACACGTGACCTGGACTTGACAGTACACGGCCACCACATCGACTGTCCTCAGGGGCAGGAGCAGGTCCTCACTGAATCCAGCCAAAACAATCTGGACTTTGATGAAACCTTCATGGCCACTTCATTCCTTCAGCATCCCTGGGATGAAGGGACAAATGATTACCTCTCCAATTCTGTCAATGTGGAGCAGTTGTTTGAACTCAGTGATGCCTCTTTGCCAGCAGATGTGAGTGACTGGAGCAGTCTGGCATCCCTCTTATAAGAGGCCAGTCACCATTCAAAGCTCACACAGACTTTAGTAGGATGATCCTCCTGTGTTGCTGGGACTTACAAGGGCCTAGAGACAGAGACATCCACAGTGACTTCTACCAGCTGCTTCATAAGATTAGTCACAGAAACACCGGGGAGGAGAAAAGAAAAAAAACCACCACCACAGGCACTGCTTGATATATCTTTAAAGGACATATCAGAAGTCTCTAGTCCATGAGTTTCCTCAAGAGAAGAAATATAACACTACTTATTTTTTTACTTTTAAGTGAAGAAATGTGAATTATCATGGTTTTTTCCCCATGGAAATGGACCTGGTGTATATTCCTTCAGGGCTAAAGGAGAGCATCTGCTAAAGCCCATCCAAGACATGAGATTCATAGTGGCTTAGGACTTAGTAGACTCAGTGCAATTTCCTCTCTCTTTCCTGTTTCTGTCTAGGGTTGTTGGCAGGTACAGTGTGATAATTAGCTAGCAGGTAAATAGAGGTCCCTTCTGGATTCTCCGAGTTCAACCTCCCTCCTGACTTGTGCCCAGGGAAGAAGAAAAGGTCTATAAATTGGGCAAGTCTGCCTCTTTAGAATGTTTTTATATAATCTATTATATATTATATATTCAAAGAAACCTATATTTTTAGCATTAGAATTTCTAAATACTGGGGGATAGGGGAAATGCAGTTTGGGAGTTGTTTTATATTTTCACTGTTATAAAGGCTTGTGCTCATTGTTCTGGAAACCCAGACCACATGAGGGAGGATTCCTGCAGCAGCAGCAACAGGTTTTGTTATGGATCCAGGAACTGACTCTGACAGGAGATGAGCAGCAGGGACCAGGGTGCTCCCAGAACTGATTTTCATATCTTTTGTACCCAAAACCTCTGCTGCGGTTGCTGAAGGGTCTAGACCACCACAAACACTCCCTGTCTTTCACCAGTTGATGTGGGCCCCCTCTCCCTTTTTTTGGTCCAAGACTGTCTCACTCTACTTCTGTTGCTCATCCATCAGGCTCCAAGTGGCTGCCAGGGCAATGCAGGACCCTAATTAAGGATGCTCTTTTTGGGGAGCTGTAAGGAAACACCGTGGTGTAGCCATCAGCTGGTGGCAATGGGGCCACTCCACATCGAATGCTTCTAGGTGGGACCAAAGAGGAAAGAAATCCATATTCCGGCTCCATCCAGAAGCTCAGGCCAAAGACTATGTGTGCATCGGGCTTTGAGGACAGCAGCAGAGATGAAGTCCCATCCAGCTGGGAGCGGTTCATCAGCTGGGAGAGCAGCTGGGATTGACATGGACTGAAGTTTTGGCCCTTTGTCTCAGTATGTACTGAGAACATGGCAGGATCTCTGCAAAGGAGCTCAGAAGCATTTCAGGAGCAGAGCCAAACTGCGCTGAAACTTGAAGCTCTTGAGAACCGAATTCTTCACCTCTCCTTTGCTGTAGGTAATTAGAGGTAGAGTAGCCATCAGGTAGGAGTAAGCAGAAGCTGTAATTTTAGTGGTGTGTCAGACTTGCTGAAAAGTGGAAGATTGTAAAGAGTTTCTTTTTTGGTTACAAAAGCATTTAGGACCTTTAATGTGAGCAATATAATTTAGTGAGAGTATAATTGTAGTGTAAGAATCAATAAACAAGCCTTAAAAATACATAAACTAACCTTGGAGTAATATGCACCCAAATCTGGGGAGAGGGTTGGCGCTGCGGAGGTGGGGGCCCAAGTCCTGTATCCCCTTTGTAAAGTGTGGGGTGGGCTGAGAACTGATACCTTCAGCTCATGCAAGCAGCAGAGCTGGGGTCAGGTCTGCAGCTTTGCTCAAGTGCCAGCATCTGAAGTCTCCTGGCATGCCACTACATGGCTGGGGATGGTGTCCTGAGGCCAGGAAGCAAGGGCTATGTGTCTGGGTGGCTTTGTGGGTTGCTGTAGATGTTTTTATCTGTATTGGCAATGCTTCTTTTTATTTGTTGTTTTTGTTATATTTTCCTGGTTTGGGGCTTCTGTACTGATGCTGAAGAACTGCAGAGATTTGTGTGCAATTTAACCTTTTTCATGGAAAGTTATTTACAAAATAGTAATAATAATAAAAAATAAATTTTAAAAATGGAGAAGAAAAAGCCCTTTTGCCTCCTTATTTCCCTCCAGCCTGCCTGGCTCTGTCTGCCCCTCTCCCTGTGAGGTAGGGGACATCTCACCAACCCTGGTACATGGGTGCTATCACCCTTCTCCACAGCCTCACAGCAATTCCATGTGGGGAAAGTGAGGCATAAACTACTGCCTGCGTGGCAGTAGTTACATCTTGCCTCTGCAGCATAAGGGTGGCCATGCCTGGTGTCCAGTGTCCTGGGAGCTGCTCCCAGCCCCTAGGGCATCCTGTGGGGAGCCTCTGGGGGTGACATGGTATGGGTGCCTGGGACTATCCCTCTGCTTATCTCATATCCCCACTCATCCCTGTAGGTGCCCTGAGAAACACAAGTGGCTTCTGAACCCTCCTGAGTACAGGACAGGCAAGAGGAGCTGCATGGAATCCACAGAAATAGCTGAGCCCTTGCAAGGTCAATTATGCTGAGGAGCAGTCGGACTCTGCCAAGGCAGGGAAGAAGAGCAGTGTTTGCTCAGCTGCTGGTGCAGGCAACATGGGGGACGAAGGGTCCTGGGGAGACCCATAGGGAGGAGAAGGTGGCTTGGTAATATGGGCCGGGTAAGAAGCTGGCTGAAGCTAGGATATGGGGCAGTGCTGCCACTTGGGATGGTGGGAGAAGGAGGCTGGAAGGGGGCCCTGCTCAGTGGCTGCCTGGTCCTCCCCACCACATCTGAGCATCTCCAGGGACAGAGATTGCTGTCTGGACACTGCCTGCGGCTTGTCCAGGTTGGTGCCTTGGATGGACCCACTCCAGGATGTCCCACTCTTCTTGTGCTGGATACACAGCTCTTCCTATCTCCCCAAGATGTGAGATCGCTTTTCCAGCGATCTACTGGATTCCATCGGCACCAGTGCCTGGTGCACTGCAGCAGTCAATCAGTTTGCTCAGTGGTCACAGCTGCTCCCAATCCAGCCAATCTCAACCAAAAATAAGGGCTGGGCTCTCTGCAGGGGTTGGCTTTGGCAGGTTTGTGCTTTGTGTTGGGAGGGCAGGATGTAGCCCTTTGGATGAGGAAGGGTTAGCCTCGTGGGGGATGGCTTTGATGTGTCCGGGAAGAAATTCTGGAGGCAGATCTGGGCTCTTTCTTCAGCTCTGGGACATTGGAGACCATAAACACAAAAAGGCAACAAGGAATTCCCTGTCCTGGCTTCTTCTATCTGCTCACAGCTGGTAATACCAGCGGAGCTGCTCTTCACTTCTCCCCTAAAATAAGGCAGCTACCTAAAATAAGGTAGCAAAAAGCTGACAGCCCCTTCGTTCCTCTGTTCACTTCTTTACTTTGTTTTGCCAGGCACAACCGTGCAATTCCGGTTTTTAAACTCCCCGGGAAAAAAAAGAGAAGCCCCCAGAACTCCCACTCTACTATGGGTTTGAAGAAAGATGCAGCATTGCCAGGAAAACATATTCCAGCCTGATGGAGCCAGTTGGGGTTTTAAAGTGAGAGAGGGTGAGTACAAAGGAGGCACCAGGCGAGGCCTGAAACAAACTCGTTTTGTTCAGGTTGTCAAAGCAGCAAAAACAACTTGGATGTGATATTTTTTTTTTCCTTTTGATGGGATGGTTTGGGGCGTGCGGGAGTTATTTTTTTTAAGCAGCAGCCAAGGAGACGCACAAGCTGGGGGTGCCGCCGGTCGGGAGCGTCGCGTCCCGCGGGTGCGGGGCCGGGGAGCGGCTGCTGCCCGCACGAGGCCCTTGGGTGCGGGGCGGAGCGCGGTGCCAGGAGCGGCGCCGGCTCCCGGCGGCTCTCGGCCTGCCCGGGCTTGCCGGGGCGGCGGGGTTGCAGCCCCTGGCCGGGGCTGGGCCAGCCCCGCGGTGCCCCGGCTCGCCCGGCACGGGGCTGGGGGTGGGTTGGGGACCGCCGGGCTGGCGGCGTCCCCCGCGCCCTTTGCGCATCGTGCAGTGAAATCCCAGGGGAGCTGCGTTTCGGGGCATTTTGCCGGTGGCATCTGCCCAAGCGGGTCCGGGATCCAGCTCCAACAGCTCCCGGCACGCTCAGCCATCGCAGCCCCAGACAGTTATGAAGTACATGGCAATTATTCCTTTATTATTTATTTCTGCTATTCCCTCAGCTGCCCCCTCATCCATCATCCTTCCCTGATGGGCAAACATTGACACCTTAAACCAATCTCCCGTTCTCAGAGAGAGAAAAAAAATATACGCATAAGCCCTTCTTTTCTCTCCTTTTCTGGCCGTGTCTTTCTTTCCCTTCCATTGAGTGCGGGGCTGGCATGGAGCCATTCTGGCAACAGCCGGCTTTCACTTGCTAATCATCCTAAATATTGAAAATCAACGCCTAGAATAAACAGCTCAAAGATTGGGGCCATCTATGCTCTGTTTGGAAATGCAAATCTTACTGCCTTTTGTTTTCCTTGTGTGGATTTGGTGCGGTGGGTTTGGAGGAGGTCACAACTCGGGGGTTCTCCCTCCACCTCCAGATTTTTCTTTTCTTTTTTTTTCTTTTCTTTTAATTATTTCCCCCCATCGTGAAAAATTCAGTCCGTTTTAACATCCCAGGCCCGGACAGCCAGAGCGGTGGAGGAAAGAAGGGGCAGGCAGGGTGGAGGATGTAGGGAATAGACTTGCCTTGCATAGCAATGAATGAACCTCCAAAGTTTGGGGAATAAAAATGGGTTCCTGAATGTGCATCCAAGAGTTCATCTGAGTGAGAAATCTTATGGAAACAGTGGTTGGGCAGGGAGCTCCATCCTTAGTGCAGACACAAGTTGTGGGGGTACAGGCACTGGCATGGCATTAGGGCGGTGTGGCCCTCAGCCTTGCAATGAGGGGATGGTTCAGGGGACTCCCTGCCCCTGTGACAAGGATTTTTGGAGGGTTTAATATCCAGGGGTATGGAGGCGCCATAGCAAACCCCAGACAGGCCATGATGTGACCCAGGGATGGACCCCAACATCTTTGCCTTTCTGCAGCAGCTCTGGGGAAGGTGGCTCTTAAAACAGAATGGGACAAAGACCCTCTTCTGCTTTTCCAGCTCTCACCTTGCACTGCTAGCAAAGCCCATTGGGACCTGTGACATCCATATAGCTTGCATCCAGCACCCTAATGGGGAAACTGAGACAGGGCAAGTCAGTGCTGTGATATGGACCAAAACCTGATCATCTGGCCCAAAGTACTTTGTGGGAAAGGCAGCCTGCCCCTGGGGCCAGTTCCCATGCGCCAGGCACCCCCTCAAGCCCCTGGTCCTGGTCCCCAGCTCATGCTGCTGAAGCTGGGTTAGGTCGCATTGCAGGGAGTGGAGCTCCGACAAGGGCTGTATCTAGCCCAGAGCAACACTGGGGTGGCACTTTCAGAGCATGTGTGCACCCTGGAGTTTTCAGCCATGTTTTTGGGCTATGTATAGGGGTGCACCCTCTGGCAATGAGGAGCCCAGCTGGCAAAGCTCCCTGCCTTCCCCCCAGGCAGCCCTGGGATGGGTCAGTGGGCCGTTGCCAGCGGCCGTTCCTGGGCACAGCCAGCACAATGCACAGGCAGGCCAGGACTTGCCCTGCGGTGGGGAGAGTGCCATGGCCACTCACCCAAGCCACAATGCAACAGCCCCTGTGTAAATGCCATGACAAGGAGATGCTCTGCATGCTGCCCGTTCCTCCTAATCATCCCTGTCCTCCCCCTGAAGGTTGCCAAGGTGCCAAGGCTGGGGATGCAGCCCTGCAGGGCTCCTGCTACCCCAGCTCATGCCATGGAACAAGGTCCTGTGGGCAGGGGGGAAACATCCAACCCCCACAGCAGAGGGGCTGAGCTGCTGGAGCAATGCCAGCATCATCTCCTTCTTTGGGAAACCACGTCATGCTGAGGCCCAAAGCTGGGTGGTTTGCAAACAAGCACTGGGGCCACGGGGATTTCTTCACAATGGTTGTTTTTCAGGTGATTTATTTCCAGGTTTGGAGCATTGGGGACATCCCATGTCCTGAGATTGGGGTTTTTTCACTGCCATCAGGATGGTAAGAAGGAAAATAGATCTTTTTTTGTTGTCTGACTCCAGCTGATGAGCCTTACATTCCTCAAAAAAGGTGCAAGCAGGGGCATGCTGTGGGCTCTGCACCCTGTGGAGCCAGTTTACTCACAGAGCCAAACAGCAAAGGCTGCATGAGGGCAAGCAGGTGCATTTGGAGATCAGCCCAATTCAGGGCAACCTGGGCATAAACCCCATATATCTGGGAGGTGTGAATGGAGCTGGCCAGCATGGGGGTGTCAGGTGCAGATCCCCCAGGATGCTCCGATCCTGTGCAAGGGGGCTGCTGGGTCAGAGGCCGAGGCAGGAGGTCTTGGAGTCATTATGAGCGGTGGGTGCCAGAGAGAGCAGAACTGCAGGTGCTGGGGGGAGTAATGCTCCATCCCAGCAGCTTTTGGTTATGAGCCACATTAACAGGCAGGAATGTGCAAACATCTAAAGGTCGGAGCTGTGCTGTGGCAAGGCGGCTGTGGCAGCTCAAGCCCCTGGGAAGATGGCAGACGAAGGCAGGACCCCTGCACCCTGCTGCGGGCAGAGAGGGATGGCAGAGGAGGGTCTTCTCTGCACGGGGCTCATTGGAGTTGCAGCCCTTGGCAGACACCGTGGCCTTGTCAGGTGGTTCCTTCCCAGCCCTACGGTCACTCAGTGCATTCCTTATGGTGCAACAGAGCTGGCTGCAGCCCTGCATGGCCTCCCCATTCTTGTCATGTGGTGGGAATGCACACCCGACACTGGCCTGCATGGCAAACACTGTCCTTCCATCCCCAGCAACATGGCATAGAGAGAAAATGATTGTTATCCTGAGCCTGGCCCCCAGCTGACAAATACAGTGCCCAATATTTCCACTGTCCCGAGGACCAATGGTCCTGGTGTGCATGCAAACATCCCACCGATCTCAAATCCAGCTGGGAACCTCAGCTCCTGCTCTGGAGAGGAAGGATTCATCCATGTGCTGAGTGGCACAGTGTTGGTTCTCAGTCTGTGCCAGCTCCTTGGTGGCCCCAGGGGGTTTGCTGGAGGAGGGGGGTCTCTGCCCTGTTCTCTCCACTCTGTTGGCATGCTAAGTAAAGAGTGCCAAGGGGAACCTTGTTAATCCTGGTTGGTTTTTTACAAAAAGCCACTTAGAGCTGGCTATGAAGGCAGTTACCAGAGCACAGGGGAGGTTTTCCCAGTAGGACCTTAATTCCCTTCACAAACAAAGCTGGAGGGAGGGAGAGCACAGCTTGTGTCTGTGATGGATGGGGGCTTAAGGGCGCATTCAAAGCCACCCTTTTAGGGACTGATCCCCACAACCCTCCCTCCTACAAGGAGCAGAGAGTTGTTGAGGGATTTCCCATTAGGTGATTGCTTGGGTGTTGTTTCAGTGCAATTACTGCTGTGCAGTATCCTTTTCCCTGGAGCAATCAGGGCCGCTTGGGAATGACTGGGAAGCTGCAGGAGCCCAAACACTGGCCCTTGTCCCACAGGGACCCAGTTTTCCAGGAGCACTGCACATCCCCACAGCACATTATGGTCTGGTCTCAGGTCAGGATCAAAGCGAAGTTGGTGGGGCTTTGAGACGTTACCAGGGAGGCAAAGTCCTTTGGTGCATTTGGTTCCTGTCTCCTCCCATCAAGTTCACAGCTGTAGTAACAGCCTGGGCACATGCCTAGGTGAATCCCATGCCCCGTCTGCACACACTCACTTCCCCTTCCAAGTGCTCTCCCCACTTAACCATACCTGGAAGGGAAAGCTGGGGACTCCTCAGCCAGCTCAGAGCTCCTGGTTGTGCTGGTTGAAGATTGATCACCTTTTCTGTCCATCTGACCTAAGGGGAGACATAATAGCCTGCATCTGGGGAGGAGGAGCGGGCAGTGCCACCAGTGATGGTGTTCTCACACGTTCTCGCAGCCCAGGTCACACCGCAGGGGCACACAGCCAGGGACGGCTCTTCAGCTCATAATGAATGTTTTGTAATTTTACGCTAATCCTGGCTCCTCCATAGTCTGATCTTTCTCCTCTCCCACATCAAATGCAAAGCCCTTTTGGAGGCTCCTGCCTGTATTAATCTTATTTTGCCCTCGCCACCGCACTCTGTGTGCCTTGCAGGCAGCTCCTGCAGCTCAGGAGCACTGCTGCCCCTTCATGTCCCTACCGTCCCCTCTGTGTAGGAGCGGGATTAACCCTGCCAGCGGGAGGCAGGGACAGGCATAATTCATTTTTTGCAATAAAATTACTATTTTTTTAAGTGAGAACTGTTCCTAGGGTGAGCGGTACTAAGACACAGTGCAAGGGACAGAAAGTCCCTGTTTTGAGAGCTACTAGTAATTGAATTTATCCAAATCTTGTCAAGGTCACACCTTTGTCACCTTAAAGACCGCCAAGAGAAAGGTGGATTTGCGGGATATCTGAGTCTTTCCAGTGACTCGGAACCTAGCTCTGAACAGGCAAAGCCAAGCCTCTCTCTGCCTCAGTTTCCTCTCTTGCAATCTTTTCTGCAGTGTTTTTGGTGACCAACGCCCTGAACACCTCATGCTTGGAAAGAAGTGACTGTCACGTCCCCACAGGCAGGAGCCACTTCCTCATGCCTGTGGCACTGAAAGCTCCAGTTGCTGAACAACAGGGGCTTTGACTTGATGTTTTTCGAATCCTGCATCCTCCAACACCCCAAAGGTGCCAGGCTCCAATCTGATCCCACATCTTGGGTTTCAGAGCACTTGAACCAACCTTGCTTGGTAAATGCTGCAAAAGGGACTTGTTAGCTCTTGTGCTAGTGCCCTGAAGTCCCAGCTGAACACTGTACTGAGTATGCAATCCTTATTCAGCTGTGCTGGCTGTGTTTTCTGCCTTCCGTGCCCATGCTGATAGTAAGTGCATCTACCTGGATGAAAATCCCTTCTCTGGGGCAGAAAAAAGTTTTTTTTATACCCCTGTTCCACCTCATGGAGAGGGAAACAAAGGTCAACTCAGCATTCCTCCACAGCCGCTGCTGAGTCACCACATCCGCTTTTCATCAGTTTTGGCACGGCAAGTGATTCCTCCCGAGCCTGTGGGGACCCTGTGGCTGGCGGTTTGTAAGGCGGGAAGAGCAATACGGCCTCAGTGCTCTGGCGGGAAGGTGGTGGGACCAGGATTGTGTCAGAGCTGCCGTTCTGGCAGCTGCACCCACTGCTGAGAAAAAGCCAGCCTTTAGCTGAGGTGGGTATTTACAGCCTACAGATCCCAGGCGTGCTTTGTGCCCTTTTGCACGGTATTTTAACACACGTTCCAACAGCAGCGTTTCTACTCTTTCATTTTACCAGAAATAACCCCTGTTGCTTTCACTCTTTGCAAGCCCAACCAAGTTTATTTCTGCTGCCTCCTCCCGGACATTGCATTGCACCTCGTGTTTGTATAGACTGGCAGTTTTCACATGATTTATCGGCAGACTGAACTTTCTGTACATTCATTCACTCTTCACCACCACAACTGGCCGCGGGAAGCGGGCTGGTTGCCTGTGTCTATCCCGACCACCCCTGCCTCGGTCAGCCCACGAGGGAGCCTTTCCGCTGGCTTGTCAGGAAACACAAAGCCTCCTTCAGAGGAGCGCACGCGATCGTTCCCCAGCCTCAGCGAGGGGAGAGCTCCTCTTGGCGAGGGCACGGATTAGTATAAAAACATAGACGGCTTTGCTATACCGGTCAGAAATACCCTCCCCATCCAAACCAGCCCGGCACATGGGGTGCTGGCCGGCGGCCCCGGGCGGGACCCGCGGTCGCGGTGGGCGGACAGGGTCGCACCGCGGGGAGGGCGCGGCGGAGCGCCGAGGCCGCGGAGGGTGCAGGGTCCCGCCCCGCCGCGGCTCACGCAGACCCTGCGATCTCCCCCGAGGCGCGCAGCATCGCGGGCCCGGGCGAAGAGCGGCGAGGGGGGGAAGCCGGGGCGCTCCGCGGCCGCCTCGGGCCTACGGGAGCGCGCGGCGGGGCCCGCCCCGCCCAGTGTGGCCACCAAGCCCAACATGGCGCCCCGCCCGGCACAGCCGCCGCTCCCAGCATGGCCGCCACGGCGGGTTGCGCGCACGCGCACTGCTCCGGCTAAGGCCCCGCCCCAGGGCCGTGCGCGCCGCTCCCAAGATGGCGCTGCAGCGGTGACTGGGGTGGCGGGAGCGGGCGGGTGTGCACGATGATCCCCACCGAAGAGGCGTCAGCCCGCAGAAGGGAGATCGAGGGCAAGCTCAAGCAGGTGAGGCCGGGCGGGGGACCGCGGCGGCCCCGGTAAAGCCGGGGTCCATGGAGCTGCCCGCCTGCCCGGGGCCCCTCAGGGCCCGGCGCCTGCCCCGCAGCGGCCCCGGCGCGGGCCCAGGGCGCGGGCCCAGGGCGGGGGCCCCGGGCACCGCTGCGGGCCGGCGGCTCCCCAGCCCCGTGCGGTTCCCGGTGAGCCCAGGCTGCGGGGCCGGGAAACGCGCGCTCGGGACCCCTGCGCCTCGTGGGAAAGTTTCTGGTTGCGCTGTGACGAGAGTGCGCTAAGGCTGGGCTTGGGGAACAGGAGAGAAGTGCGTGTTCCATTCAAACCTCTCTCCTTGCGTTTTGTGTCTCTCCCTTGGTCCAATTGCACTGATGTTTATTTGGAGGTGGTGTGTTAAAATGTGTCCTCAGTGTCAGATCAAGCGTGATTTGCTGCAGTGTTTACTAGGACTTGGAAAAACCTACATGTGATGTTTACCAACTTAAATGCCTAGTTTTCAGAATTTAAGATGTACTTTTTCTTTTTACAGGAAGAAGAAACTCTCTCCTTTATCAAAGAGAGCCTTGAGAAGAGTGACCAGCTTACAAAGAACATGGTAAGGAGGTCTCTGAAGTTCAGCCCTGATGTTGGGCCTGGATTTACTTTTTCTTAGGATAATCTGTTTTCAAGGCTGTCCTTGTGCCCATCTGAGAAATGCAGAGTAATAAATCACTTGCTCTGTGTCTGTTTTACACTTCACTGGCTGGACAAAGAGGTAAACCAGTCAGCGTTTCCACCCTAAGGGGAAATTTGGGGCTCAGATGATGAGTTGGTGGCATTGTTTCTTTACAGTCTGCCCTATCTCTTGGGAAGAGACTCCAGACTATTTTGTGCAACAGCATCGTGCTGTTGCTTCATAAAGTCAGGTTTCATTTGGAGTCTATTTTGGGAGTAAAAAGTAATCGTTGTGCTCTAATTGCTCGTAGTCTCTTAGCTAGTGTACTGTGTTGAGCTTTGGGTCAGTGTTTAAAGAAAGCATTAAGGCAGCCTTTGTGAGCTTGCTAAGTTTTTCCACCTTTCATAAGCAATATTATAGTCTGTTTTAAAAACCAAATATCTCTGATGGAAAAGAAGGTTCACACTATGCTAGTCTTGTGCCTTCATATTGTGCATCTCATGTTTGGGTCTTAGTGGTCATGGAGCAAAGCAGCTGCCACTTTTGTTGCTTTTTTTTACCTCCAGGCAGTTCCTGCAGATTTATTTCCTGCTGTCAAATAGTTTTGCTCTTCTGTAGTGCTGTTTTGGAATATTATTTTCATGCTTTACAAACATTTAATTCACAATTGGCCCATCTCTGTATTACAGGCGATCTGTTCCATGATTATTAGTAGAAACTGGGACTTAGAGGGATTAAACAGCCCAAAAAGTGAAGCTGGGACACAATGGTCTTCGACTGCCCTGCTCTAACTACTGCTGTACTGCGTGGATCCATGCGGAAGGGTGCTCTCCTCTCTCTGTTTCTCTCTTGGCATGTAGGTTTCTATCCTTTCATCCTTTGAAAGTCGTTTGATGAAGCTGGAGAACTCCATCATCCCTGTCCATAAACAGACAGAGAACCTGCAGCGCTTGCAGGAGAATGTGGAGAAGACCCTGTCCTGCTTGGATCACGTCATCAGTTACTACCATGTGGCTAAGGACACAGAGAAGATCATAAAGGAAGGGTGAGTTGAGCAGTTAGAGCTTGCTGGGGACCTTCATCCTATTGAGCTTTTGGGACAGAGGTAGGGAAGCTGACTGCATACCTTCGTCATAATGTTCCTTGTGCCCTTCCTACACTCTTTCCTCACCATCAGTCCACAATAAAGCTGACTGACTTGACCTTCAGCAATCCCCAGAGGGCAATGTCTACGCACAGTCTGTATTGGTTTCTCTTCCAGATTTTGCATACGTGCTGCTCTTTGAAGCTCGTAAGCACTGTTGGCTTCTCTTCTTTCCTCTATCCTTTTCCCAAATGTTCTTCCTGCCCTGCTGATGTTGCTGCATCCAGGGTGAAACAGAACTGTTCTGGAGCCTGTTTTCAGTCTCTGGGGTGAGATGCCTAGCTTCCTCTGCCTTCCCATCAGGGCCTGACTGGGAGAGGCAGGCAAAGCTGTGTGAATTGTGTGCCGCTCAGTCGTCAGTACTTCTGCATATGCTACATTGATTCAGTGTTCTGCTGTAGTGTTGAATGGAGGCAAAACACAGTCCCATGTTCTCCTCCTACTTGAAGAAAAAGGAATTGAAGTTTTCCTTGTTGCTTCTGTCCTGAGTTTGGTCTGATGCTTACTTGGTATCTTCTTTCTTTGCTTCTTGTTGCATTGCTTCTTGTTTTTTTGTTTTATTTCCAGCCCCACTGGGAGGCTGGAGGAATACTTGAATTGCATGGACAAAATCCAGAAGGCCGTAGAATACTTCCAGGACAACAACCCAGACAGCCCAGAGCTGAACCGTGTGGTAGGTCATGGAGCTTGGTGTAGGTGAAAGAGGGGCAGATGTAGCCATGCTGCTTGCCCTCTTCTGTGTGAGGCTGGTGTGTTTGCAGCCTGGTGAAGGAGGTGCTTGAGCAAAGCCAAGGAAACTATTGTTTTGGCTTCTATTTAAGCCTATGCTCGGCAGCATTTCTGCTTGTGGCATTTTGCTCTCTTTATGCATTGTGCCAGTAGGACTTCTGGAAGGATATCTTGCACGTGTGGTGGAGTTGATTGAATCTCCTCCTGAGTAGCTCTTCTTAATCCTTCAACTGCGTGAGCAGAATGGGAGATCTGATTAAATCCCACTTGAAAACTGAGCAACTCCCAATTATTTAATTATTTTTAGAAGTCTCTTAGTTACAGACAGTGGAGTTGAAGCATGAGGTACTTGACAGTGGTTAAAAATGCTGCAGAAAGTACATACTCATGCAGAAGTACTTGTGAGTGACTGATAGCAGAAGCCTTGTATTGCTTCTCTCCTGCTGTTTTGCTCTAGAAATCCCTCTTTGAGAGGGGCAAGGAGTCCTTGGAATCAGAATTTCGCAGCTTGATGACACGACACACCAAACCGGTCCCACCTATCCTCATCCTAGACCTGATCAGTGGGGATGATGAAATGGAGACGCAGGAGGAGATGTCTCTGGAGCACCTCCCAGAGAGCGTCCTTCATGATATCATCCGCATTTCTGGCTGGCTAGTGGAAAATGGCAGGAATCAAGGTGGGCAGTGCTATGTGTTGTTCCCTTGTAGCTCTGTCAGGAGAGTACTGTGTAACTGCTTACCGCATGTGGTTAAGAGCAGCAGTCGTGTTGTATGTAGCACTCCAGAGTTTGGCTAGTGTGTTACACCCTTTCAACCATTAAGCCTCTGCTCAGGCACTGTGTAGCTCACAAACTGCAGGTCGCACTGCTATCGGTGGCTTGTAGCGCGCTGGCAGGGCTGGTGTCTGTTTCAGTGGCACCTTTTAGATGAGGAGTTCAGTTTCTTTCCATTACCTGAAGATCCTGGGTTTTGTGTGTTTGCAGTGAGGCTGACGTGATGGTTTGTCAGGTGAACAGAATGATGTCCTGGTGGATACAATGAGAGAAAAGGCTGTTTAAATAAAGCATAAATTATATTAATGCATTGGCTGTCCTATAGTAGAAATTCATTTAACTTCCATCTGCAATGCCTTCTGATGGAACTGCAACTGTCTAGTGCTTGGGTGTTACAAATGCACAGGATGCTGGTCGCTTATTTCCCCTTTGGGAACTGTTTATGTACGGAACTTACTGTATTAAATGTGACAAAGGGTTGGGGGAAAATCAGCAGAGATGTTCTGCAGCATCTAAATCTGCCTGCAGCTTTATACTCCTTTATTAATTTTTCCTGTGGGAGTGAATGACTGTGGGCTTGTTGGGGAAAACTTGCACTTTCACATACACTCAGCTGCGGGAGTCACCCCCCACCTCAGTGACTGACTTCTGTGCGGGGATTACTGTGCTTACCAAGCTTTAAAAGCTTGTCAAGAATTTTTCCGTGATCAAAGGCGACTCAAGCATATATTGCATATTTTGTTACTCAGTTTGTCCTCTGCTTTCAAATGAGGAACACCTCATTTAGTTCCCGAGTGCCCTCAATCTCGAGAAGTGTGTGAAGTCTCTCATGCTAGAAACTGAACACTTGAATTCACAATGTCTTGCACTGCTGTCTCGTATCGGTTCCACAACTGCTGTGCTCTTGGTAGTGGTGCACAGGCCTAATGTTGCATGTGGTGGGAGGGCTGGAAGGAATACGGCATGGGAAGGAAGAAGTTTTTGAAGGAAATAGGAGAGGCTCTGGGAGGGAAAGACGCCAACTTGGGGTCCCACATCAATGCTAGTAAGTCCCCATGGGGCACAGAGTGTTTCAGGAAAGGTTTTTGTTTTACCAAGTAGAGCTCTGCTTATAGTCTTGTTTCTACCTTGTCTCCTTAGATTTCATGACTGTTTACTTCCAAATCCGCTCTGTCCAGCTCGACCGCTCCATCAAGGGTCTGAAAGACCATTTCCGGAAGAACAGCTCCTCCACTGGGGTGCCATATTCCCCTGCCATTCAGAACAAAAGGAAGGACACCCCCACCAAAAAGCCAATCAAGAGACCAGGTGAGCCCCTGAAGCAGAGGATCGCTGCTGTGTATCCACTTACCTGGATAGGAAACGCTTTTCTGCAGGCCTTCTCGGTGCTGTGGCAGCCTCTTTATCTGAAATGTGCTTTTAGGACAGGAGCAGGGGTGAGATTTTGGAGACAGGCACCTCTTCTCTGCCTTGGATTCAGCATTGAGATTACAGATGTTTTCTGTCTCTCTTTGTCAAGTCTGTTCTCTGGGTAATGTGAGGGGAGAAGAGGGGCCCTGTGTACAGGCAGATAGAAGACTGTTGACTTAACAAAGGAGATAAATAAAAAGAGATCTGGACAGGCTATAAAAGGATATGCTCTGTGAACACCTGTCCTTGGCCTTGGAATATTGACAGTGCCGTGGCAGAACAGAGAACTTGGATCTGATAGACCCCATCAGTTTAATCATTAGTTATGAATAAGTTGTTATTGTACTAGGAAACCAGGAACCCAACTGGAGTTGAGATGGGGACTAGGTAGGTGCCTACAGAAATGAGATCCAAAGCTGTCTGAATTTTGGAAGGGTTGTTAGAGCTTTTTGTCTCAGCCTGTCTTTGGAAGAGCTAAGAGTGTCGCTGGTGGGTTATTCCACCTCTCCTCCTCATAATGGAGTTTTGCTGCATTTTCTACAGGCAACAAGGCTGGTCCCGCTGGTGTACCAGAGCTGGAGTCCCTGTCTCTAAAACATGCCATCTAGTGGGAGCACAGCCAGAAGGAGGGCCAGCAAAAGCTGGCTTGTACCTTGCACAGCAGCACAGTGACAGGGTCCCTCTGTGTGTCACTGTACCTGCTGTTTCCTCTGTAGTAATGATGAAAGTCAGAAAAGTTCATATTTCCGCTGGTTTGCCTGGCAAATACTCTCCTACCCCAGCATTTCTTCTTGTGTTGTCCAAATAGTTGTACTGGGTTCAGGAAAATAGTAAGTGTGGGTAGGGTCTGGGAGTGGATGGGATGGGCAAAGGAAAGAGAAGAAATACCCATTTTAATTGTGTTGTGTTTATTTTTATAATCCTGATGTGAATGCAGTCCTCATCCCAGGTAATGTGCATCTGTTTGTGCGTGTGCTGGCCCTGGTGCTCCCTCTCTTCACTTCTGTGTGCGGAGATGCTTTGCTGGGCCTCTTGCTAAAGCAGAGGGTGTGCCTGGGATATTTAGAGAGGGAGGTCTGCCTAGGGAGGGCCATGACTTCCAGAGATCACCCTGGTCTTTAAAAATCCATCTCTGCGTTGCTGCTATGCCCTGGAGCTGTTCCTGAGAGCTGATCTGTGAGTTGCAGTTGGTGAATACAATCCATCTATGTATTTCAGTGGATTTTCCCCTGCCAGCAGAGAACCACTTGACAGGAGATGTCTCACCTGACACTTGGCTTTCCTCTGGAGTTTGGCAGCTAGTTATTTGCATAAGAGTTTGTCCCCACTGATGAGAAGAGACCTGTAGAGGACAATATCCTCCAGCTCAGAACTAGCTGTGCTGCAGATTGCAGAAAACTAGTGTTTAAAATGACTCCTAAGCATGACGGCAGTCATTTGTATTCAGCTCCTGAGCAGTGGCTCCTGCCCAACAGCTCAATTACAATAGATAAAAAATATTTGGTAGCTCTCTACTGAGAGGATGGAAGGTGGGGATCTGTAGTTGTGCCATGGGGAACTCAGGTTGTGGATGCTTCAGATTTGGTCCACAGTTCTTGGCTATCACCTGACACTGAAAAGGTCCCTTAGTTTTGATTGCTGTGCAGTCAGCGTGATCAGTGAATCTTTCTGAGCAGCCTGCCAAACAATGACATCTCCCCTGTGCTCAAACAGTCGGAGATGGAGGAGGCTTTTTTTTTTCCCATGAGCAGATTAAAAAAAATGGCTAGCTTTTTTTTACTGAATCTCAGATCTTGGATGGTCACAAAGAGAGTACAGAAAGGAGTCCATGTATTTAAAGGTATAAGCATTTGTTCTCTACAAGCCAGGCTCCTCCAAAATGCCTGTATTTGGGTGTCCAAAATTATGTCTCCTCTGTAGATTTCCCAGGAGGTTTTTCTCCTGGTTTTGCCCAGTTTAATTTGAGTTTGTGAGATAGGTCAGGTAGAAAGCACAGAGCATGGTCTGAGTGCTCTTAGAGGACTGACTGTGTAAAGGGAAGAGCATTTCAAATGATCTGTATTGGGGTATTGTTAATCTCAAGGAAAAAGTAATGGCTAATTTGTATCTGTGAATAAGGATAGACAACCAGACTGTAGCTCGTGAGGGATAGGGACAGTTAAGCCTCTATACACCAACCATCTCTTGTGGCTCCTAAATTGTACTTAAATGAAATTAAAAATGGAAGAAAACACCCCAGTCTTCGAGAAGAGATTCACCATTTTTTCTGCAGTTCCATCAGCTTTCAAGGACAACTCTTGAGGTGGAGGTCTCACACCCTCTTCACATTGGCACAGCAACCCACTTCGTACCAATATTCATCTGATGGTGGTTGATTCCCCAGGTTTCAGCCTTTGTTCGGCTATGGACAAAGGCATTTTTTTCTGTGCTCTTGCTTCAGTAAGTGAAGTCAAGTTCTGCCAATTTGGGTTTCAGATAAGACATTTTTCTCATGGTTCCAACAAGTGAGGTATTTCCTTAGTCCTTAAGGACGAATATCCCAGTGCACACCCCAATGCACACTTTAACCTATTGCAAAAGATAAATAACAAACTAAATCTGATGTACTACACGCTGCTTACCCGCAAAGCAAAGCACAAGAGAAGCTACAGCTAAAGGGAAGGTGAGGTATTAGGGAGAGGGTAACAAGGCAGATACATCTACCTCTCCTCAGGCACTGGGCTGGATTTTGGAGAATATATTCCATATCCATGTGTTGTTCCAGGAGGTTTACAGCTATCCATTATTGCTTCATTTGTTGGTGTACCCTGTCCTGTCTTCTGTTGTTACAGCATGCAATTAAAAACCTGACTGCTGGAGATACTTGTAAAGCAGAGTCATCTCCTCGTAACTGAAACTTGCCAAGTCAGGGTGAACGGCTGAAGCCATCTGTGGGCTGTTTTTCTAGCAGTTTGCTGTTTGAAATGTCAGCAGTCTGTCTTAGAGGGCAAGTGTATTTAGATTCCCAAATCATCTGGCTGCAAACCAGTGCACATAAAATACAAAGGCAGTCGCTTGTTTGTGCTGCCAGGGAAGAAGGGCCAGAAGATGCTGGTTGGGGCGCCCAGCCTAGCTGCCTACAAGTAAAAGCCAGTTTTGTGCAGACCCCTGCAGCTGGTGCTTAAGAAAAGAGGATGTATTGCCCTTCTGCCTTGTTAGAAAACTACCTAATGGAATAGGCAGGAGAAGAGTGTGGAACTGCAAAATTATGCCTCATGTATGCCCCAAAGCCACTTTATTTAGCAATGGGGCCACAAGAACAAAAGTTTCAGGTGTTTTTTGACATTTGGGGTCTCTTTTCAAGCTATAGAGGAGCCCTTTTCCAGTTTACTTAAGGCTCCAGTTTACCTAGCCTGGAGGCAGGCTCTGGAGTCTTTGTGTGCCAGGAGAAAAAGCCTGTTCCTGCTTCCCATATTGATGACTGCCCAGCTTGAATGTGATGTTTTCATTAGCAGCTGAAACCATCCCATTTGGTTAGCAAGCTACCTAATAGGGGAAAACAGTCATGGAACAAAAACATTTAGCTTCCACTAGAATCGTTAAGGCCTAATTACAATGCTAAGTAAGATGGACACAGCAGAACCAAAGTGATGCCTGTGAAGCTGAGCCTTGGTGTGTGTTAGTGTAAACACAGGTAATTGTGCTTATGCAAATAGGGAGGGTTTTGGCTCTCATCTGAGAAGAAACTGTCAGGGACGGGCTGTGGAGACCCACACTGCATGCCTGTGAGCGAGATCCTATTGAGAGCAGCAGCAGTTGTACTGTCTGCTTGTTTTCATGTCCGCTGACCCTCTTTTTTATTCTTTGTTAATTTTTCCCCCTGCATGCTTGAAAGCAAGTGGGAAAGCTGAGAGAACTGGTAGAACAATACCAGAGCTGCTCTGCATCAGCCATGGTAACAACAGTAGAAACAATCTTGGTGCAAACCTCCGGAATTTGTTCTAGCCCTGCTTACTCAGAGGAACTTGTTGTGGTGCTCGAGCTCTTAAGGTTTCTGAAAGTAGCTAAGAGTAAAGTGTTGGGTGTGAGGAGAAAGCTTGGAAGAAGTGGCAAAGTCCTCTCAGTTCATCATATGGCGGCAGCTAGGAGCAGATGCATCAACACAGTGAGGGTAAGTCTTCCCACCTCCCCAGTATGGGGCTAGAGGGAAGAGAAGTTTCCTGCTAGAAGAATGTGTTCTATGGATGTGATTTTTTTTTTGTTTACTGAGGTGTTGAAAACACTCTGCGCTGATAGAAGAAAAATGTTGCCAGTGAAACATTATACTTCAGCAACCCTGTTCTATTGTTTTGTAAGTGCCCCAGGTTAAGGCAGCTTGGTAATTCAGTGGGAGCTTCTCTCTCCTTGTCCTCTTCCATTAGAGGTGCACTGTCTGGGAGATTTCGAGTTCCCTTGCCCTGCTGTGTATCCCTTCGTAGGATGAAGCTTGTCCTGCACTGCAGGATGCTCTTCCACTGACACGTGTTCTGGGGCTTCCCCTGAGGAGAGCAGTACTAAGCATTTGGGCAGCCAACACTCATTTCCAGGCTGCATTGTGGCTCTCAGTTACTGGTGGAAGTAGGGATTTTCTGCATGTTTTAAGTATTTATTACTTTAAAACGGAAGAATAGTTCTTACTTTTGGCAGCAGCATTTTTATTTCTCGGGTCCTTCATTTACGTAGTCCTGTTCTGTTTCATTTGGGTCTCCTTCTACCTTCCCAAAACTTGGTTCCCTGTTGTGCAGGCAACAGTAAAGCTCTGCTGGGAGGGGGTGTCCGTGTGCTTGTGATAATTGTAGCTGGTTGCATGACGACTAACCTTTTAATGTGGAAACAGTGCTTAATCCTCAGTTGTCACATTAATGCTTTGTTTTGTGCTTTCAAGCTGTATATCCAGCATTTGACTTTTGTTCAGTTCTGTCTGGTTTTTGTGTATGTTAAGTATAAATCTTTTAACCCAGTGTTATTTTTTTTCCATGGTTTTAATTGATTTGCAGTCCCTTAGAAGAGAAGTGCCTTGGGGATTAGGGTGATTAGTGCGAGTTAGACATGGGTGGGCAGCATCCATTATTAAATTATTCTTGTGGTGGGAATTGCTGCTGCAATTGCTCTCTCGAGCCCAGAGGTTGTCACCCTTTTATGGCTTCCTATAACGCCAGGGATCATTCCTTGTCTTGGCTGTGGGCTCCTAATGGGTCTATATTGAGCATGCTCAGAAGATACCCTTTGAGAGGCACCTCTTTCTGCAGCTCTGAGGAGCTGAGATTGTGGCTCTGGGGGGCAGGCATCATGTTGTCTGTACTGCAAATCCCTGCTTCCACAGTAGAGGAAAAGTATCTGTGTGCTTGGATGCAGAATGTTGGCTTAAATAAACTCATTACGGGGAAGGGTGCTTTGTTGCTTCCCTTCTCAGATTATGTTTTCTCACCTGGCCATACCACCTCACCAAAATGATTTGAGCCTCCCCTGGTTCTGTAACCATGGCTGGAATTCATATTCCTACCCTCAAAGCTGGGAAGTGGTCTGGAAGCACACTTGGACATGAGTTTAGGGTTCACAGTCCTGTGCTGAGCATGCTCGCTGGTGCCCAGCATCCTCTTGCTGGGCCCAGGTGACTTACTGGTGGAGGGATGGTGTTCTGGGTTTGTTTTCTTTCACTCATTATCCAGGTCTTCTTGTCTCTTCTCTCTGGCTCTGGTGACAGGCACGATCCGTAAGGCTCAGAACCTTCTGAAACAGTACTCTCAGCATGGTCTAGATGGGAAAAAGGGGGCCTCTAACCTCATTCCTATGGAAGGTAATCACAGCTCTAGCTATTTCACCTTTGACTTTCTCTGTGTATCAGCCTTGCTTTTCCATGTCGGACTTCCATTAGCCTAGTGCTTGGTGGACAGCATTGGATAAGCACAGCTGTCCTTGGGGAACCAAGGAGATGCTGGAGTGCCAAATTATTTTTCTGAATTTAGAGTCTGAATTTCAAAGCAAATGTGAGTGCAGATGGAGAGGAATGTTACCTTAAAGCAGGTGATCCACCACAGCCGCCTGGCTGATGGAAGCTCTGCTCTGATGACATCTGCTTGTGGTGTTTCTGTTCTATTTTCTTTTTGCCTGGACTTTGAGACCTTTCCTAGTGACCTTTCCAAACCTGATGCTGAAGTGTCAGACCACAGCTAGCTCAGTGCATCATGCCTGTATATCTTCTCTGGGGAAACCCACCCAAGCGGTTGTCTTCCATATTCTGATCTCCCCTGTTCATAGAGGTTGTACCAGATAACAGAGATGAGGTCACTTGGTTCAAAGCCACTGTAAGACCTTTCTGCCTCCTGCTGTGTATGCATCCAAAGTAGATTGCTTTGGCACCTACACTGTAGTCTACTAAATCCCAGATGGTGACTAACATCACCCATTTTGGGGAAAAAAAAATTAGCGTGCTGAGCAGATGGGTTTTAAGTTTGGATTTGTAATGGCTGTGGGCACGAAATATTGGACTTCTGGTGCCTGCTAACTTGTTCAGAACTTATGGAGGAGGTTCAAGGGACTCCTGTGGCCTGACAGATGACTTAACTCACACTTCTTATCAGGTTTTGAAGGGTTGCAACTACTGCATAGCCCAATGAAGGGATTTGGTCAGGTAGCATTCCTGGGACTGTGTAGGGAAAAAAATGTCCATCAGATCAAATAAGCCAAGCTTGAAGCAGCTTCCAGCCAGTGTGAGCATCCATGCTGTAACCACCCTGGATAAATTGCGCCTTCTGTTTGTGCCGGCTGACATCTCACTAGGTCATGAGCATGATTTACGAGTTAAACACCTTTCCGATACCCTGAGCGACAAGCATGGGCCGGCTGCTGGTAAGTACCATGTTGTCACTTCGTAATGAGCTGGCTAACAACGCTTCCTTTCAGCATGTTTCACTGTAGTTTTGTAGCAAGTGGCTGTTCATCTGTGTGGTCAGTCCTGGAGCATGGGTCTTCTCTGGCTGAGAAGCTCTTGTTCTTCTCAGTAGAATTCATTCCTACTAATCACACGTTCCCAAGCCCTCAAAAAGGGAAGCTCAACTTTGTCCAACCAAAGACTGGTGTCCACGGTGCTGAGGGGCGCTTTCCAGTTGTAGCTGCTAGCTTGTTTGATGCTGAAGTGAAGCAAACAGGGAAGGGATTACATGCAGCATGCAGCACAGTGCCACTGTGCCACTGTCCACCACAGGCAGTCCGTGAAACCACATCGTGTTTGTGTATCCCCTGTCGACCATAACATTTAAAAGATCAACCTCAAGGACTTCCTAGCATAGTGAAGAATTGATTGTTTCTCCATTAAAAGTTGCAGGGGTTGCTGGGAGGAGGGAAGCAGTAGCAGCCCGTAGCTCAGAAAAAGCCTCTCTGTAATCTTACTGTCTTGCAGTGGTTACTGCAGGGTTCCGAGTCATGCAGGATGGTGTGAGTCTCTTTGCTGATACATACAGTAAGCGGTTAGCATGAGTTGGTGTGGGCCCTTGTATTGGCATTCCTCATGCCTGATACATAAGTTCTTTGCTAGATCTTCGTCTGTGACCATTATATGCCAGGGCTCGAATGTCTGCATTTGTATGCAGCAGTATTTGGCAGATAGCTTACCTTGCTATGCTGATATTCCTGCTTCAAAGGATTCATCTGCCTGTTTTTTATCTTCTGCTTCTGTCTGAGGGAAGAGGCTGGGTTCCAGGACAACCTTAGTTTCCTGGAAATGTTGACGCAAAATGGCAGTTCTTCATCTGCATGACGATAAGGGATAAGGAATTCTAAAAATAGAAGCAGAGATGTTGAATAATTCACCTCAGACCTTCCTGAGTTTAGTACTCTGTGTTCAAGCCCTTGATTAAATTTCATCTGTATCCCAGAAGAGCTCCAAACTTGCCTTCTGTCATGAGGCTAGTGTCCTGATGTGTCTTTTTCCTGAACTGCAGATGGCTTTGCATGCCTCGTGCAGGATATGCACAAGCACTGGGGCAGGTTTGGTGAGAAGGTGATATTGTTCTCGGGCAAGGATGGATGCAAAGCCAGAACCACCTTTTTCCGAAGAACCTTGTGCTTCTTGTGTAAACCAAGGCTTTGGAGCAAGCAGAGCAGCTCAGTGCTGTGAAATTTGTTGGTTTTTTAAAGACATCTTACCCTTACAGGGAGGGATGACGTCTTTGACATTGAGATTGATGCGTACATTCACTGCGTTAGTGCCTTTGTCAAACTGGCCCAGAGTGAATACCAGCTCCTGACAGAAATCGTCCCAGAGCACCATCAGAAGAAGACCTTTGATTCTCTCATCCAGGTCAGTTGAGCCTCTCTGGTTGGCTTCTCTTGTAAAGAATACACACAAAGCCTTTTTTCCTTCCTCTTCATTGTGAGGATGTGAATTCCACCAGCTGATGCTGGTGCCCATGAGCACCACCACTGCTAAGGCTGTCTTCCAGGACCTGTGCAGGGAGCTGGGGCCTGCACAGGCCCTGTAGAACATGTGGTTGAAGTCATGTGCTGGGTACCGCAAACAACCCATCACCTAAATTGGCATCCTTAATGCGTATCTGGCACTGAGTCTCTTGTGTGACCTGGGCAAAAGTCATGCTGCTTCATCTTCACTCTGGCTTTGTTGCAGGAATCATTAGATAATTTGATCATGGAGGGGGATAATATTGTCTCAGCTGCCCGGAAAGCCATCATCCGTCACGACTATTCGGCTGTGCTCACAATCTTTCCCATCCTTAAGCATCTCAAGCAGATGAAACCAGAATTTGACCAGGTCTTGCAGGTAAGCATGATGGGATTGAAGAGGGTCCTGTGGCTTGGGTTGTCTGGAGAGCTTTTTGAAAGATTGGTCACAATGGCTTTGAACGAAGTCATGCATCTACTGTTCTCCAGCATCGTGAACTGGAAGTGATACAAATGCAGTTTCCCCCTTTTTTCTGGTGAACCAGAAACTGCATCGCTCAAGCAGTTCTTTTCAGTTCAAGCCATGACCCAGTGATGGAGTGTCTACATTATTCTGCTGTATACTTGGCCTCTGAGGTGTTTCATCTCTACTGCTGAGCTTAGTTTAAAACGTGGTCGTTGATGTCTGGAAGATGGGCTGCTCAGAGGAGAGCCTGCTTGGACTGTACCACAAGGTTCTCCAGGTATCAGATATGCCATCCAGGTTTATCATGGCTCCTTCCCATCTGCTTCCAGCTGGTGACTGTGATGTACCAACCTCCTGATCACCGTTAGGGTCACAACATCTTCCCTTCCTGTCTGGCTAAAGAATGCAGGATTTCATGCCTTGTTGATGGTGATGTAGATTCTCCTGGCACATGGGGAACAGAGAGATGCTAGGATGGGGAATCATGGAGGGTAGCTCCTGAATGAAAGCTCAGATACTGTTTGTTTTCCCTCTCTGATCTGTTACGGGACTATTCCAGGGAACTGCAGCGGGCACCAAGAACAAACTGCCAGGGCTGATCACTTCCATGGAGACCACTGGTGCGAAGGCACTAGAAGAGTTTGCAGACAATATTAAGGTATGATTCTCCTCAATGTTCTCTCTAGCAACACCAGCAGGCTTGGAAGAGGGGATTTCTGAGCAGCACCCCCAGTTTAGCTTTCTGCTTCCCATGAGACCACGGTTTCTGGCTAAAGCACCTCTGCTTGCTGGATCGCTTTGGATGGTCAGCTGCAAATACCAAATGCTTGGTGCTGATTTGAAATGCAGGAGGCCTCTGCCTAACACCTTTAACAGTCATACTGCAAATAATTTGACATGAGCTTCCAGGCCCCTGCAGATATTGAGTCAGTCTCAGAATTTAATCCTATTTAAAAAGAAAGGAAAATTTGCTGGCTTGAAAAGCTCTGGAGGACTTGAGTTACACTGTCTCTGTGTAAGGTGGGCTTGCTGAATGCACTGCCTGGTAGGTGAGCTGAACTTCTGATGATAGTCACATGCTGAGCAAACCCCTGTGGTCCTGAGCTGCCAGTGCATAGGAGCTGTGGTTTCTGAGCACCAGGAGATGGCACTGAGAGCCAATTCTGAGGGTGTTGAGAGAGGGTGGATAAACAAGCCTACAGATCGCTTGCAGCAGCAGTTGTAGTATAGATGTCTGCTATTTCATTACATGCTTGCCTTACGTCTTTTTCTTTCCTCTTAGAATGATCCGGACAAGGAATATAACATGCCAAAAGATGGGACAGTTCATGAACTCACCAGCAACGTATGTGATGCTGTTTTGAACCATCCTTTGTCAAAATCCCCCTCTGAAGCAGTTTTAGAGTGGTAGGGAAATCTTTTAAGTTAAGCTGGCTTGGTATTGGAATGGCAATTAACTGATGCCATGGGAGAGGTTAGTGAGTTACCCTTGCTAAACTGTGACGTGATTGTGTGGGTAAAACCCAGCAGCTTAAAGGAGTGTGATGTGGTTTGTTTCTTGAAGGTTTGTAAGTATGGAGGGCCAATCAGTCCATCATGATCTTTAGTAGCAGACCATAAGAGAAACAGTGCTGGTTGCTCATAACTTCTTCCCCTTGCTTCCAGGCCATCCTTTTCCTACAACAATTGTTGGATTTTCAGGAGACGGCAGGTGCCATGCTAGCGTCTCAAGGTACATGTATGGGGCTTGTTTGGGCATGCAGTTCATTCCCCAAATTGGACACCTTCCCTAAAAAGATCAAGCTTCTGCATTCACTGTGAGCTTATTCTCCTCCTGTCCTTCACCCTGTGGTTTGTATTGTCCTCCTGTCTGCTATGAACATGTAGTTGGTTATCTGGAGAACTCCAAGGGATGCGGAGTTTCCCTGCTGGCCTTGCACACTTGCTCATATCAGATGTTCTTGGAGTGATGTTTATTGCTGATATGCTCTGTGGGCAAGGGGCACCCACACAGGGCAGAGCTCTTCTCACTTTGAGTGACTCTGGTTACTGAATGTTGTTCAAGTTGTGGCCTCTGTCGAGCCACGGACCTGACATCACCCTAGACGGCATCATCAGATCAGAGGTGATTATGTCAGTGGACTTTAAGGGGCAGGAGCTGCTTGTGCAAATAGAGGCATCTGCTTTGGGATGGTGAATGGCTTCTGAGGGTGTCTCTCTCATGACAACTTTCAGTTGCTAGCTCCGGTCTGGAGTTGGATGGAGTGATCCCAGCTGCTGGGAAATACATGCAGTTTTTTCTGTGATGTTTCCCTCAAGTGGTAGCAAAAGCAGACCTAATCAGTTGAATGCAGTGATACCCACTGCATGCTTATGTAGAGCCCTGCAGGGATGCTAAAGGGCAGAGTGAGGGTGGGATGGCTCTGCTCAGGTTCCTGGGAACACTATATGGGCTGGGCAATTCACTTCAAGGACCAGTAAATTGCTGCTGGCCTGAGGGGAAGCTTTCCTTCACCTTGAAAGTGGGTTTGAACTGATTTGGAATGAGGTGTCTTGCTAATTACAAACAATGACAGTACAAACAATGTCTCTAGCAGGGGAAGGAGGTTAGATTCTACCTTTACTCTGTGATATTTTTGTGGCCTTGGAGGGACTTCTACCTGCTCTTCTTTGTAGCTGTCTGTGGCTGCTTTGTGTTAATATCTGCTTTGTTCTCAAGGGGATGGTGGTCTCTAACCCGTCTTTTTGCACTTTGCATTTCTTTCTTTCTTCCTTCCCTTTTTCTCTGCTTTGCCTAATCTTTGTAGTTCTTGGGGACACATACAATATTCCTTTAGATCCCAGAGGTAAGCAGACTTACCTACCTCTACCTGTTTATATTGCCTTGGACTCTGGTGATGTATGTTAATTTTTTATTCTCTAGGAGTGGTTAATAAGTTAACAAATAATTGAAGAGGGGAAAAAGGGGAGGGTGAGTAACTCTTGCCAGTGGGCTGGAGAGAATAGGGAGGGCTTGTCACCAGCAGACAATGAGGGAGGCCTCATGAAATGAAACAGCTTAAAGACACTCTCATGGCACTGAATCTCTTTGGCATAAGTAGCAAATTGGCCCAGCTGATATCATGCTTTATCCCATGTGTGCTTGGCTCCTTATTGTTCAACTCCCAGCAACAGGAGCCTTGAGGCCTTTCCCATGGGGTGCTTATGAACTTGGACCACCCGAACTAACCCCGTCTGCCAAACTCTCTGGTGGGGGGAGGATGAGATGGCTACCCCACATGTCCTGTGGGACCCATGCCCACAAGCTCTTGAGGGCAGAAAGTGACTTCTTATGCATAGACAGAGGAACGTATGCCAGCCTGGTGTCCTTGTTTGTAAGGTCAGGCTTCCATGCTGGCAGAGTCCCTCCTACAGAGCCAAGCAGGCCCCATCAGCAGCCATGGGAATGGCTGAAGCTTCCCAGAGCTCTTGCTTGTTTCAATTACTGTTGTGTGCCTGCTGTTAACAGCTCCAGCTCATTTATTCTCTGACTGCCAATTTCTAGTATTTACAAACATTTTTCAAGTGGTGAGGGAGGAATGGGCAGCATGTGTCTAATGATGAAGAGGATGGCCTCTGAGAACTAGGAAGTAAAGGAGATGTTTCTGCTGGGTTGCTCAGCACTTGGTGTAGAAACAAGGACTGAGGTGTGCGGAGCTTTTCTATCTGCACCTTAGATAAGCTGCTGGCAGTCAGCACTCAAGCAGGGAGCTAATTTCACTGTCAGTGGGAGCTCTGCACTAATTCCATAGCAACAGGGATGAGGCATGTTTGAATAGATCCAGGCTGAGCACCCCACCCCCTTCCCCATGGCATGCTAACTGGCTTAAGACTCTTTTCCTTTCAGAGACCAGCTCTTCAGCAAGTAGTTACAGTTCAGAATTCAGCAGGCGGCTGCTGAGCACCTACATCTGTGAGTACTCTTCACGTCTTCCAGTTTCTGCCGCATCGGCTGCCCTTCACTTGGTTCGTTCCTGGGTGAAGAGCACAGGCTGTCTCTTACTCCAGAAGATCTTTCCATGTTTGAGCTGGAGTCTGATGGGAGGAATGGATAAAATGGTCAAAGTGGGAGCTTGAGGATGTTAGTTAGACAGGATAAGGAACACTGCAGCAAGTCGCTGTGCTGCAGAGCTTTTGTCATCTGTTACCTCGAACCATTCTCACCTAGTGCTTTGCACCTTCAGTCCCACAGAGTCTCCCAGCTGCTGAAGGGGATCTGTAAAGTCTTGATCCTGCATTTAACAGTAAGATAGCGAAACGAGTTTGCAGTACTGCCCTGTGATGGTCTCTTACAAGGGGGATCAGATCCATTGGCTTCTTTGGGATCTGAACCTGTGTCATGGTGAGGCCAAGTCTGATTGCCCATGCTGGCCCTGGGACTTAGTCTGAACACAGAATGCAACTGTATTGCTAGCTGCAACACAGGAGCTCATTCGCAGGGAGGTATTGGTGACTTTCTGAGAAAAGATCTCTCCAAGGCTTGTAGGATTAAGAACACGTGATTGTACTCTTGTCTGTACCTGCAGCTGGGGCTGAGCTGTTTGCTTTGCTGTGGGCCCACAGCAGCAGTACAGAGTGCTCAATTTGGATTGTGAGCAATAGGAAGTCTCAGTGCAAAACATTGTCCTCTGTTTTTCTCTCTTTAAGGCAAAGTGCTGGGCAACTTGCAGCTCAACCTTCTTAGTAAATCCAAGGTGTATGAAGATCCAGCTTTGAGTGCCATTTTCCTGCACAACAACTACAACTACATTCTGAAATCTCTGGAAAAGTAAGTGTGTATCTGGGAAGATATACCTGAAATCCCAACTGAGTGCTGTTTTGGAGCTGGACTCTGTATCAAGTGCATTTACTTGCTTGCCTGTCTCACTTCTGCTCTTTATTCCATTCTTGAAACTGCCTTTTTGAAACCTTTTGCACTATTATAAACGTGACATTACATGAGAGTAATCAGGTTGTAGAGAATCCTTTGATCTTTGGAGGACTTGAGGACATGTGTTTGGAAAGTAACAAATAGCTTCTGTCTCCCAATTTGTGCATTTCAAGGTCCTGTTTGTTGTAAAGAGCAGAAAAGACCTTGTTTATATGGGCTTGAAATGTTACCATCCTGCTAGCAGCTCCAACAGCAGCTAGCTCATGTGCTTCCTCAGGTTTTCTGTTCTCTTCCAGGTCTGAACTAATCCAGTTGGTAGCTGTGACACAGAAGACAGCTGAGAGGTCTTACCGGGAGCTCATTGAACAGCAGATCCAGATTTATCAGCGCAGGTCAGGTGACATCCTCTGCTGTTCCCTTAGTTTTGGCAGTTAGAGAGCTCCTTGGGAGCATACTGCTGGAGCAGTGGGAGAAATTACCCTAAACCCTAAATTACACAGCCAAGTACTTTTGTTTCCAAGTGATTAATATAACTGAGAAGGGGTCACTGTGGAAAGTTTTGGGGTGTTTATTGTGAGAGGTGGCCTTTCGGTCATGGGTGGAGACACAGATGTTCTGGTGGGATAAGCATAACTCATTCTTTGCATCCTTCATATCTCTCTTCAAATACAGTTGGTTGAAGGTGACAGATTACATCTTGGAGAGAAACCTGCCTGTCTTTCAACCAGGAGTGAAGGTGAGAGGATGGGCAAGGCTGGTTTTGAGATGATAGGAATTGTTGGAAACATCTTTTCCTTGTCATATTAAAAATTTGCCAGAAGCCTTCTTTATATCTCGTGCCAGTATTGCTCTGCAGAATGAATACTGTGGCTGGAACAGGATGGAGAGCAGCACTGCCTTCTAATCTTCCCGGCTCCAGATTCACACAAGTCTTTTGATCTTTGTCTCCATTCTTATATTCACCTGAGCAGATGCTTCTCTTTTGGATTTGTTAAACCCTGACACCTTCCCATAGAAAAGACCGGAAGCGTAAAGAAGTCTGGTTTTTTGGCTGTTTTGGCTGATAATTATGCTCATTAAACCTGCTTCAGATGAAAGCCAATTGCTGAATGCAGGTTTGCTGCTCACTGCAGCTTTCTCTCCTCTCTCCTTCAGGAGAGGGAATTCAAGCCAAGTAGGTAGGATATTGCTTAGGTTGTATAGGGAGTTGTGGGCAAACAATGATGTTGGAAATTTATTTGTGGAGATTAAATAAAATTCTTTCCCTCCTTGTTGCAGCTCAAGGATAAGGAGAGGCAGATGATAAAGGAGCGCTTTAAGGTAAGGAGGTGTTAGATGGCATAAGAACATCCCATAGTTGAATGGGACAAACATTTGCACCAAAGATCTGCCCTAGGAGACCTCTCTGTTGATGAACAGTGGAGGGGGAGAACATCAGACTCAGTATAGACACATGAATGCAGACAGGGCAATGACTGTTTTACTTTGGACAGGGTTTTAATGATGGACTGGAGGAGCTCTGTAAGATCCAGAAGGCTTGGGCAATCCCAGACATGGAGCAACGGGACAAAATCCGCCGGGCACAGAAAATGATTGTGAAAGAGACCTACAGTGCCTTCTTGAACAGGTGATGGCATCTTGTAACATTCTTGTCTCTTCTTTGGATTTACTGAGATCTTTAGGGACTAGAGTAGCCTCAGCCGCCCTGTCTTAACTTCTCTACTCTGTGCACTAAAACATTCCCAAGCTGAACTCTCATAGCTGTGAACATCTGCTGTCACCTTGATTCCTTGGTCAGGGTGAGTGCAGATATTCTAGGTAGCACAAAGCTCTGGGCTCTTCATGTAAAGCACAAAAGACCAATTCACAGAATCACTAGGTTGTAAAAGACCCCCAGGGTCATCGAGTCCAACCATTCCTATTAATCACTAAACCATGTCCCTCGGCACCTCATCCTCCCGTCCCTCAAACACCTCCAGGGAAGGTGACTCAACTCCCTCCCTGGGCAGCCTGTTCCAGTGCCCAGCGACCCTTTCTGTGAAAAATTTTTTTCTAATGTCAAGCCTGAACCTCCCCTGGCGGAGCATGAGGCTATTCCCTCTTGTCCTGTCACGTGCCACGTGGGAGAAGAGCCCAGCTCCCTCCTCTCCACAACCTCCTTTCAGGTAGTTGTAGAGAGCAATAAGGTCTCCCCTCAGCCTTCTCTTCTCCAGGCTAAACAACCACAGTTCCCCTCAGCCGCTCCTCGTAAGACTTGTTCTCCAGCCCCTTCACCAGCCTCGTTGCTCTTCTCTGGACTCGCTCCAGAGTCTCTCAACATCCTTGTCGTGAGGGGCCCAGAACTGAATACAGTATTCAAGGAGTGGTCTCACCAGTGCTGAGTACAGAGGGAGAATAACCTCCCTGGACCTGCTGGTCACGCCATTTCTGATCCAAGCCAAGATGCCATTGGCCTTCTTGGCCACCTGGGCCACTGCTGGCTCATGTCAACACCCCCAAGTCCCTCTCCTCTAGGCAGCTTTCTAGACAGACTTCTCCTATTCTGTAGCACTGCATAGGGTTGTTGTGCCCCAAGTGCAAGACCCGGCATTTGGCCTTGTTAAACCTCATGCCATTGGACTCAGCCCAGGGGTTCAGCCTGTTGTAACCAGATCGTGTAACCCTGCAAAGATACTCTGTCAGATTGAAGTGGGAGGTGTTGGAGTGGAGCTATTTTGTGATGGAGGAGGGGCCAGTGGGTCTCAGCCATGTTCCAGTTATTTGACTCCTGGGAGCTGTCTTCCTCTGCAGATATGGCAATGTGCCCTTCACCAAGAACCCCGAGAAGTACATCAAATACCAGGTGGACCAAGTGGGGGATATGATTGAGAAGCTGTTTGACACGTCAGCATAAATCTCTAGCTGTCGTGTACTCTCCAGTTGCCAAGTACCAGTCAACACGCTCTCAGCAACCTTTGGGACTCTGTTCCCTTTTCCCCTGCCCCATTGTGGTGGGCAGGGTGTTATACCTGTATTTATCAGATTTATAAACCTGTGGAAATGCTACCTCCTGGCTGTCTTTACCTTCTTCTATAGATCTGGAGCAAAGGCTGCTGTGTGGGATCTTACGTTTGCCCATCTTCAAGGTTAATGCTTTGATGTGCAACAGGCATGGTGAATGTGTTAAAAAAACCCAATGGGTACTCTAACCTTCAAATGGTGCTGCCTGCTTCCTTGATGGGTTTTGGGAATCTCAGTTCTGTAGAATCCTAAAGGATTTTCCCATTGTTGCTTCTAACTGCTACTTAGCTCACGATGAGGCGAGGTGGCAGTTGTACGATACAGTGCTGCCTGGCCGTAGTAGTGCCTCCAAGAAACAGGGGCTCTCTTCATCACAGAAAGAGCCAGGGTGGCACAGGGACCTGGCTCTGTGTCTGTGGTTCTCTATGCCCTCTTCAGCTGCCAGAGGCTGTGGATAAACCGTCCTACAGTGTAGGGTCTGAAAGCTTCTTCCAGCTGGGCACTGGGGATAATCCATCCCTCTCTGCTGCACCCAATCCTTCGTGGTCACATTTTATTGCACTCACGAACTGGGAAATGATCATGGGTTGCCCTGGGAAGTTGCAGCAATTGGAGCTTGGGTCCAGGGAATTCTGTCCCCTTTCCTGCCTGAGGGTAAATCAGAGAAGGGGGATCCTCATAGCACAGGGAGCCCCCTTCACCCCCTTTCCTACCTGTCTAGGGAGACGGTGGCCAGGGTGAAGCTGCTGGCATACATGGTGAGGTAGATGAAGAAGTGGACGGCCTTGCACCTGAAGGGCCCAAACACCCAGCCCTCCAGGGTGTAGATGGTGGCTTGGAAGGGGATGCAGAAGAGGAGGAAGCAGAGGTCAGCCACTCCCAGGTTGAGGATGAAGAGGTTGGCGGTGTTCTTCATCCGCCCGCTGTGCAGCAGCACGGCCAGCACCAGGCAGTTGCCCACCGTGCCCACGAGGAAGATGATGAGATACAGCAGCGGGACGATCACCGAGCCCACCCCGAAGCCCGCTCCCGAGCCGTTCATGGCTGGGCACGGAGCGCGCGGGGAGCGCGGCAGGGGCGCGCGGGAACGCGGTTCACGGTGATCAGCGGGAGCGCGCGGAGAACGCAGACGGACCCGCTGTGGCGCCCGCAGAGGCCGGTGTCGGGGGTGCCGGGCGCCTCTCCCCTCCTCGCTCCCTCCCCGCCCGCGGGGAGGCCGGGGGCTCCGGCCCCGCCCGCCCCCGCCCAGCGCCGCTTCCCCCTCGCAGCCTTCACGGGCGGCGGCGCCGGGATCGGGCGGCGCGCCGGTTGTTCCCGAGGGGAGACAGAGCTGTGACCCATCGGCCGCCGCTCCGATCCGCGCCCGGGGGCTCTGCCCCGCGGGACCGAGACCCCAGCGGCCCGGCCGAGCCGGGAACCACGTGCACCGCTCCGGGGCGAGGGCGCCCCGCTCCTCACGTTATCCTGCAGGGCGACGCGGGAGCAGCTCGGGGTTGCCCCTTGACTCGCCGCCGCCACGGTCCTCCCGCATCCCGGCGGCCCCTGCGTTGTGCCCTCCTCCCCCGCTCCCCGTCCTTCCCGTGGTGCCGCGCGGCTCGGCCCGGCCTCTCCTCTCTTCCCCTCCCGCCCGCGCCGCGCGAGGCCGCGGCCCGAGATGGCGGCGGAGCGGGGCGGCGGCGGCCGCGGGGCCGGAGCAGGCGGCGGCGAGGAGAGCAAGGAGAACGAGAGGCCGGCGGGCTCGCAGGCCGGCGGCCTCGGCGACAGCCTGGGCCTGGAGAGTATCCTGCGCCGCAGCGGGGACGTGGCGGGGCCGTGGGGCGCGGGGCCGCGCCGGTTTGGGCCAGAGATCCAGGGGGCGCTGGGCCGGCCGGGGCCCGAGCCGGGTGTGGGGGGCGCTCGGCCCCTCCTCCTGAGCCCCGCTTTGCGCCTCCGCCCCCGCTGCGGAGCCCCCGCCCGGACCGGCGGCAGCGTTCGGTTCCCGGGGCGGGCAGCCGCGGGCGAATAAACCCGAACGGGTGAGCCGAGGGGGCCGCCCGCACCCCCGGCTTCAGGGCTCCAAAACCTGACGTGGCCTCAGCTCGTGGCGTCTTCGTAGCTGAAACTTGTGTGTGAAACTAGGCCGGCGGCGCAGCTGTGGTGGAGCTGGGTTTTGTCTTCTGGGTGAGACGAGAAACCGAGCGGTTCTGAAACGCGGCTGCAATTTTCCGTTGAGCATCGTGTAGGTGGTAACAACTCTGTAAGGTGTGAACGTAGGAATTGCCCTGCTAACGTCAGGAATACCTGTCAGTGAAAACCTAAACAACACAGGGATGTGAGTTCAGTGATTAGCGGTGCAGAATAACAGTGAAAACAGCCTTGGGCATACAGCGAAGACTGGGAGTACTGTGCTGGGACGTGGCAGTTTGGCTTCTTTGTTCTATAGGTGCAGACTAATTCAGTGTAATAACGGTTGATACAGGCTTTTAACACTTAAAATTTTTTTTAAGCATAATTCCAAGAAAACACTTTGGTAGGCATCTGTCATTTTAAACTTTAGAAGTCTGGTAGTATCCATTTATTTAGCTACAGTAATAGTGCTTCTTTTGATGGGTTCATTGTGTAGTCTGGTTTTGTGGCATTTTTAAAGGTTCTTATTAAAGCTGAAAAGGTAAATGTTGGGCTAGAAATACATACAGTACAGAGATTTAGTTTTGATGGAGCTTTTATTTCAAAAAGTAATCTGCCTTGTAAACTGAATAACATCAGCAGGCTCACTAGAATACAGCATGATTTTATGAGATAGCATAACTAAGAGAATAAAGTAAGTGCAGGATTCACAGAAATGAACGACTGTGCTGAAGAATGCAGAGACTGGATGGAAACCGTGGAGTGATGCAATGGAAGTCACAGGCCAGCGTGTTCCGTCGCAGAGTGTTTGTTACAGAAGTGTGCAGGAAGACTAGAAATGGATTGAAAAGTTGAGTAGAAATTTCCCAAAAGCTCTTTTTGTGAGGTTCTCTCTTTTCAGAAAGCAGTTTATTTGTGGAGGTTGTGTTGGCAAGGCAGCAGTGGTTCTGCTCAGTGCACTTCTTCCTTTTCCTGGGAGACAGAATATCTAGGGGCAGAAAAGCTTCTCTCTGTTTCAGCTTTGCCAACAGAACTGTGTCACAAGTGTGACTGGGGAGGGGGTGTAGTGTAGCCAAGGTGGTGGGTGTAGCCATTGGCCTGGGTGCCTCTGCTGGCATAGCTCATTATCCTGAAATGGGTTCTGGTAACAGCAGGGCTCTCGCAGGTGTCTGTAAGAGGAGGTACTTGAGGTATGAAGAAGTGGTATCGTGAGGTCTTTTAGGACCATCAGTTCTTTTGGCTGTGCATTCTTAGGAGAGTTTTGGGTGCCCCTCTATTTGAGGTGCTTTGCTTAGTGGAACCCATAGAGTTCCCTTCCATTGTTTTGGGGTGGAACAAAGAACAGGTGACATGTATTGTCTGTCAGCCTTAACGAAGATCACAGTCCTTCAGATTGTGAAGGAGTCTCAGCAGCAGCACGGTTTACGGCATGGAGACTTCCAGAGGTACAGGTCAGTGAACCATGTGGATCTCTCAGGGTTTCTGGTGTGCCTTGGCTGGCTTTGTTTAAAATGTAAACCTGTTGTGAGGAGGCAACAAACCTGATCTGCCAAGTGAATACTGCTCGACAGACATTCATGTGAAGTAGTGTATGCTTTTTTCATTCTGTGTAATGTGCTGTGACTGTCCTGTTGAGGAGGATACACATGGGCTCTTGTTTCTCCATTGCCTTTCCAGAGAGTGATTGTTAACACCTCACTGCTTATCACCATAGTCTTCAGCAACTGAGTGTTCAATAAACATAAATAAAGTGATTGAACAGTAGGGAGAACATAATTCCTATTTAAGATCAGGAATTATTACAAGTCTTCTTACCTTTTTTGTATTCTGTTAATCCCTGATTTACTGGTAGTTTCTGTACTACCTTTTACTGAATGGAGTTCTTAGTTGTTAAAAGTTATCTCTCCTAGCCTTTAGTCATTGATTTCTGGTTGGAGCGAGCAATAAACAGGAACAAAATATTGCTTTGGCCAAATTGACTATGTCTGTCTTTTCTTTAGGGGTTATTGCTCCCGTAGGCTGAGGAGGCTCCGAAAAACTCTCAACTTCAAGATGGGAAACAGGCATAAGTTCACTGGGAAGAAAGTAACTGAAGAGATTCTCTCAGACAACAGGTGGTGTCACTGTATGGAATGAAGTGTTCCGTATATTAATGAATAGTTTCTTTCATTTCAGTGATTTATTTTCATGTAGGGGTGGTCGAAATCTGTCCTGTAAGTTCTGCTGGGACGTGTTTCTTTTCAGAGATGTGTGTTGTTCGTATTAGTAAAAGACAGAAGTTCAGGCTTGCATGGGAGAGAGGCAGTGCACAGATCCTGCTTCATGGTAGCAGCAACAGCAGGTTCCTTCTCTTCCCTCACTGTTGCTAAAACGTGTTCTTTTTGTTATCAGTGAATTTGATACTAAAGAGGAAATGTGTATTTGGATCTGTTGTGGGCAGACTTGTGAATGCTGATAATGTAAGTGGTGTAGCCAGCAAGGCTGTGCTTTTGGAGGCATAATCCCTCCCCTTCAAATAGAAATATTGGATTGCAAGTTTTACTTAGATTTTCAAAATTTCGCAGAATACTTGTTTGGTATGATAGAAGGGATCTTGGGCTCATTTCCCATCCTTGAGAAACACTCGGCAATGTCTGTTGTGCTGTCTCTTCTTGTGGAGAAAAGAAAACGTGGTGTTGTCTTTACCTGTATATGTTAAGAAGCCAGGTGCATCATAGCATTAGCTGGTGGGAACAATAGGCATGTTTATCTGTAGTGAACTAGTTTGAAGAGCAACCTAAAATCGTAAATCCCTTGTCTTAACACTGTGGTGCTCAGGATGAGTCTAAGTTCTTTTCCTCAGCTGGGTGATTTAATTTCTGTGGCGAGAAATACAGTAGAAGACAGTTAGAAATAATGTGACTTTGTGTACTTAGAACATTAAAAAATAAAAGCATCTACCTCTTATCAAGCTGAACTTCTGCTACCGAACTTTGCAGCTCACTTGGCAAAGGACTAGTGGTGATGTGGTAGTGTTTCTTAGAATGTCATCGTTTTTCATTAATCTTTGTCTGCCCCACAGGTATTTGCTGTTAATTCTGATGGATGCAGAGAGAGCCTGGAGTTATGCCATGCAGCTGAAGCAGGAAGCAAACACAGAGCCTCGCAAAAGATTTCATTTGCTGTCTCGCCTGCGTAAAGCTGTGAAGCATGCTGAAGAGCTGGAGCGATTGTGTGAAAGTAATCGAGTGGATGCCAAAACAAAGCTGGAAGCTCAGGTAACCACTGGTATTCGATCCTAGTTTACAGCAGAAGCTGAACAGGAAACTTTTGGATTTGGGATGAAGAGATTATTCTCATCTAGCAACTGATAATAAAAATTGACTGATTCTTGAACTGGATAATGTCTCCCTTTAAATATCGGAGTTGCTGTTAGTGCAGCTGCTGGAATTGCAAATAACCAGTGACACCAGCAAAGAAGAGGTCCTGATGTTTAGAAGTCAACATACCAAATGATTGTCCTTACTTTGAAAATCAGTATGTTTAATGAAAGTAAAAAGAATTGAGAGGGGTTCAGTGATGCAATGCAGCCTAAGAAACTGTGCTTATCTGTTGGCATATATAATTGTTAAATGCCCCAAAGTAGCCATCTAGAACACAAGACTTGTGGCTTGGTTCCTGGAACACAGAAAGCAGCTGTGTTGTGACCCCAGCCTCTCTGAAGAAGGGGCTGCAGTGGTATCAAATAGTTAAAACTGCCATTTTGCAGCTTATTGCCGGAAAAAAAAAGTTTAGTGACATCAATGGGCTGTGTTAATTGCATAACACTCAAGAAATATCTTTCATCTCCTTAGAAATGTAGCAGCATCAGTTAAAAACAGGTAGGTAGCTGGTCACCCCCAACCCAAATCAGTTCTCTTCTGTGGGAAGACCAAATGATAAGGATGAGGTTTGGTCACTCACTGTGGGCATGATAAAGGTTGTGCAAACCAGGCTGTTGGTCTTGGGAAAATTAACTTGGCCTTGCACTGTCTGCAGGCGTATATGGCTTACCTGACAGGAATGCTACGCTTTGAACACCAGGAATGGAAGGCAGCAATGGAGGCTTTCAACAAATGCAAGTGAGTTCCCTGACTTCTCCAGCTTCATTTAGTAAATAGCACTGAGTGAGTCTAGGAAGTTTGTATACTGTGTGTACAGCAGCTCTGCAAGCTGTGTAGTCACTTGTGCACTTACCTGGGAGGTACAGCTGAAGAAATAACATCCTCCAGAGTAGAGAGACAAACTCTGCCATTAAGTTATGGTCTCACAGACCAGCACATACTGCAGTGTTCACCTGTATTCTTTGCTGTAGGACCATCTATGAAAAACTGGCCAATGCTTTCACAGAAGAACAAGCCATACTGTATAATCAGCGTGTGGAAGAGATCTCGCCCAACATTCGCTACTGTGCCTATAATATTGGTAAGGGAGAGGGGGGTACCTGATCTCCTGCAAAGAGCAAGGCTTGCTCACAGCAGAGGAGTATGGACTGATAGTAAAATTCTGGTCTTGAGTGACACTGCAGCGAGTCCATAGTATTGTGGGCAGATTCTGCACACGTTCTGAGTCGATTTAGCAGTTTAATTTTGCAACAGTACATGTGGTTTTGTGTAAAAAGACAAAATAGCAGTTTGCAGTAGTTTGCCAATGAAGTCAGGATGCAATTGCAGATTTATCACCTCTGTCATCAAATTACTAGTATAAAATCTCTTGATGAGTTTTTCGATGTTAAAATAATTTTTGAAATGTGATGGTGATGTGTTAATTCTCTCAGGTGACCAGTCTGCCATGAATGAGTTGATGCAGATGAGACTGAGATCTGGTGGTACCGAAGGTCTTCTTGCAGAAAAACTGGAGGTAACTTAGTTGCATGCTTCAAGTTAAAGCGTTCATTATCTCTGTTGAGTGTAAATATTGCTGCAGTGAACTGTTTGAGAGCCAGAGCATGTCAGAGGAGAGCAAGCAAGCCTGGGCTCCTTGTGAAACCACACTTTCCCTAGAAAGCCCTTTAGTCAAGTCTAATGTTAATTTGAAAGGTTCTTTTTTGAAAACCTTAAAGTTCAAGCTCCGAAGTTCAGTGTATTGTCTGCAGGCACTGATTACCCAGACTCGAGCAAAGCAGGCAGCCACAATGAGTGAGGTGGAGTGGAGAGGAAGAACTGTTCCAGTGAAGATAGACAAAGTGAGGATCTTCTTGCTGGGATTGGCTGACAACGAAGCAGCGATTGCTCAGGTAACCCAGAAGCCATGCCCAGTGCTGGTGTTCTACCTGTCTCTTTCCTTCAGTGTGCAAGATAATAACACAATACCTAGACTAAAAATTTTTGAATCATCTTTTTCTCAGACTTCGGGTTGGAAGGACAAAAGTAAAAGTGGGAATATTGACTACAACCCAGAGCTGAAGTATCAGCTGTAGACAGCTCCCAAAGACTGCTAAGCGCTAGTCTGGGAGATCTGCTCTGAGTATTCCTGCTCCTTGAAAAATGCTGTGCTGCCCAGAAGTGCTACCTTTCAGTTGCAGGGTGACAGCCATTATTCTTTGTAAGTTACTTGGGAGTGAAAGTTACAATTTTAAGGGTAACTATTTTTAGAATCATAGAATAGCCAGGTTGGAAGAAACCTTCGGATCATCGAGTCCAACCATTCCTATCAAACACTAAAACATGTCCCTTAGCACCTTGTTCACCCATGCCTTAAACACCTCCAGGGAAGGTGACTCAACCCCCTCCCTGGGCAGCCTGTTCCAGTGCCCAACGACCCTTTCTGTGAAAAATTTTTTCCTAATGTCCAGCCTAAATCTCCCCTGGTGGAGCTTGAGGCCATTTCCTCTTGTCTTGTCCCCTGTCACTTGGGAGAAGAGGCCAGTTCCCTCCTCTACAACCTCCTTTCAGGTAGTTGTAGAGAGCAATGAGGTCTCCCCTCAGCCTCCTCTTCTCCAGGCTAAACAACCCCAGCTCTCTCAACTGTTCCTCATAAGGCCTGTTCTCCAGCCCTTTCATCAGCCTTGTTGCTCTTCTCTGGCCTCGCTCCAGAGCCTCAACATCCTTCTTGTGGTGAGGGGCCCAGAACTGAACGCAGTATTCAAGGAGTGGTCTCACCAGTGGTGAGTACAGAGGGAGAATAACCTCCCTGGACCTGCTGGTCACACCATTTCTGATACAAGCCAAGATGTCATTGGCCATCTTGGCCATCTGGGCCACTGCTGGCTCATGTCAACACCCCCAGGTCCCTCTCCTCCAGGCAGCTTTCTAGACAGGCTCTTCCTAGTCTGTAGCACTGCATAGGGTTGTTGTGCCCCAAGTGCAGGACCCGGCATTTGGCCTTGTTAAACCTCATGCCATTGGACTCAGCCCAGCGGTCCAGCCTGTTCAGATCCCTTTGCAGAGCCTCCCTACCTTCCAGCAGATCGACACTTCTACCCCGCTTAGTATCATCCGCAAACTTGCTAAGGGCGCACTTTATGCCTTCACCCAGGTCATTGATAAAGACATTGAACAGGGCTGGACCCAGCACTGAGCCCTGGGGAACTCCACTTGTCACTGGCCTCCAGCTTGATTTAACACCATTTACCACCGCTCTCTGGGCGTGGCCATCCAAACAGTTTTCCACCCAGGAGAGTGTGTGCCTGTCCGGGCCAGAGGGTGACAGTTTCTGAAGCAGAAAGCTGTGAGAAACTGAGTCAAAGGCTTTACTGAAGTCCAGGAAGACCACATCCACAGCCTTTTGAGTTACTGTTATAATTTCTGTAAGTGCTGGAACTTTAGAACAACCAAAAGAAAATAAGATACGCATCGGTTAAATTTTTTGTGCAACAAAAAGCAGTTCACAAGGTGAAGCAGGTGATGCGAGATTGATAGACTTCTCCTCTTGACTTGTACAAACCCTCAAAAGCAGGAAGAGGGTTGCTAAATGTCAGGGTGTAAGTTGTGTGTAACTGTTCTGAAAGACTTGAAGTGGCACCATGTCATTAGTATTGCAGCCAAGTTTTTCACCTGAGGCTTTTTCCTTGGAAGTGGTGCCCAAGTGCTCTGTTTTGCTTCCCAGTGACTGCATATGACACCTTCTGTTTGAAAAGGCAGTGAAAGGATTGTTAGTAATAGTTATGACCACTAAAGACAGGATTTTTTTCAGCATCAAAACCCATTTATGACCAGGAGAATAATAATGATAAATAGAAATTTAAATGGTAAAATGAAAACCCTACAAAGGCATAAAGCAAGCAGCAAGAGCAGGAGAAGATAATATGAGTAGGATAAACGGGGTGTGTCTGAGTAGGAGGCATTTTGTCACAGTGTTATGGATTGCGTGGTGCTGAATTTATTTTCTGTAGGTCATACATGAGCGTGGCCAGCAGGTGGAAGTGCAGCTTGGAGTTCATGATCCTTCCTTTCCTTCCCATCCTGCCAGACTAGGAATCAGACCTTTGCAGTTCAGTTGCCCCCTTTGTTCCACGAAGCTATGGAAGCAGGAATCTGAGTTTGTTTTCATCTTGCATTGTGTTCCTTGGAAGCTCTAACTGAAGAAAGGAGTTCTGTGGTACTGGATCACAACTTGTAATGGAGAGATCTGAGCATGCAGCAGCAGTCTTTATGTTCCCAGGGGTCTCAAACTCAGGCTTTTGAAAGCAGTTCTGCAGTTGCTGTCAGCTGTGGAGGGCAGTCCAACTCCAGGTCAATGCATTGTGGTTCCCAGTGTCTTTGGTGCCTTTCTGCTGGTCTTCTTAAGTTGAAACTCGTAACTTAACAGAAGTGTCCCTCAAGGTTTGATTGGGAGCAAATGCAAATGTGTGTTTTGTGTAAAAAAATGGAGATTGTCAGCACAATTAGATCATGGCCTCCAGTGCCGTATTGGTAATGGGAGAAACAGAACAAATAAGCGGAACCAAAAGACAAATTTAAGTTTAAAATTACTTCTGCCAGCCCTCTTGTAGTCTTGCACATGTGACTTCAAGGATCTGTTGACTCTCACCAGCATAATTCGAAAGGCTAAAGGGCAGTGCTCTGCTCTGGTACTTCAGTTCCTTGGCCCCCTTTAAGATGAACCTATGCTGTTCTATCAGGGCCCTTGAGTCACCAGCCATAGCGCTTGTATCTCAGTTTTATGATCTGATATCTCCCAAATCAAAACATGTGTATTTACACATAGAATCAGGTTAACTGTAGGATTTTTTGCTTAGAAAGGAAAGGCTTTTGTTTCCCTGTAAGGCTTAGCCCTTCCTCTTTTGGTGTGTGACTGGTGGTGGTGATGTGGCTATGTCTGTTCTCATTTTTGTGCACACAGGTAAATTGCTGTGTTCCTGGGTGAGGCTGAGAATGCTGTCTGACTTGTTGCTGGCTATTTATGGGAGTTAGTCCCACCTTAAAAATTCTTGCAGCAAATCACAAAGGAAAAAAAAATAATCAACCCCCCCAAAACCACCTTAATCTCAGGTCAAGATACCTGAGGCTTTGTGAGGGAGTGGAAGTAGCATTCCTTATTGGGTTTGCAAGCCTGAGGAGGGGCAGACTGTAGAGCTCTAGGAAGATAAACAAGCAAGCATGGTTTTAGTGTTTTATTCATTTGGAGTTCATCTTGTCCTGTTCTTTGACCTAGAAGTGGTATATGCAGTGCTGATACACTTTTATCCCTCCTTCAGTTGCTAAGTAAGGTTTGTTTCTGGGCAGTTTTCTCTTCCTGAATCTGGACAATTGTGATCCCCACCCGGTTACCTCCTGGTCACCTGCATGGAAGCTGAGTTTGGGTGCATTGTTTAGTTGGGTACAGGATATGACAGGCCATTATGCAGGGGTCAGGCTTCAACTTGTTTTGTAAAAGTTGTTTTCAAATTTTGGGTTTGGGACAGGCAGCCAAAAGCTGCTTAATTTTATAACAAAACTTGTGGTGACAGCAGAAAAGCACTTCTACTAAAATACACAGTTGCTTGAAAAAAGGGCTTCAAACAAGCAAATTATTGCCATTATCCCATAGAATGGGAGTGTAGCATAGATAATTATGTGCATATTCTTACCACATGAGAAGTTAAATCGGCATAGCAGGAGCAGTCTGTGCTGGTAGTTTGCCAGTTTGGTAATGCTCAGCTCCTCTGCTGTTGCTGGGCCTTTCCCACAGTGCAGTCCAACCTCGGCTGCTCTCAGAGCAGTGTGGTTGCCATCCTGGAAGGGAAGGGAGTTGCTGGGAAGGTAGCTGTTGCAGGCAGAAGGTGATCAGAGCTGTGTGTGCTAGGCCTTCAGTGCTGTGGAATTCTCTTCTCTCAGCACTGACCACATTCCCCACCATTTCTGGCAGTTTGTCCTGTAGAACATTTTGCAGACCAGAACAGATCGGAGTTCTGGCTGCCCATAGACCTTAAAGCCATAATTGAGGAGAAACTTTGTTTAATCTTCTCAGTTAATTCTTGCATCATGGGGTGCAAAATACAATTTCTGATAGATATTGGTCTTAACTTTCCTTTGCTCTTAGGCAGAAAATGAGGAGACAAAGGAACGTTTGTTTGAGTCTTTACTCGGTGAGTGCAGAGATGCCATTCAGGCTGTTCGGGAAGAGCTGAAACCAGACCAGGTAAGCAGCAAACATTTGATGTTTCTGCTTTCAGCACTGTAGTGCTTCTTTGGGACTGATTTGTTATTGTTAAACTTGCTTAACAGTAGAAGTGGCTAGGATTGCTTTAATAAAAAGTTTCAAGGGAGTCCATCATCTTTGATTTTATTCTTTTCAGAACTGGTGAAGGTGAATAGCAATGTAGAAGCCTTCATTTTTTTACCTGAAAGTCTGTTACAACTTCCCTGGTTTACACAAACCTTGAGTTGTTTCTGATGTTTTCTTCCCTCAACTGCCAGTTTTGAGTAAATCATGCAGTGTTTTGTCCTCACTTTCTGCAGAAGCAGCGGGAGCACTCTCTGGAAAATGATTCTGGGAAGGTGTCCAATATCCAGTATTTACACAGGTAATAGGCAAACGTTGCTGCCTGAACTGGTGTGAAGCAGTCATGCTCTTATGTCAAGATTTTTTTTTTTGTTTGGTTTTGTTTTATGGGTTCTTTGTTCTGGGCCTCTCGGATCTGAAAGGATGACTGTATGGATAAGGATCTAATTCACCTAGCTTTGAAAACATTTTACTTAAGACTCTCTTGTTGACCTTTTGGATGTTCTTCCCCGCTACTGGTATCAGCTTAGACCTGGGAGGGGAAGAGTAATGTTTGAGTAGTTCTGACAGTCTGCTAATGGTATTTGATCTTTTATCTTCTAACTTTTTAGTTATTTGACTTACATCAAGCTGTCAACAGCCATCAAGCGCAATGAGAGCATGGCAAAGTCTCTGCAGAAGGCACTGCTGCAGCAGCAGCGGTCAGAAGAGGATGGCAAGCGTACACCACGGCCTCAGGACCTGATCCGTCTCTACGATATCATTCTGCAGGTAATGCTATCTAATTTCTTACAGTAACTGGAAAACTTTGTTACAAAAAGTTATTGTGGAAAATTTCACTGCAAGTGGACTGCTGGTGAAGTCTGAAGAGTAACTGAGTACTTACAGTTACCTTGTTGAAGATGTTCAACATGTACATGAAACACAACCCCCCCTTCTAGTTGTGAACAGAAAATACTGCTAGAATGGGTGCCCTTGGTTGTACGCACTAATGCAGCTTAAAATATTTTTCAGACTGTTTTTTGCAGCACCTGGATAGCTGCCTTAGTTTGTGCTGGCCAGGGAAAGTAGCTGCTGAAAATACTTTAAAATGTACTCCTTCACAAAAGCAGTGTCTCAGTTCACTTGAATTAACTGTGGGAGCCTGTGGCTGAAGCAGTTGTGAATGGGAAATGTAAATGCTTTATGAAATAATTACTTCATGTGAGATCTGAGGAGTTTTTGTCCGTATTCCTGTTTATGTCAGGAAATCTGTCCTGAGGGAAAACTTGCACAAGTTTCAGCGAGTGTCCTTCACAAGATTAGCACACTGGTAATTAGAAAACTGGAAACTATTTCCATGGGAGTGTACTGTTGACTTGTTAAAAGGGGCAGCTTTCTCTTGCTGCAGCAGATTCCAGAGGAAAACAACGCCTTAATTTGTTACTCTGACTTTTTTGTGCAGAACCTTGTGGAACTGACACAGCTTCCTGGCCTAGAAGAGGACAAGAACTTCCAAAAAGAGATTGGATTGAAGACACTTGTGTACAAAGCTTACAGGTGACTGAGAAACAGCCAAGTTTTCTTTAGTGGGCATTACATCTTCAAAGGCAAGGCTTTGATGCAGTTTCCGCTGCCTTTTTGTGAAATGAAGCCTGGATGCTAAGGGGAAACTGTGACTAGTTGGACTGGAATGGTTGGACTCGATGATCCGGTGGGTCTCTTCCAACCAGGTTATTCTATGATTCTATGATTCTAGTGCTTCTTAATAATATCTCCTGTTGTAAGTTGTGTGTTGGTGAACAGTACGGATGACAAACATGTCACTGAGCCACTCTTCACTGTTGTAGGTGTTTCTTCATTGCGCAGTCCTATGTCCTGGTAAAGAAATGGGGTGAAGCTCTTGTTTTATATGAAAGAGTGCTGAAATATGCCCGGGAAGTTCAGTCAGGAGCTGGAGCTTATACGAACAGCTTGAAGGTAGGAATCCCTAGTCCTGTGCATAGAAGTGAGCTGACATTTATGAAGAAGCTCTGTCCTGGTATTTACTGTCAATTAAGTGGCAGACCGTTACAATTCCAGACTGATCTTTGAGTAGGGAGAAGAGTAGTACAAGTGTGACTGCTCAACAAGTTGTAGTAGAGACTTTCTAGTGATGTGAAAGTGCTTTGACTGGCCGATTGCTTGCCAGTTGTGACTTGCTCCATAACAATTTACCACACTTTCTCACATCTGCAGTTTCTCTCATACTGCTTCAGTAATGCCTGAGGGACTGTACTGTAGGTTTTCCTCTTCTGGAAAGGCTTTTCACCACTAGGACTTAACTTCTTAGTTCTTAATTTGTTAGGTTTTACCTTTGCCCTAACTCTTAAACTCTGGCACATTTCAGGCTCTCAAATAATTTTCTTTAATGACCTAGGAGCTGCCTGATGTTCAGGATCTGATCACTCAAGTAAATGCAGAGAAATACTCCTTGCAAGCAGCAGCTATATTAGGTGAGTTGCACAATTATACTAGAGCTCTAACATCTCTTCAGTAATGCTTCTGCAGCTATGTAATTAATTTTATTTAATTTCTGAAATTCCAAATGTTTTTCCACTTTGCTCTGATCTATATAGGTTCTGGAAAATGTAATTACCCCCCCCTAGTTCTAGCTTGTTCTAGCTGTGTGTAGAACAGGTAAGCAACCAACGAGTATACATCTGGTATCTTGCTCCCTGCCCAGACATGTGAAAACACTTCATGAGGATGTGCGCCTGTTTTTGGTGAGCTGTACAGAACATTCTGCTCAGTGTTTAGGTTTTTTTTTTTCTGCAAATGAGTTGTCCTTATTCATTCCAGTTTTGCATAACTGGGAGAAGAACTGAGAAAGGGGAGAGCAGTGATGTTCTGCTCTTTATCAGTATTGAGCAGGTTAGTGGGACTTTAGGGGAATGGATGAACTTTGATTTCTTGGGCTGCTTTCTTGCTGTGCCTGCTGCTGGAAACCAAAGATAAGTAACAGATTGCCTTGTCTTTTATTGGCTTAAAGTTGCTTTAAGAGACCCTGCTGGGGCCTTCTCATCATCTGCTGCTTTGTGCTTAACTCAAAATCTGTGCTGCTTTTAGGAGCTTCTAATGACTGTGAAGGAGCAGCTCTTTGTCACTGGAGAGCTGTGTTGGCTGTAGAGGAGCATGTGGGATCCTCTTAGTCTAGAAAGCAAGTTGTTTCTACTGAATATAGTCTTTCATATCCCAGAAAGCAAGGTTCCTCTCTAATCTTAGAGGACAGCTGACTCCTAAGCCAGCCTTACTTCACGCCAAGATCTAGACTGTTATTATTCCCATTTTTTCTTCATTTTGCAGATGCAAATGATGCTCATGAGACTGAGTCTCCATCTCAGGTCAAGGATGGCAAGGTAATAAAAGCTGAGGCAAACTCCAGTAGTGTTTTTAATGAACATGACTTTTAACCTGTTACCTGAGTGTCTTTAAACTGCTGATTGTAGTTTGGTCATGACTAGGGTATTTAAGAGATTTTATTAGGCTTGCTTGCTTCTGCAAGTTCTGAAGGTTGCTGACAGATTGGTGTCCCTTGGGTAAAAAGTAAGTTTCCATTTGCAGCTTGTAGTGTGGCATCTTGATGTTTTTTATTCAGCTTTCTCCCTGCACACGGGAAGATCTTCCAGAAATCTTGCAGCAATGCTTTGACAGCAGTTTGAATAATTTTCAAGAGCCCAAGATGTCACACAAAGGAACTTCAGCTACCGTTGTCTCCGTTGTTGCTTAATCGTTCTTGCTTGTTTGACTGTTGCTGGCTTTGATTTGACATGTATTTAATTTGTGTTTCTGCATTGGTCTCTTCCAGCCACTCTCTGAACGGTTTGAGACTTTCTGTCTGGATCCTTCTCTTGTCAGCAAGCAAGTCAGCCTCGTGCACTTCCCTCCAGGCTTCCAGCCCATTCCATGCAAACCTTTGTTCTTTGACCTGGCCCTTAATCATGTTGCTTTCCCACCTCTGGAGGACAAGGTGGAGCAGAAGGCCAAGAGTGGCCTCACAGGATACATAAAGGGCATCTTTGGATTCAAAAGTTAACCAGGACCCCCTGAGGAAGTTTTATTTGGTATTGAAGGAAAAGCTTCAAGTGATTCTAGGACACACATATCTGCACCCAAAACTGACAGAGGGAGGTTTTACCATCTTCTTCCCTGTGTTCTGTGTCTATGTCTATGCACTTACATTCTCTCCCAGTGTATTAAAGACAAACAACCTATTCTGAAACATACATATAAATAGCTGAAATTAATCTGGAGCACAGAGAAATTCCATTCTGTTTGGAGAAGTTGGAGCTTGCTTTGTGACCAGTGACCTGTTTGTGGGTGGGACACATCTGCTTGCCGAGGACCAGGGCATAGACATAATGTGACTCCTTCTCCCATACCATTATTTGATGCTACAATTTGGTATTTTGATCTAGAAATCTGGGTGTGATATGGAAGCAGAGGCAAAAGTGGATGCAGAACAAAACAAGCAAGGTGAGGCTGCCTACAGGAAGGCTATGAAACAGTAGCTGCAGGTGTTCACTGCTTCCTTTTGGACTCCCAGAGGCCTCTGTTTTTTAAAAATATAACATTCAGTGGTGACAAAATGGAGCCTCTTTCCTTATCAACAAGGGTGGCAAATACCTTACCAAATGTTATTGGTTACCCCAGTTGTGCTGGAACATAATATGAATTTGTACTCTGGGCCAATGGAATCCTTCTTTATTGATCCGTGTTTTGTTTAGTACCTAATTACAGTATAGAACCTATCCCTGCAAGGCTTTTTCTGGGAAACTAGCTTCATGGGTGGCTTTAGAAACAGCTACTTGCTCTTCACGGGAAGTTGGGTCTCTCAGTGTTCATTTTGTTGCTGATCTAAACCTTATCTGAAAACAAGATGATCTTTTTCTGGAGCAATCTGTTACCTTTCCCTCATCCTTGGTCAGTAGAAACGCCTGAAATGAGAGGAATAAGCGGCAGGGGGACACTAGGTTCTTGAGCGATTAATCTTCTCTGCCATGCCGAACAGCTTTTTTTATAAAGCACCCAGGTGCTATGGTGATCACTTTCAAAATGCGGGTAATTTCATAATCGTGATCATTTAAACGGCGGGGGTGGGGGGAAAGCTCAGCACATGAGCAGAACTGTTCTTAAATAAAGCGTTTGGAACTTTCCACCAGCAATGTTTGGGTTTCACTTAGTCTGTAGCTGGGAGTTGAAACAGTAGTTTGTTCTGGCTGCCTTAACACTTCTGCACTTTTTGGCTTGACTTTGCGTTGTTGATCTCCAGTTCTAGGCAAGGGGAAACAAGAACTGTTCTACGTGATCACATTGTTGTGGGAATTTTCAAGGCAAGGTGTACATCAGATGAATGGGGGGAAATTAACAGCTCCTGTTATTTTGATATGAATGTTTGCTGTTTTATTCCATGTTGATCTGATTTCTGAGTTCTCAAAGCCGTTTTCAAGAGGATTCTTCAGAAAGAGGTGAGAGAAGGAGGAGGAACTTCTCATTTGTGTTTAATTTTTGCAACATGGGAACAAAATGTGAATTTCTGGTGTTCTAGTTTAATTGTATTTGCCTTTGGATACCAGGAGGACTTTGCAAAAGAAAGGGAAAGTGTAGGGCTGAGAGAAATGCGGCAGACTGTTCATTCATCAGACCAGGAAGGGTCGTGCAGTAGTCAGTGCTGGCACCAGCTAGGTGATTGGCCTCACGCTGCCTCTTTCTCTGTGCATTACTCTGAGCTACTCTCTCCTTTTCAGCTTTTCTATCAAATCACTTTCAGAACTGCTCTGCTGTTTGGTTTGTAAACCAAACTCCTTTCTGCTTTCCTACCGCAAGTCTTTGTGGTCCCTGGGTTGATTCCAGTGAAACTTGTACTGCAGCCACTTCCTAATCATTTACAACAAAGAGCAAGAGCAGTTGGCCTCTGTTAAACATCTTTTGACAGATAACTGATTAGTTGAACACAGATAAGAAATCTGAAAAGAATAAAGCTTTATTCCTGACCTGCAAGGTGTGTAGTTTATGCCAGGCATCAAGAACACCAAACACTGCCTCCAAAGCATTCAGAGGATCAAGGTCGTCGCACCATCACCCAGGGCTACTTAATCCCTGGAGGCTGGCTAGGGAGATCTGGAGGAGGATCTTCTTCCTGAGGGCTCAGATAAGGAAATGCTTGAGTCTTAGAGGTAACTTGGCTAATATGGTGTGATGTTAATGGAAAGCGAGTTAAGAGGGGTCTGTAAGCAATGTAGAAGGAACTGATGAGGCACTAAGAAAAAACAGTAAAAATGTCAAAAAGTGGGGGGAAAATACTGTTATTCAAGTTATCTGCATAATGAAGACCAGACTTACAAAGTTTATTGAGGCTTTTAGCCCCATGATATTGCTTGGAACGGTAAAGGTGAGGCTCAGATAGCAGTGGTTGTGAGGGAGTAGCACAGGCAGGTAAGTGTCTGGTGGGCTTACAGAGCAGATTCCCTTGGGACTGATCAGTGTTCACTGTGCCTGAAACAGCCAGAGCAAGATACAGAGCGCTGATGTGTGGTGCCTGGAAACCTGCTTCCTTACTGCTCTGTTCTTCCATTACGCTGCACTTTTTGCTCTCTTTCCATTAGTTAGTTTGCAGGTAGGCCCTGTGACTGCCTTCAAACAGGAAGCTCTGGCAGAATGGTCAAGATTATTGCTTTCAATCAATGTTTGCTACAGAATATCTTTGGTCTTAGCCTGTTATTAAAATTCCAGTGCTGAGCTAGCCATGCCTGGTGCCACTGCATTGATGAGAGTAGGAAAGAGATGTGCATCATAGCCTTGGGCCCTGCCAGCAGCAGATCACCTGTGTGGTAGGTGATGGTCACTTGTCCTGTACTCCGAGAGGTCTAGTGAGAATGGATCAGTTTCAAGTGACTAACAGAACATACGAGAAATGATTGGTATGAGACAAACTGGGCAGAGCTCTTGTCAACTGCGCCAGTAGAGCTACAGGCACAAACAGCTCGTAGAGTTTGGATGTAAACTGGGAGTTCACTCACTAAAGGAATGATTTGATGAGATTTTGATTGTCAGTGGCTGCTCCTCTTTTTCTTCAGAATGGGATTGCTGTTTTCAACCATAAGAACAGCTAGAGGTAGATGTGTCTGCCAAAGAGGAGCCTTTTCTGATCTAGGCAGTAGGAAAGCATGGGGGGTGCCCCCAATATCTAGTAGGAAGTTCCAAGAGGAAGGACATAGTAGGATTGGAAGCAGACGGTGATCCTTGGCAGAGGTGGACCAGCAGCAGCCAGTGTGCTCTGAGCTTTCCTGGGGCTGAGGCCGGAGCAGCAGCAGCTCGGTGGCTACTTTGCCTTCTTGTCTCTCCCCTGCTTTGAACTGAGGAAGCGCTGGTCAGCACTGCAGCTGCCTCTCCAGCCCAACTCAGAAACCTGGCTTGCTGCTCCAGTGCCACTTCTTCCTGGGACCTGCCTCTGCCACCCCTTTGGCCCGACACTGGGAATGTTTTAAGTGGAGCGACTGTTCTGGGAGCTGAGCAGGCGCTAGTCTGGAGGGACACACCTGCAGCAAAGGTTCGTGCTGGCCTCTTGCTGTTTTGGCTCTCCTAAACAGGGTGAGGGTGAATAGGTTTGTGAAATGCAGCCGCTCCCTGACCCTCTCCCATTGGGTGAGGTCTTCTCAGCCTGAGCATGCTGCTTCGTGTCCAAGGAGGGGAGGCTCTGTACTTTGCTGTCCTGCTAAAAAGTCACATTAACTGTTGGTCAGGTAACTGCTGCTATTCCTACAGAAATTCCATCTCTTGTGGAAGTGGATGACAGAGGAATTTGGGTTGGGGCAGAGCCAGGGAGTCCTTCCTCTGGAGCCTTCAGCCCAAATACCTGAAGTGTCCTCACTCTTTGTTTTTGTTTGCATTGGAGACTTACTCTTTTTTTATCTGCGAGTGATTTATCAACACGGTGCTGAGTGCCAGATTAAAATGTTTGTGTTACAGCTAAGCCCAAGTGCAAATTCCTACATGGGAGGGAGGTGGCTGTGTCTGTCCCCCCCATGCTGCGTCCCCAGCCCTTCTCTGGGCTGCTGCAAGTAACATGGGCTGAAAACCTCCCCACTTTTGCCCTGAAGCGACGTGATGTCTCAGAGGGGAGGTTTAAAACCATTTTCAAAGGGTGTAGTCTGTGTCTGTTGTGTGCACAAGGACATGGGTGCAGCTTTCATATTCTCCAGTGCCATCAAATCCAAATTTAGACCTAGATCCTAGCAGGTACTTGGTATTTCTAGGCATCACTGTACTGTAATCTTTGGCAAACTCATCCACTGCTGGACGTCCGTAGCGCTGGGATTATTAAAATTAAAATTCTTGCTCTGGCAAAAGCCTTCTTGCCCCTCCCTGCTGAGCTGAGGGACAATACGTCCGTGCACAGACATGACAGTGTGTTGGCCTGAAGCTTGCACGCAGTGCCTGGGGATTAGTGACTCTCATCCCAGCCTGTGGTCAGTCCAGGGAGCCATGCTGTGGCTTTGGTGCCCGAATGACTAAAGAGCAGCATCAAAGACTCTGAATTACCTTCAGTGCTTGCCTTTTTCCACAGAAGCAGGAGAGCATCTAATTTTCTCAGAGCAGCAAATTAGGTCAGGGAAGGTGAAGTCTGGCTGTGCAGAATTAATTGTGGCAGAAAGATTCATCCTGCTCTGGTCTCTGCTTGTGACAGCAGCACTGGGCACTGAATTGGTCAATAGCGGCTCACAGATGGAGCTTTGCAGGAAATTCACATCTGAATTTCCAGTCAGCTCCTCCAGTCAGCTCTTTGTATCCAGGCCAGGAGTTTTTCTTCCAAGCAGATAATGCTTTGAGCTGTTGTGGGGATCCCTGTTTCAGCTGGCCACCACCTACAATGCAGCGTCCTGCAGGTATTTTTGCACATTACAGAGCCCTTGTATTGCACTTGAGCATGGAGGCACAGAGGAGATCAAACCTGTTTTCGCGTTTAACTTTCCATCACCTTAACATGGACTGATTGACCACTGCTTTAGCCCAGTGCTCGTGCAGGACGGTCCCTTCCCCTGGGCACTGCTGTTTGAGCAGATCATCTTCTCTAGAGACATGAAAGAAACCAGTCCAAAAGTTTTAACCTCCTACCCTGATTTCATGAGGTGCTTCTCTAGCTGTGCCATACGTGTGATTGTTGCCTTTCCAGGCAGGTGTTAAATTACCTCTCATTGCCTGATTAATGATTTAGGACGCATCTTGTTCAGGCCCAGTTACTGTGTTTAGGGAGCAGCTCCCTTCAGCAGTGCCACTGGAAAATAGAGCTAAATTTGCAGGCTGCATCCTGTAAGTTATAAACAAGTTTTCCAGACAAAGTGTCTTTGAGAATCTGCCATTAGTGAATTTATTTAGTGCTATTACAGCCTTGCTAATCCTCTGGGGAGAGGAAAATCAGGGTAATGCATTGGCTGCTATAGAGGATTGCTGTGATATACTGCTCATTAGCCCTAGGGCTTAAACTCAGAAGCAGCTGGGGGATGCTGTAATGAGGCTGGAAAGGGTGAGAAGTGGGCAGGTCCTTTTGATGTCTGAAGGGTCTAGGTATTAGTAGTCCATAGAAGCCCTGGGCGTGAGCTGTTAATGAGATGGTACGGTGCAAATGTCCCCTGTATTTAGAGATACAAAGGAGCAGGACCAGGACTTCCCATTCCTGCTGGGAGAGCTGTGCTGGAATTGGTTTCCTCTGGTCTTCTGGGGAAAGGTCCTTGGAGCTGAGCAGCTCTGAAGCCAAAGCCCACTTACCTCTGCTGACTTTGGCGGGGTGCGAGCCCAGCCCTGTCCCAGGAAGCTTTCTGTGGTCTTAATCAGAGCTTCAGGGAGAAGCGCAGGGGCCTTTGCACTTCCTCTCCGCTTATAAATTGGTAAAGATAAGGCAAAGCAAAATGAAGTTTGATTACTGAGTAATTTTAGACTTAAGAAAAGCAAGTGTCCTATTTTCCCAGTGGGGCAGCAATGTTTTGGAATAGGTGGGCTGTTCTGAGACTGGAGTTTTTGTCTTGTATGAAAGCTGCTCCACAGAGAAGAAGGGCTGGGGAAAAATTATTTATGTAAAGTGCTGTCCTCCGTGACTGTGAGGAAAAGGGAGGCTGAGTTGTCCATGGTAGGAACATGCTCCAATACCTCTCAGGGTGTCAAGCATCCAGGGGCCAGTGGCTCCTGACTCCCATGGCTGCTCTTCATGCTTTGCCTCTTGTGCTCTGTTGTTTTCTTTGGCTTTGGAGACTCTTATAAGGGTTCCCCACTCACTGAGGACAGCCCAAGTCTTACAGCCTCTGTCTCCAGTTGCAAAGACCCTGTATCTTTTGCAGCAAGCCTTGGTCTGGGCTGGCTGTAGCTGCCAGTCCCGTTGCCAAACAAGCAGCATTTCTGCACACATAACAAAGTATCTGTCTCTATTACAGAGGGCTTCTGCAGCCTCGTGCCATCTCTCCAAAACTATTAGAAATAAAAATGGGATGCTGAGTGCAAGCAAGAGTGGCTGTGGCTTACCTCCACTTTTCATGGGAGAGAAGATGAGAGGAGAGACAACGGAGCAGGGAATCTTCATCCATCTAATGGTTGGACTCGATGAACCGGTGGGTCTCTTCCAACCTGGTTATTCTATGATTCTATGATCTGCTGGGCACTGCCTGACCACATGGCCATGAAACTCTTCCTAGCTTTGTCCTAGGGGACGTGGTGGTGAGTGCTGCTGGACAGGGCAGTTGGTGAGGTGGGCTGTTAGTTTCACTTGATGTAAATACAGGTGATCATTAGCAGAGGCTTTGCAAAGGTGCCTAATAACAAAGGCAAGCCATCCTCCAAACTCCTGAAATAAATCTTCCTTCTCTGGAATGATAGCTGCTCACCAAGGCCCTCTATGCAGCTGTGCTTGCTATCTGGCCCTGCAGGTGACCTACTCATCTCCATGAGCAGCATCTGGTTGTGTGATTGCTCTGTAAAACCATGCATCTACATCCTGCCGCATCTCCAGGCTAGTGGGACAGATCCCCAGAGCCTCTTCTGGAAAGCAAATAAAATGATTATGATGTGACTTCCCATACCATCTTCTGCTGTGCCTGGAGCTCTGCCAGAGCAGCCAGCCCCAGGTCTGTGCCTGCAGGAGACACGTCTATGCCCCCAAAGCGAGCTCCAGCCTGAGGAGCTGCCTGGGCAAGACACAGCGTCCTCTTGGATTGTCTTTGTCTGTAGATCAATGGTAGCACTTCAGGTCTGGTGCACCTGGAATGAAACAAAGGTTGCCCACCCCTCACCCATCTCCCTGTGGGTGATTTCACCTTGGCAAGGCAGCTCTGCCTGCTGTGGCAGCAGGGCTCTTTGTCCCTGTTTCAGTGCAGAGCGATCCAGTTGGAAGTGCCGCCTGTAGGGGGGTGTTTGGGAGATGGGAGACTCTAGGTAACGCTGCTTTGGGTGGTTGTCTTCGAGACCCGTGCTTAGGTTTCCAGCTGCAGAGGAGCAAGTCTGTCAGGGGACAGTCCTTCCCAGGGCTTTGGGCTCAGGTCCAAGTGTCAGTCACACCTGTGTGGGTGGCTGTGATGGAGAACTGGTTGAACGGGTCTCCTTGCCTGTTGCTTCTTGCAGGGCCTGAGTTAACCATGGTAAGTCTGCCATGGCATGGCTGGGGCTGATTTGAACAAAACCAGCTGAGGTTCTGGAAGTGCCCTGGGATGAAAAAAGCAGTGCACATCATAAGGGTTCCCCTGAGGATTCCTACAGCAGTATCACCTTCGCCTGCACAAGTCTTGGGGCCCTTGCAGTGAGGGGGAGACTGGGCTGGCAACAGGTGCTGGACTGGCAAGACCTGTCAGCCTGGAGCCAACCTTGGCTCTACCTGTGGCTGGGGTGGTGACAGAACCCCTGAGCTCTGAGGGCTGGGCAAGCCCTGCTCCTCTTGCAAGTGAGCAGGCAGCAAAGAGCTGCCCCCTCTCATGACCTCTGTGTGGGATAAGCAGACTGGCTCTACCTCTTCCCCTCTCACCACCTCTGCCTGACCAAGGAAGAGGCAGGTCCCTTTGCTGTGGTGAGGCAGGCTGGACGATCAGCATCGCTCCTGGAGCAGGGCTCAGACCACAGCAGGCTGTGGCCTGGCTCTCTGGCTTGTCTCACACTGTCCATGAGCGGATGGGTGCTGCTCTGCCAGGCATACTGCCTCTTCACATATCAGCCCCAAGATCAGCTCTGTGTTTGTCTGTCCTGTCTGCGTATTGCACATAGGCTGCTGCTGCCTGCCAACACGTGTGTCTGTGTGTGCACAGGGGTGAGATCAAAGAATATTAGCTTTCAAATTGCTCTGTTTTTCTGAGGGATCCTTGCCAGAGAACTTGGCTGTGGGAAGGATCACACCTCTGTCTTGTTAAACGGAAGAGAGGAAGGTGCTGTTTGAATGCTTTGCAGGTGAGGAGCTCCAGCCCTCAGCTTCAGGCTGTGGGTGATGGATGGCTTGGGAAGGAGGTTGTCCAGGGGATGGTGTGTTGATATGTGTCTGGTTTGCTTTTCGTATTAATTCTTAGGAATTCCTCCACGTGTAAGCATGTGGTCTTCTAGAGGATTACAGGTACTTGATCTTGTTCAGTTTAGTTTCCTTTGAATTCACAGGGGTTGATTCCCTCCTGGCTTGGGCAAACAGCTGTGCAGAGAAGGGTTTGTCCTGTGCAGCCATGGGCTCCTGCATGCTTCTATTTTGCATAGATACAAACTGAGGTCTACTTGGCCTTAAATGCTCTCAACTCTTGACTCCAGCAAAGCTTCAGCTTGCTTTAAGCCTTTGAATGCAAACACAGTAAGGTCTGGTCCTGTGGGCTACAGGGGATGTACTGCCCTGACTCCTCCAGACAAAGAATATTATTGCTGTCATCGGTCAACTGGATGTTAGTGGTAAAGGGGTGATCTCTTGGCAACCATTTACCATTCTGTCTGTAGACCTTCACATGGCAAAGACAGTCCCTAAAGCAGGTCTCTCTTATCTCCAGCCCCTTGAAGGAGAGATTACCCCTCCTTCCAGGGTCCATACCAGCTGCCTCCCAGTGGAGGACCTCCTGCCTTTGTGCTTCTCAGATCCTGGTGCAAGAAGCAGGGCCCAAACTATGACGCCACTGTGAAAATGTAAGGATTTACAGCTTGTAGAAGAGCAAAACCATAGCAGAAAGGAAGTCTCTTGCAAAGGAGGCTTGTCCCACATGTGTCTTTCTCTCCCTCCTGAGACAAGTGTAATTAGTTTTGTGCCAATTTAAAGACAAAGAGGTCTCCCAGGAAGTGGTGATGGGCACCAGGACTTTGACTCTGGCCCTGATTTGTCCTTGGCTCATGTGAAATGGGGAAGAATAGCCACAAACCTGTGCATCATGGGCAGCTTGTGCTTACATAGGGGCTGTGGTCACCATGTGCTCCTATCCCTTTCCTCCTTCATCCTCTGCCCTCCCTCTCTGGTCCTGCACTGGATAAGTGTCCCATTTCACTGTGGGATCTCTGCTGGATCAGCCTGAAAGACAGGATTCCTGGTTTGTGGGGAACTTTGGTTTATCTGAAACCAACAGGATGCACGCAGCAGCTGACCCCTTGCTGTGGCTCAGGACCATGAAGGGCTGGGTAGCCCCATCACACAGCACAATCTGAACGGGCATCCTCAGTAGCCGTGGGGATGCCAGGGTGGTGTTGGGTTGTACGGGGAATCAGCTGGGACTCTGAACCTTTGCTCCACAGGGGAAAGAGCTGCCCAGAGCCAAAGCCTGCTCTAAGGTCTCGTGTAGACAAGGTGTCGAGCTAGAGCCTCAGACCTAGGTTTCTGGGCTTTGGTACCAGTTTGTCCCAAAGCCTGAATCCCACTGGCTGAGGCTCCTGTGACATTGTGCTGGAGCTGCTGGCATTCATTCTGCCATGAGCCCTCCATGTTTTGCTGGGAGCTGGGGCCACCTTGTGCTGAGCATAGGCCAAAAGTTTACTGAACTGTAAAACAACATAATGTTCTGTGAACAGGTCGTTCCCAAACTGCTGCTACTGCCTTGGAAAACTCTTGGTTGGTTTCATCTGTTGGGTTTCTTCTGCATCCCTAGCCTTTGGAGTAGCTAATGCAAGAAGATGCTTTAAAATGTGTTTCAGTAGTTGCAGTGCACTCCCTTGTAGTCACTTTTGCAGACTTTTCTTCTTGCAAAGGCAGAGCTGTCGGCCCCTCTGCTGGTAAACTACTGCATGGTTGTGGCTGTGTGTGCCAAAACACTCTTGGAGCCAGGGCGAGGTCTCCCCTCTGGGGCTCTGCTCTTTCCACCCCAAACTGGTTTTTCGAGTAATTTTTTCATATGTGCCTCAATCTCCACTGCTTCTCACCTGCGTCTGGGGAGGAGCCTCCCAGAAGCTGCTCTTTAGTGCACGGCCAGCCTTTCCTTGCTGAGTCCTGTCATTCCAACCCAACAGACCGGAGCAGAGAGCCAGCACCCACAACGACTTTGCAGACTCCGGGAGACCAGCTGGGACCTCGCCAACATGTTCAAGGGGGTGGGCAAAGGATCCCCAGGCAGAAGTTCCCCTAACAGAGGTTCTCCTGTCAAGCCTAGCAAGTAAGTGTGACTCTTCTCTTTAAGCTGTCCTGTGAACCCTAGAGGAAGGTGAGGGGGGAGCTCTTGGTGTCTTGTAAGCAGCCCTAAGAAACGTCCCTCTTTCTGGAACAGCCTGTAAGCTGGGGCTCGCTGGGAGCTGAAGACAAACTGTGCTGCCCTAGCTGTTGTCCTTGTCTGGACTTTGTGGTGCAGCCCAGAAGTATCTGTGCAGCCCCTGGGATGTACAGTTCCTGAAAACGTGCTTAGAGCTGTGTTAACTGAGCAGGGAGCTACAGAGCCCCTTTTGGGCAGGTAGGAGTAGGGAGAATGAACTTTGCTTGGGTGAAGCAAGATCTGCTTCATGGTGCGGCAGGTACCAGCCTGGATTTGAGAATCTAGAACTCCCTGTTTGGCTGAGGTTGGTGTGGTGCTGCCCTGGGACCTGGGATCAGATGTCCAGTTTGGTGCTGCTAAGGTGGTGAAGATGAGCGAGGGGTGTGTTTGCTGCTCTAATCCAGCTCCTTGAGAGGCTGGGTCTCTGCAGGTCAAACAGCTGAGGTTGCTTCTTTTGGTGCTGCCTTATAAGGGCTGAAAGGGTCTGACAGCCATGTCATCCTCTGAAGAGATTCCTTAAGCTCTGGGAAGTGAGATGTGTGTTGGGACTGGGATGTTTCCCTCGGAGCAGGGTGTCCTCTGGGAGGGGATGCTCCTGCAGACAGAGCACTCATCCTTCTCTTCAGCTGCAGTTACTCAGCAATTTTGCATTTCATAGTGTCATTGAACTGATTCTGTGGGAATCCCTGTCCCCAGTCAGGGTCAGAGGCTGAGGAAACTGCAAAAGGACTTGTTCTGAAGAGGTGGTGTGTGTACGGATGCTGGGGTGGACACAGCCTGGTGCTGGCACACAACCGCTCTATTATGCGGAAACAAACCCAGTGTTGGCAAACAGCCTCTGAGGAGGCTGTCAGGAGATGATCCTCTACTATAGGAAGCTTCTGCCTCAGTGGAGCTGAGCTGTCACAGACTCGTCTCAAAATCTGGGGCTCTCTGAACATCAAGCCTTTGTAGGGGCCTGACTGTGGTGAGACCTCTCCAGGAGCCCTGGAGCTGTGTCAGCTTCTTGTTTTAGTCTTGTCAGTGCAATCTATCTAGCTCCCAGCTGGCTTCCAAACCATTTTTTCATAAGATTTTTCATGGACAGCTCGTTGCAGGCCCCATGATGCTGCAGGAAGGTTTGGGCTGGGTTGCTCGACAGCATAAGCCTCTTGGGATAACTGGAACTGAATCCCAGCAAGACCTCAGACCTCTTTCCTGCGCAGGATGGAGGCTGGAGCCAGAAGTGTGCAATTACTGAGCTAGTTGTGCTCATTTTAAGAGGCACCAACCATCAGACAAAGGCTAATTGGTCTGACCGTGGCTCCAGGGCTTGGTCAGCATCCATATTAGCTGTGAAAAGGAAAGTGAATGAGTCCTTTCATGAGCAGCTGCCACCACATGCTCTGCAGATGGCCCCAAGAAAATGTTGGTGGCCTATAGCTGCTCTTGGTGGCCCCAAGGCTAGGACCTCAGCAGCAGCTGATGTTCCCTGCCCCGAGTGGTTCCCAACTAGCAGGTGCTGCTCTGGCACAGACCCCTAGAACAGTACCTCATCTTGGTCCTTGGGACCATGGTGTTGAGCATCCTGGCTCAGAGGTCTGTGCTTGATGGATGCATCGCACCAAGGTGTTAATAAGCACAGGTTTGTCCACAAGGAGCATCCTTGCTGTGTCCTGCCCTGGGAGGAGTCACACTGCGGGGCTGAAAGGGAAAACTGAGAAGGTGGAATTGAATCAGTTCTGGCTGGACTGGCTGCCTAGGTGCAATCTTGACAAGGGATGTGGGTGGTTTTGGAGGTGGGTGGCAAGTCATCTCCTAGTTTAATCATCTCCTGGGATTTCTGCTACTGCCACCACCTCCCTCTGCTTCTCTCCAATCAATCTAGAGCAGTGTGGTCCCCGGGGGTAACAGGTCCAAGTTCAAGGGGCTAACCCAGCACTGGCAGAGGGTGGTTGTTCTGCTGTGAGTGGCTCAGGCTGGCAGATCAGAATGTGAGAGGATTTCTGTGTGTTGGAGAGAACAGACCCAGCTTTGGGGTCTCCTTTGTGGCCATAAAGCAAAGTCCACTGGACAGAAGGGATGGAGGGGATCGAGGACTGAAGTGGGTGGCTGCTGTGGTCCTGCCTGAATGTAGCAGGACAGTCCTGCTCCTGCTAAGAGACACCTTCCCTTTCATGCAGTTGGACTGTCTAGGAGGCAGAAAGTGGTATAAGAAATGAACCAACTAATAGTTATAATAAGCGTGCTCTGCCTCTTTAAGGCATGAGATAGCCCTAGGGAGGATGCCTATCCTGGCTCTGGAGGAGGAGCAGGAGGAGCTCTGTGAGCCTTGCCCTCAGACATCTCTGCCAGCCTGGGGCTACAGCTGTACACTTGCCCTGTGAGTTGAGTAGGAGCTGAGCCCTGGGAGACCGAATGATGCCCAGCATCACTAAATTGATATGGCTCCTCATATCCTACCTGATATCAGACTGCCTCTGTGCAGGCCAGGTGTCAGCACATTCACTCTGAAACGTGGGACCCCAGCTGTGTCAGTTCTTGTTGAGAGAGGGCTTCTGCCTGGGGGACAGCAAGGCTGGAGCAGGAGCGACAGCCCTGAAGAAGGACAGTGGTGCATCTGTGTCACCACAGGCTGTATGCATGGTGTTGGCACGGACAGGAGAATCTTGCACTCCTCTCAGCGCAGTCCATGGTTGGGGTAGGAGGGTCTGTGATGATTCAGGCATGTCCCTAAGCATGCATGGACCAAACAGGTTCCTCAACATTGCTCCCACCTTGGCCAAGGAGCATGGTGAGGGTGGGAGGCTCAGCTGAGGACAGATGGCTTCTCCACTCGTGCATCAGACCTTACTCAGGCTCCCAGGACAACGTGTAGACACCGCTCTCCTCCCAGGACATCCCCTATTTGGCTTCAGTGTTCCTCAAGCATCGAGACTACTCTTTTGCAGACTCTGAAGTTCTTTGGCTGCTTGCAGGGCTGGAGAGCCACTTCAAACCTGCCTGCTGGCTACAGCATCTCAGTCTCCATCTCTGCCAGGCTTGCTCCTTTGGCCAGCATGGACACCTCCTAGCTCTCCAGTCTAGAACACACAGGGAAGACCCCCTCTGCTCCTGGGATCATGCTGTCCAGGAAGCATCTTCCCTGAAGATCAGGTTTTCCAGCACCGTCCTCATTTCTAACCTCAGGTGCCCTGCACAGTGCAAAGGCAGTGCAGGCTGGGGGTGGACAAGGCTGAGACTCTGTGACCCGGAGGTTGTTAAGGTCTTTTTAGTCCATGGTTTTGTTGTGGCTTGGCCTAAACAAAGCTAATTTGTGTACTGAGCTTTGTGAATGAAAAGGTAGAGCGTCCCAGTGTTTCCTTCAGCCAGGAAGTGGGGGCCACCAAGAATAAACAGAATTCTGCCATCCCTGGGAAGGATGGATCCTCACTTCTCCCCTCTTGGAGCTGCACAGACGTCTTCTCAGTCACAGCACAAGGGGACTGAAACCAGGCGCTCCACTCACTCTCTTCCCAGGTGGGAGCTGAATTTGGCCAGAGCTCTCAGGGTGGACCAACTACCCCCAGTGCACAGGGAGAGGCACCCATCCCCTGGGATGGCAGCTAGCCCGTGACTCACTCTCTCGTCCCTGTGCAGAGATCTTGGGCAGGAAAATTGGGTGGTGCTCAAGTATTTGCTCATGGGACACCACCTCATTCCAGGTGTGTCAGGTATCAGTGGGAGATTGTGTAACCTCCTGGGGAGGGGAAACTCTTAGAGCTTCCAGCCTCCTGCAGGCTCAGGCTCACAGGGACCGAGCCCTGGCTCTGCATTGCTTCCATCCCTGCAATCCCCTTCCATTGCTACATTGCTTCCATCAGGGAGACAGAGGGTGGTCCCAAATTCCAGCACAACACGTGCTGGAACTTGAGACCACCCTCTGTCTCTCTGAGCACTGCAGCTTGCTCCAGGGAAGGCATCCATGAGGCACAGATGGGGTGGGAGGGATGTTTAAGGGGATGTAAAAGACAGATTGTAGCAGAAAGCAACTCTTTGATGAGGAGAAGGAGGATGAAGCTGAATATTCTGCTTGGGGTCTCTCTCTCTGTCATCTCTGGAACCGGGCCATGTAGAACGGGGCGCTGCCGGAGCGCGTGGTCCCCCGTTTACTTTGCTGACGTGTGTTTTGCAGGCAGGGAAGCTGAGGCAATGTCAGGAGACACTGCCAACCCAAAGCCCCTGAGGGAGCTGGGAGCCGCTTTGTCACAGGCCCACATCATCCTCTTGGGAAATCAAAAACAAGGGAGGAGTTGGAGAAAGGGGACGGAAAGATGCTGTAAGCAGGAATGCTGGGGCTGTGACTCTGAAGTTACATGGGCTCGGCTGCGGTCAGCATGGGCTGGGCTGGCTTGAAACACAAGCTCTGCCTGTAGTGTCTGAGTGCTTGGCTTGGGGTGACTGTGGCACTCACTGGCACTTTATAGCCACTTGAGGCTGTAATAAATGAACATGCCAGCATCTGCTCTAGCCTTTAGTTTGAACTGTACAGTAGATGGAGCTATGATGAGGAGCTGTAGCAGTGACAGAGCCATTAAGAGAACTGCTTCCCCTGTCCTTTGCTGGATTCAGGGGCTAGGAGGGAAACCATACTGCAGGAGGGCAGATGTGTGTGCATTTGCTGCAAGACGTCACCTTTCTCCTACCTTCTTCCTCCACTGAAGGCACAGGGCAGATTGTACGCACTGACTCCTGTGCAAGCGTTCCATTGTCTCTGCTCAAACACTTTCCTTCTGGTCTCAGACACCACAGTCAGCACCTAACTGAGCTGAGCCTCTGCTGACCTTTGTCCCATCAGCAGGCATACAAGAGCTTGAGACCCTGACTGATGCTACGGTCCACGCCCTCCCACAACTGCTTGCCCACATCTTGGAAGCTCTGCACTTTCCCTGCCTGGAGGGTAGGGCCAGCACTGTCCTGAAGGGCTCTTGGAAACAACAGGATACGAGGACAAAGGTGGCTCCAAGGCTTGTGCTTCCTTATCACAGGGAGCTTTGGGGCTAGAGCTGGAGGAACTGCACCATGCCTTGCTGTGGGCTTTTGATCCAGCTGTTTTGGCAGGGATCTCGATGTTCATTCGAAACAGCAATGATGGAATAAGGGCCAAGAGTACTCATCTGTTGTGTGATGGCACTGAGGTGAGAGACACTAAGGAGTGGTCTGAACCTTCACTGGGGCAAGAATGTAGTTGAGCAGTGATCTTTGGAAATTTATCCCCTATCGCTTAGGAGCCACATGACTGCAACAGCCCACACAATGCCCTGCAACAGGTAGCTGTGCAGATGAGCTGCGGGGTGTGCAAAAAGCCACTGCTCGCTGCCTCTGAGCACACCTCCTCTTACGTTCCCTTGGCTGAGGGCAACAGCCAGGCATCACTCACTCTTATGTATCCTTGCCCACAGCCTACACTCTTTCATTGGAGACCAGGAGGCTGTAGGGGAAAGGCCTGCAGAACCACACATGTGTCAGGTCAGAATTACCTTCATTCACCCACCTGCTTTTGCTCTTCCCTCTCCCAGATCCTCAACAAATGAGCTGGCCGTGCTTATCTCCCGCATGCAGACAAATGCTGACCAGGTGGAGAAGGACATCCTGGAGACACAGTCCAGACTTAAGCAGGTGAGTTGTGGGAAAGGGTGGTGGGAAGGTGAAAGGCTTTATCTAGAAATGCAGTATCTAGGATAACAGGTCAGGTGTCTGCTCCATGTGTCAGTTTGCAGTGGTGTGGGTTTGGTGTCTGACTCAAGGCTGGAGAGGAACAGAGCACCCTACAGAGCCTCCCAGCCTCTGAGGCTACACACTGGGGTCTGCCAGAGTCTGCCCTCGGTGCTTTCTGCTCAGTGCTTTACGCTTCCCACAGCCAAGGCTGTCTTACCTTAGCAGCGCAGCCCTGGACCTTCCAGCAAGCCTAGAAGCAGGTGGCCAGCCTGACCCTATCACTTCTCTGGGCAGGAAAGATGCTGAAGCAGGTAGCTTGGCTGGACATACACTCCCCAGCTGCACCCTTGCACCAGTGGTGATCCTCTGTGTGTTGAGCATCCAGATCCTCTGTGTTGGCCAGAGAGAACATTGTGAGATCTGTGTGGTCCAACCAGGCTTTTTTTCCTCTATCTTCTCTGGTTTCCAGGATGCCAGCAATCACCAGAAAAATAAGGCCTTTGAGTTCCAGCCAGAGAATGCTAGGAACCTGAAAGAAGCAGAGACCCTGCTGAAGGACCTCTTTCTGGATGTAGATCGTGCCAAGAGACTGAAACATCCTCAGGCTACTGAGATAGAGAAAGAGTGAGTACAGCAGGGTGGGCGGACTGGTGGCGTGGAGGCACTGAGCAATTGGGAATCCTCTCAGGATCTAGGCTGAGCTCCAGTCACTGTCACGATAGGTAGAGTCTCACCTTCTTCCCATAGATTTTAGCTTTAAAATTAAGGCTTCTGCCAATATACTGTAAAGTTAGTGGTGAGCAGTGGTGAGCTGCCAGAGTGATCACCCAAAAGTCTCCGGTCTTATTTGGAGCTCTTGTAAAAGGTGCCAGAAAAGTGCAGAGCTAAAACATTGTCCCACTCCCAGGGCAGATACACTTTTGCTCTGCCTTTTCTAAAATGAATGCCTTTCATTCAGACAATCAGAGCTGAGTGTTCAAATGGGACAAGAACTTCAGTTGGCCTCTGGTACTTTGTTCCACCTTTGCCTCTCCAGCCCTTCCAGGTGGAAATCAAGAGGCAAGAGTTGTATTCTGGATGCAAAGGGGCAGTTTAATCTCTCTGCAGCTTCCTCTTTGGGCTGTAATTTATGAGACATCCCTGGAGATGGAAAGCACTTCGTTACTGAAGAAACCAGTGTCCAAAGGGAAAAAAAGGTAGCCTGGGTCTTACAGGTGAAATCTAGGGCCCACAAACTCCACCTTGGTTCCTTCTGTTGCAAACTGACACAGAGGCATGTGCCTTTTCTCCTTGGCAGCATCCAGCAGCTCCATGACCGCGTGACGCAGCTGTGTGCAGAGTACCGGACCCTTTATGAACAACTGAACATCCCTGATGTGGGACCCAGGGTAGACTGGGCCAGGATCCTGGAACAAAAGATGGTAACAGCAGCTGTTTTTTAGATGTATCTCCCAATTCCTACAAGGCCAGATAGTGCCCACTATTGCCTGTGGGGTTCTGCCAGCCGTCATGTGCTCAGCATCATGCAGGGACATTAGGGGTGGTGGAAGTAATTCAGTTGCTCTGGATAGAAGGACTCTCCTCCAAATTCTCAAAGCTCTCTGGAGGACCCTCTTGACTGAACCCTTCAGATTAAGAACTACTGGGGGTGGGGGTGGGGGAGGGGGTAGGAAGAGATGCCATGCTGTGGGATGAAAGGATGGAGAAGGTGATGTTTTCAAGGACTTCACAGCCCTGCGTCCTAGGGTTTCACACTGCAAGGTCTTGGGTATATGCAGCTTGCCTATTTAGAGTCAACTTGGTTTCCCTTGAAGGCTGGATGGTAACTACGCCCATCCACTGCATGGCACCAAGGGATCTGGTTCAGTTTAGGCTGGTCCACTGGGGGTTTATGGCCTGGTTATCTTTGCCCCTGTGCATGACTGGGGAAATATCAACCAACAGCAATCACAGAAAACAACAACAAGTTCCCTTTTCTTGCTAGACTGGTATCAGATACCAGATCTTTTCATACCCTGCCAGCACTCCCTGAAAATAAAACCTTTTGCTTTAGCATCTGCCTAATTCCTCTTTCACAGAAACAAGTCAATGCGGGACAGTATGGCCCCAGCATGTCAGAGCTGGAAAAGCAAATAGCTGAGCATAATATCCTCCAAAAGGAGATTGAAGCCTATGGCCTCCAGATCAAGAACCTCCACTCCAGGGTAAGGCACCGTCCAACCCCTCCTTGTTTCCCATCTGCTTTACTCAGGACCCTGTGGACTCTGCTGGCTGTCTGGCCATGTGTCCCATCTGCTCCTCTGCACGGTGAATATCCACCCTTCCTCTGCAGAGGACATTGGGACACCTGAGCTCGGACAGAACAAGCCATGCAGAGTGGTTCCTGAAAGCCCTTTCCATAAATCAGCTCACTAGCATCCACCATGTGTCTTGGTAACAGCTTTTTTTGTCTTTGTTTTTGTTTTTCTCCCTTGGACTTGGCTGTGTTGTAACCCAGGATGTGGCAGATCTAAAAAGCCAGTACAAGGACTTGCTGGTAAGTTTCTCAGTGGTTTTGCGGACAGATAGGGTCATTCAGCAGAATAACACCCTCCCTGATGGACAGCTCAGGGCAAGAGCTACCTCTGGTCCTGCAGGGTGAAGTCCTCCCTCCTTTTCTTCCCACACTGCCTTCCCATCTTGGAATGAGTTTTAACTGAGAGCACACTTGCTGCCCTCAGGGAATGCTGTGGGCGGGATCTGTGCCTTTCCTCTTTGCAAATCATTGATCTGGAGTTGTCTGCGTGCCTGTGAGCACAGGGTTATGGATGCAGCAGCAGGAAATCCTGTCCCAGCCCGTGGGCTGTTGCAAATGTTGAAGCTTGCACTGATCCCTAACAAGGACTCCAGAGAGGAAATGAGCAGCTGAAGCAAAGCGTGTGGCCAGGAAGAAGAACCTGGGTTTAGCCAGCTGGGCCCGTAAGGGTTAATGCTGCAGAATGGCTTTTGTGAGAAATATAGCAGAGCTGGGCCAGCTTTCAGACTGCTCGAGGCACCAGACCATACCCGAGATTCAGGTTAGACAGACATATCCTGTCTGTGAAGGGAGGAAAGGGAACCACAGCCTCATCAGCTACGAGCAAGTGGTGTGCAGATGTGTCACTAAGATCTCTGGGAATCCCCTGGTGGATGTGCAATATGAATCGGGTCCTTGGAGGGCAGGGAGAAGAGAAAGGGACTCCTCAGCCTGCACACCAATGCTCTCTCTCCTGTGTGCATGGGCAGAAAGCCTCCATTTGGCGAGGGCAGAGCCTGGGCAGCCTGTACCACCACCTCCAGGGCTGCACCAAGGAACTGGGCTACCTGACGGACCAGCAGACCAGAATCCTGAAGCAGGACTGGAGTGACCAAATGATGGACATCCAAAGCGTGCGCCGGGAGTACGAGGTGAGCTGTTGGGGCACAGCAGCGTGTCCTGCCGTTGAGGCAGGAAATTTGCAGAGTGAATCCCAGCCTCCTGGACATCCACCACCAGCAATGAGCCTGGTGGTTTCCTAGGGCAGCCCAGTAGCACGGGGCACAGAAACAGAAGTGGAAGAGATGCTCTGGGTCCACCCTGGAGGATAAACCACTCTGTGTGTCCCCTTCTGTCCCCTGAGCTGGCACATAGGATCATATGCTACAGAGCTACTGATGAGGCTCAGTGGTCAGAAGGGAGGAAAGGGCTCAGCATCATAGTATCATAGAATAGTTTGGGTTGGAAGGGACCTTAAAGATCATCTAGTTCCAGCCCCCCTGCCATGGGCAGGGACATCCCCCTAGATCAGGGTGCCCAAGGCCCCATCCAGTCTGGCCTTGAACACCTCCAGGGATGGGGCAGCCACAGCTTCCCTGGTCAACTTGTTCCAGTGCCTCACCACTTTCATGGTGAAGAAATTCTTTCTTATGTCTAGCCTAAATCTGCCCCTCTCCAGTTTATACCCATTCCCTCTTGTCCTGTCACCACAAGCCTTTGTGAACAGTCCCTCCCCAGCTTTCCTGTAGCCCCTTTCAGGTACTGGAAGGTTGCTGTAAGATCTCCTTGGAGCCTTCTTTTCTCCAGGCTGATCAAGCTCAACTCTCTCAGTCTGTCCTTGTATGGGAGGTGCTCAAGCCCTGTGATCATCTTTGTAGCCCTCCTCTGGACCCATTCCAGCAGTTCCATATCCTTGTTATCTTGAGGATTCCAAAACTGGACACAATACTCTAGGTGAAGTCAGCCTCAGTGTCCAAACTACAAGACCCAGTGACTACTGTATGTGGGGACCAGGAAGAAGAGAGGAATAATTGCTTAGGAAAATGCTCTTTGAATGACAACCCTGATGACCCAAGCACGTCTAATTTGTTTTCACTTTGTCTAGCCCCTTCTTTTTTAAAAAAAGCAAACAAGGATATCTATGCTTTGAAAGCCTTTTCTCTGCTACATGAAGTTTGGTGGAGACTGCTGTGGGCTCACAACATGTTCCCACTGTCATGAAGTTTCTCTTTACCTCCAGGACTTCAAGTCCAATGAGCTGCTCAGACAGGAGGAGCTTGTGAACAATCTTCAGGATGATGGGGATAGAATGATAGAGCTGAAGCACCCAGCTGTCAAGCCTATCCAGGTAGGGCAAGAAGGTCTTCTAAACGCTGAAAGAGAATGAGAATGCGTTCCATAATTTGTGGATGAAGAGCCAGGAGACAGGTTGGAAGAGATCTCTTCATCTCTTCTGCAGAGCTGCTATGTCACTCTTTCCTCCACACTGAACCAATTGAACTGCAGCATCTTTCTGCCTGCTACAGCCCTATGGGCAGGCTGGGGGCAGCACAGGGGCTTCTGAAATCTCCAGGAGACAGTGGCTTACATCTGTGTGCTGGGACCAGCTCCCAACACCTGTGTGCTGGAACCAGCTCCTGGTCTGGTGCTCAGACGTGTCAGTGCAACTATGTTCACACTGCTGTGAAACTCCAATGATGACACAGCGTGACCTCTCCTAGGTAAAACCAGCTCCCAGCCTCCAAGGTTGTATTTACAAGCCTGCAGATGCAGTGGCAGGCTGAGGTGGGCTCACAGCCACCTGCACCACTGGAGCTGAGACTCTTTGAGAAATGGGGGCAGCTCCATGTGAGCCAGGTCTTTGTGGAATAGTGTGCTTGCTCAGGCTCAGCACCAGGCAGTGCCTGGACTTAGCTTTGCCTCTGCTCGGCAGTGGTTTTCCCTTCCCTCTGTTCTCTGGGATGGCTGGGGAAACTAGACGGCTGGTGGGGGCTGGTGGGGGTGGTGGGACTGGCTGGAGCCCACCGAGTCTTGCTCTGTCCCTCCACAGGCTCACCAGGAAGCCTTGAAGAATGAGTGGCAAAATTTCCTGAATCTCTGCATATGCCAGGAGAGTCAGCTGAAAAGCCTGGAGAGCTACAAGAAGGTGAAAAGCAAGGAACAAAGCATGGCCCATGAGGTCAGGCCAGAGAGGAAAGACCGGGAAGAGAGACGACAAAAGGATGAGGATAGGCAATCCTTTGCTTGTACCTAGTCAGGTCACTGGGGGGGAGCACCACCGAAAACAATACTGTAGTGCTGCAGTGAAGGACTTACTCGCCGCTTGTCTCATCAGACCTGTTGCATTGTTGTGCTAGCTTTGAGAAGAGGGGCAGGGGAGGTTTTGCTCGATGTTGTTACCTGGGACTTGATGGTTGATTTGGACTGTTTGCCTGTGGCTCAAGTGATGGAGAGTCCTTTTCCAAGTACGTGCCCAGGTTGATCTGTAGCATCTTGTGAGCCCCAGACAGGTTGTGAGAGAGGTGCTGGGAACTGAGAGACACCACTGGACGTGGAGGTAGTAATGTCCTTCAATCCCGACTGTTTTCTTACCCACACCAGTTCCAGGATGATGCTGAAGCTGTGAGCCACTCACTGAAGAAAATGAACTCTGACCTGGACACCAAATACAGCAAGTTCAACAAAGACAGCCCTGGGGTGGTGTCAGATCTGCTGCTTCAGCTGGAGGTTAGATCTTCGGGGCTGGTGGTACTACCCAGACTCAAGGGGCAGATAAATGTTACAGCCTCCCTAATAAGTAATAGTGGGGAAGGGGAAGAGGTGGGTAAATAACCTTATTGGGACAGCTCATCCCAGCTGTGTGCTAGGGAGAGAAAGCCCATGGATGCTGAGTCTTTGTAGCCCCAGAAGGTTCACTCTGCTCATGCTGTGGTACAGACCCCTGGAAAAGCATTAGTCCCCATCACTGACACACAGCCAGGCCCTGGATTACCATCAGAGTAAAGGAGAAGTGCAGGGAGTAGCTGCATGTTTTCCTAAACTGGAGATGCATGGATTAGAGGACCCAGAGAGACCATGAGCTGCTGGCATCCAAGCAGGGAGGAAAGGTCCTCCCATCTCCTTAGCACTCTCATGAGCCAAGGGCAAGGGAGGGAGTAAAGGAATCTGACCTCAGGGCTGAGATGCAGATAGGAAAGCAACCTTTGCCCAGAAGAGAGGGAGGGGACGCATTCAACGTGTTATCTTCCCATGTATATAACACCTCTCACTCCCAAGGGTGCTGGGTTCTTGGTACCTTCTGACATTGGAATGTGGCCACCTCTTGGCAAGTGTCTCTCCCGTTTATGAGAATAATTCCTCCAGGAGATTTAACGTGGCAGTGTGAGATCACCTAAGGTTAACTCAGGCTGTGCCTTCAAGGGCAGATGTGCCATGAGCAAAGGAAAGCAAGGGAAGTGTTGATCATGAAAAGGGGAAGAAGAGACATGGAGAGGTCAAGAGCGGAGAAACCCTTGACTTCATTCCAACAATGGCCACACAAGGATGGACTACAGGTCCCAACATACCCACTGTAGTGTGACCCTCCCCTTGTTTCTCATCCTAGTCTGGTCACAACCACTGTCTTCCCTGTTTTGTCTAGAATGAGGAGAAGGCAGTGAAGCAGGCAGAAAAGAGCATTGCTGACCTGAAGAGAAGGAGCAAAGAGATCAGTCCACTGAAACTGCGCAGGATGCGTCCCTCTCAGACCCTCACCTTGGACACCCTCTGCGACTGGGATGCTGGGGAGGTGAGGACTTGACTAGCAGTGCCGTCAGAAGAGCCAGGCAACTGGATTCTTCTTTTGGCTGCTCCAGATCCTGGCTGTTTGGTGGGAGGAACTAACCCTGTGCCAGGAAACCAAACCTTTCACTGAGTTTTGTGTCTTTGTCCCAGGTGCAACTGACCAGAGGGGACAAGTACACTCTCAAGGACAACAGCAACCCAGAGATGTGGGTGGTGCACAGTAGCACTGGTGTTGCCCAGGAGGCACCTTCTGCTTGCTTCTCCATCCCTCCACCAGATCCTGAGTCCATAGACAAGGTCAACAAGTGAGTATGCAGTGGAGAGCCTGACCCAGGGAGACGTTTAGACTTGCTCTTAGGTTGTAGCCAGCCTGAATGCCTCAGCTGCAGAGAAATAGCAGCTGGGAACAGGTCTCTTGACTGTCTAGTGCAAAGTCCTTCCTGGGGAGGGGTTGTTCCTTGCACCCAAGTATCTCATCCAGGTTCCTGCCATTCTTCGACAGCGGTGCATGCTGCACAGACCTTGCTGTCAAAGAGTTTTCTGGCAGTCAGGCTTGATTTCTTCACTCAAACATGTGACTTGCATAGGTTTGACTAAACTCATTGCAGAATCAGTCTGGAGCTTGGGACCTGCCAAACAGGACGGAGTTATCTGTGGTAACTCCTCTCAGCCAGCCCCAGCTGGAGACTGAGAAATGTTCCTTGAGCCACCGTGTAGTCTGCTGCCTGGCTGCTCGTTCGGCTTCTGTGGTTCCCAGAGGATGGAGTGGTAGTGCAGGGAACTTTGCCATTACCTTTTTAATCATGTCCGCAGGTGCTTAGGTGAATCAGTGCTGCTCAAGTGCTGTGGAAAGGCCCACAGCCTAGATTCAGAGTTACTCTGACATGTCCTTTATGGGAGTTTGGCTCCCCAGTCAGGTGGGATGCTTACTTCATTGTGTTGGTCTCCTGAGTGTGTACCACTCTGCACACATCCCAGATTACTGAATCATTTAGATTTCTGAGTTTGAATGTTTTAAAACCGAAAAGAAAAAGTTTGCAATTTCCTCCTGCATAATGGCTCTGTTACACTTGCTTTTTTTTAGGCTCCATCTGGCAGCTTGTTTAATTTCCTGGCGTTTGCTGCCTTCCTCCATACAAAATATTTGTCTTTGTTTTATTTCCCAGCCTGTTCCACCACTCAGTCCCTTTGTCCTGTTGCTGCAGAGGGACAGCAGCCAGGCAAGCTGGGATATACTGGTTTTGGGTTGCGGTGTTTAGCTGGAGTGGGCCAGAGCAGGGATGTGAACTAGCCTGGTCCTTCAAAGGCTAGTCCTCTTGGTCCCATCAGTCTTTTCTCACACAGAGATGTTTTTGGTCCTTGCTGATCTCAGCTCTAGTTTCATTAGTAGGGAACCGTTGTTACAAATGAGACTTGGTGTTTCTAGTGCAGCAGGCACGGAAGCAGCTACTTGCGCTCGCTTCCTGCAAAGATGCTAAACACTGCAGTGATAGGCAATCTGTTTCCAGCTTTGGTAGCTTCTGGCAAGAGTTGAAAACACTGGATCCATTTGGAGAAAACAGCCGCTCTTGTTGCTATTCCCTTTGCTAAGGGGCATCTCTGAGTTACAACAGGCTGCAGACTCCCAGCCTGCCCTGTCGTTGGGAACATTGTCCTCCACCTTTGGGGACACCTTCCCCAGCAGAGGCATGATGCAACTCCCAGGCTGGGCTCTGCTGAGGTTTGCTTAGCACAGCAGTTTCCTGTCCTGCTGGCTGATGCTGCTCCTTTCTGCTCACAGGCTGGAAGGGGAACTGAACACAGTGAAGCAGAAGCGAGAAGCAGTTCAGAACACCCTGAGACGCAGCCACAAGGAGCAGGTTCAACCCAGCCAACAGGGTATGGCAGGTGGTTACTCACCCCCCTCCAAAGCAAGCCTTGCAGAGCTCCCAGACCTGGCTGGAAGCACAGCACCCAGGCAGGCAGAGGTATCTGTGAGTGGGCATGAAGATACCTTCTGCTCTGCAGAAAAGAACAGCTGAAGGTATAACCTGACTCCTGCAGCTACCAAGGACTCGCTGCATTATCTCGGGCAATTCACTTAAAATGTTGCCTTTCTCAGACCTCTGACATTGACCTCCAGTTCCTTCAACAGTTCTAGAGTATTTAGGGCTGTGGGGGGATGGGGGGGGGTGCCTAACCAGATGCCTTAATTAAACCTTCTTTGGGATCTAAGCCCCTTGCAATTCCCTTCCATAACTAGGGCCTGTAGAATAAGCAGGCAGCCAAGGCTAAATCCCAACCCCTGGCTGGCTATATTATTCCCACAGCTATAGTTCAAAGCTCCCAGGGAAGCTGAGCAGGGATGTCTGTCATGGTAGCACGCGGCTGTCTCTGTCCCTTCTTTGCCTTGAGCTCTGGCTGGCCAGGGCAGACCTAAACCCATTTTTCTTAGCCTTTGCCATGGGTAGGCATGCATTTGTGCATGATGCTCTGCAGATCGGAAGTGTTAACTGAATTGTTTATGGTTGCATTAAAACCCCATGCTCAGAAGAAGCCTGTGTGTGCTTTGGAACTGCAAACACAAAGAGCAGAGCTTTGAAGAGGGATTTGGAGCTGTAGGGACCATGAATGGTAGAGAGTGGGGAAAGAGCCCTGCACCAAGGCTGGGATGGCAGATGAGAAATGGGGATTAAACTAATCCGTGTCTTGCTGCAGCTCTGTCCAGGAGCTCCCCTGCAGTCCAGGATGATCCCCAAGCTGACCAGCTTCTTGGTAGCCTGGATCGTGTTGGCAAGGATCTGGTTCAGATAGAGAAGGAGGTATTGAGCCGAGTGAGGTCTCCAGTGAACTACAGTGACCCCACAGATGACCTTGCCAGGAGGATCAAACACCAGCAGGTGAGTGCCGCTGCCAGTGGTTGGAGCAAGATGAGTTTGGTAGCACTGCGTTCTTGTCCCAAAACAGAGCTGACATAGGAATTACACAGGAGATGGCAGCCTATGCTTCAAAGGAGAAACCTGTGTTGCAGTCGCAAGGGTTTCAGGTTGACTTGAGCCCTTGAAATGGGACAGGTTAAGCCAAATCCTAGAGAAATGCAGGCTCTTCTAGTGCTCAGCTCTGTCGCAATTGTTTCAGAACTGTGGACCTGACAGCAGCCTTGAGGAATCCTCAGCTTTGTTCTGTGGGTGCTGCCACCCTTCACTCTTGTCTATAGCGTGAAAGACAACAAGACAGAGGGAGTGAATCCAAGGACCATCTCTGGCTCACCTAACGGAGAGTACAGATTGGCAGATGTGAGGGAGACAGGAGAAGAGGCAGTGACACAGAGCTCCACTCCTTTCCTCTGGGATAAGGTCTGAGTCTGTAGTAGTTTAGCTTGTTACATCTTCATCTGTGGGTATTTATCCGTCCCCAGCAGAAGGATGGACTCAGGCAGGTAGATTTCTTCCATCTTTGTCTGTTCTGATCTCTTTCCCACACTCTGGCATTGCCAGACAGCCGCAGTCTGGATGGGTCTGTGCCTCAAGGGCCAGCACCTCCTGAGAGGGCTACCGCACCCTTAGCCCCACAGCAAAATCCACCCCAGAAGGAGACATGTTTTCGCAACAGCACTGTTATGACTGTGTTGGGTGACTCTGCTCCCATCTGCTGTGCCAGGAAACAACAAAGAAACTTGAGAACCTAGGGGTAGCCAAGGATGCCTTGCGGAAGGAGTGTGAGACCTACCTTTCCAAGAAACCCAGCAGCACCTCAGCTTCCCAGCTCCCTGTCACGTTGAATGCCCTCAGGAGCAAATACAATGATGTCAATATGCTCTCCAGCCTGTACAATGAGAAGTGAGTAATAATGGCAAGGCCTAGTGGGAATGAGGGAGGGAAGTCCTTGCACAGAGGTGTCAACACAAAAGCATGAGAGAAAATATGTTTGATCTATGTGGGCATTGGTTGAGGTCCATCTAGCCCAGGGCAGGTTGGAAATCTTTTGTCCATCATCAAAGGCATCTCTGAAGGAGTTCCCGTGTGTGATCTGTGGTCAGATTCCTCCGCTGTGGGAAGTCCACCACAATGGGTGTGTGTCCCAGCGATGCTGCGTGCAATGAAATGCAATGTATCTGACAGCACAACAGGGTTACGAATGCATATTGCTTGTCCTCTGCCATGCTGAAGAAGATCTGATGTTAAATAAGACATGCAAAATCAGAAAGAAAAAGGGAAGAATGGGGCCTTCTGTAGCTAACCTTGTCCTGTCTTTACCTTCCCCAGGGCTAAGGCTGCCCTGAACTTGGAGACTCAGATTGAGAACACAGACAAGATTATCAACACGTTTGAGGCCAAGCTGGCTCAGGATAGCATCATTCCTGCATCCCCCAATGCCCTGCAGGACCGGGCCAACGATTTGCAAGTAGGAGAACAACAGGCCCTTTGTTAGGGAAGGGAGATCTCTGAGCTCAGGTAGCAATGGTGGGGAGAGTTGGACTTCACTTATTAGAGCAATCTGAGGCACCAACGATGAAGCTTCCTAAGGATTTGTTCCTTGAAAACTTTACATTGGTGATGTAGGCTAACTTGAACTCGCTACCTAGCAAAAAGCTCTGTCCCTCCCAGGGTACCTTTGGGATCCCTAAAATATACAGACCTCTTAGCATCTGAACTCTGTTGCTCTACCACACACCTACCTGTATTCTTTCCTGCTCCTTTTCTCCCTGACACCATCAATAGCTTTCACCCTTGACTGTCAGTGACCCTTTTTTCCCTTCCCCAGAAATTCTCCCTTCTGTTCTATGTGCCATCCAGCCCACCTTGCTTCCCACCCTCTTTACTGAACAAGTTTCTCTGCCACATCTCTTCCACATTGCACATCTATTCTGGAGAGCCTGACTAGCCCCTCGGGATCATGCAGTTAGTAGCAGGGTTAAGGAGTATTTCTGGTTGGTCCGTCAACTGGTGCAAACCTGGAGATGTCCTTTTCCCCTGCAGAAGATGAAGCGGGACCTGGTGGCCCAGGAGGATTGTGTGCTGAAATTGAACAGGGGCCTCAAGGATGCTGAGCACAGCTGCAGCGCTGTGCAGAACAACTTCCAGGAGTACTGCCCTGACCTGCCCCGGCAGAAACGAGAGGTGCAGCTCCTCAATGATCGCTACCATGCTGTTGCAGACCAGCTGGATCAGCGGTGAGGAACTACGGCACCATTTCTTCTCCTCTTGGCTAACAGACTGGCATTAGTCAGAGTCCCAAGTCTGTGTTCATTGCAGGACCCTGATCCTGACCACTCTGCTGTAATACTGGGGACTAGGCCTGTCCTGCTGTGTAGCTGTCACCTTCCTGTGCACAGCACAGACTTTGAGCTTCCAAATCGCTGTGAGGAGGCAGTCTGAAGTATCTGGCTTCTGGGTCTGCCTGACCCAGTGACCCTATCTAGAGAGACCCTGGTGCTCAACACCTTACAGGCGTTGCTGTTGTCTGCCTTTTTCCTTTTCTTATCTCAGAAGTTGTTTATGCTGCAGTAACAAACCTGATGCACACAGAGTTGTGCTCCCCAGTCAGAAACCAGTCATCACCCCCTTGTTTTTGTTATCTTGGTGTTCGTTGTGGTGACATTCTCACTGTAGTGTCTTTTTAGGAATTTGCACCTGAATCTTTGCCCTTCCCCTTAATGTTCCTGTTTGCCTTTGTGCTGTGCAGAGAGAAGACCCTCAGAAATATCATCCTCACCTACCAGCAGTTCCAAAACTCCAATGAGAACCTGATGTTCTGGATGAACAACCTACCTAAACACCAAGTGAAGACCACTGATGGGCCAAGCCAGATCAATTACAAGCTGCAGGCACAGAAGGTGTGTTCCAGGGCGAGCGTCGTAACCTGAAATGTTACAGGGGTGGGGAAGTTTGCTTGTGAACACTGTACAAAATAGTACCAACCAGCTCCTAGTGCTCCATTCATCACAGTGAATGAACTAGATCAAGGAGACAATGGATTGCTACCCACAGATGATCACCCAGATCCTGAAAGATTACACCTTGGACTGAGGTGTTGCGTTTGGGCCCTGCACCTGACTAGCTCAGATGACGAGATGTGGGGGCCACTGTGCTGGCTGGTATTTATCTCATACATGACAAGTCAGTGTGGCAGGTCTTGGGCAAGTGAGAGTACTGCCAAGATCCTTGAAAGACCCAGAGACTCTTCCTGAATGTTTTCCTGTTCCCACCATTCGCTTCAGTACTGGGCTGAGATCTAGCTTTACTGGGTTTCTGTATTTCAACCTGTCCTTAACATCATGTATCTCTCCTGCAGAGGCTGGTGGAGGAGATCGAAAGCAAGGAGCCTGAGAAGAACGCAGTGGTCAAACTATCCCGGAACATGCAGTCCACACTAAATGTATGGTACTCCCGTGTAGCACTCCCTTAACATCTCACCCAACAGATCCCAACTGATTATCCTGTTTCTTCTCTTAACAGGACTATGAACTCCAAGCAGGCAAATACAGCTCTTCTCTGGATCCTACCCTGACCGACTTTGCTGCAAAGAGGCTGCGTGTGACCCCCCTGCAAGAAAGCATCCAGGCCCAGGTAAAACGTTAAGATGAAGGCATGGAAGCCGTTGTCTAGCTTCTTACCCAAGTCCCATGTGCTCTGCAAGGCCTTAATCCACTCTTACAGCCACAGCTGATCGTGGTCCTAATCCCAAGGACTAATGTCATCAGGGATCTCTTTGTCTGTGGGCAAAGCAGTATGTGAGATCCAGAACTAGGGCTGTGAGTGGTACCTTTGGTTGAGGCGGTGCCTCCTTACCATACTGGGTGTAAGGATAAAACTGGCAGGGTAGGGGTGTGAGCTTGCGGAGTCACCTCTTGATGTAGGGGAATTTGATGTTCTTCTCCAAACCCTTTTCTTTATTCATTTTCTGCATTTGTGGCTAACAAGAACATCAACTGTTACTGTTCTGCCAGATCTCCCTTGAGATTTGAGCATGACTTGATATTTAAATATAGAACAGGTCTTTGTGTGGAATCAGATCTGTTTCCAGAAAAATCCAATACTTTTTCTAGGAGTGGATTTAGAGGAGGCCTTCAAACTTTTGTTTTGTTTGTTGTGTCATGTTTTCTCCAAATCTGGGGACCTGTTCTAGGAGGGAATTAAGGTCTGACTTCCATCTACCAGGGCAGAGCCAGGTAGTGGGGACAGGATGGAGCCAGAGCTCCTGAGGGCTCCTCCTACTTACACCCCAGTTTCCTCACCTCACCTTGGGCTGTTTGCTATCTGCCATCTGTGTGTGGCCAGAGGGGAATTTGGAAGTCTGGACCCTGTGCAAGCTAGCAGGCCTCTAGAAGGCATTCAGATAAAGGGGACGGGATCTCCTGCAGGAGTCCTTGGACTCTGTCTCCACTTCTTTAGAAAGTCAGATGTGAAGATGCTCATCCCCAGAATAGTGCTGTGCACAAAGTGCATCCAGCTGAAAGGAGGGTTGGGAGAGTGCTCCACCCAACAGAGCTGTGTCAAAGTGACAGGGACACGGCTCTCATTGCTGTTTCTGTTTCAGGAAAATGATGTAACCAAGCTCTACATGGAGCTGGCAGCAGAAAACAAACAGCAGCTCAGCCGGCTGGAATTCGCCAAGAAGATTGTTGAGAAGGTACCAACTAACAGCTCATGACAAGACTGGGGTTTGAAACAATTGTTCCAAAGCTGTCAGCCATCTGCTAAGCCTGGGATCCCTGCACCCCTCCCCAGGTTTCCGTATCCAGGTGTGAGGAAGGACAGGAATTGAAACCTCTGTGAGAATAAGACCATGAGTAATGACAGTTTCACTGACACTGATCTTAGGTTGTGACACCCACTGCCTCTGCGTGCCCTCAGCTGTGTCTGCTGGAGCTCTAGATTATGCTTGGAAAAAATAGTTGAGTTAGAGCTCTGAAATCTTGTTCTCCTCTATATTCGGTTAGTATTGACAGATGGGATGTGACTGGAATTTAGTGCTCACAACTTTCTAGAAATAATTCAAAGCAATAGGACTTCTATACCTTTCTAGGGGTTGATTCATCTGTGGGAAAGACCTCTGGTCTGGATGGCTTTCATTCTGCGTGCTCAGGAAGGACCAGAGATTAATCTGGTGAGCTCTGTGATGCTGCCAGGAACCAGTAGCACAACAGGGCCAGGACGTGTTACCCTCCTCCTGCTGCAGATACCAGAAAGAAGCATAAAGCACCTCTGTGGGCTGCTTCAGCTGCTCCCTGACAAGGGGGAGACACCAAGCCAGTTGCTTGAGATGGTGGGAATGTTCTCTCCTCTGCCGTTTACAGACAGTGTTAATTGGAAGCTCCCTGGGGTTTCTGTACCGGTTCTGTCTCCTGCCCTGCCTTGGTAGGAAAAGGCCTCTGCACCAGATTCAAAAGGAATCTTGTTTCCCTGCCTTTAAAAAAAAATTTGGTTTTGTTTTTCCTCTGCAGAAGGAAGTGCATGAGGACATTGAGGCTGTGCGTGAGCAAACCCAGCAATCTGAAAACAAAGCCAGAGCAAGCAGGGAATCCGAGGGGTTGAAATCGCAGCTGGAGGAGGAAAGGAGGAAAGTGGCCAAGGTTGAAGAGGACCTAGAGGAACACAGAAACAAGCTGCTGATGTTGAAGACTCAAAAGCCCATTGAAAGAGTAGAAGAAAAGGAGATGATAGAATATTACAGAGACCCACAGGTGGAGAGCAACCTCTCTAAGGTGGCACAGCAGATCAAAGAGGAAGGCAAAAAGAGGCAGAGCCTGCAAGATGACATTGAAGTGATGAGCCGGAAGCTTGCCCAGATGGAGAGCGAGAAGAAGGTGGCTCCTGCCCAACTCCTCACCAAAGAGATCACAAAAATTGAGAAAGATCCAAGCCTGGAAAGCCAAGCAGCCAGTCTTCGTCAAGAGATCAAACATCTTCAGGAGGAAAGCATAGCTGCTGCTTCTGAGCTTGAGCAGCTTAAGAGAGAGCTGTACATGCTGGAGCAAAAGCAGCCCAATATCCGAGAGAAAGTGGTGGTGAAAGAGCTGATCAAACTGGAGAAAAACCCAGAAATGTTGAAGTCTGTTAGGACCCTGCAGCTACAAATTGATGAGGAATCCTTCAAGAGGAAGTCTGCAGAAGGAGCAATAATGAAAGTGAAGAACAAGATTGAGGAGATGGAAAGACTAATTGAAATGGCAGAACCCAAAATTATTGTTAAGGAATTGAAGCAGGTAGAGCAGGACCCAGAGTTACTGAGAGAATCTTCCAAGCTTAAAGCTCTGATTGAAGAAGAGAGGAGCAGAAACCTGATGCTTACAGGTGAACTGGGAGAGCTGCAAAGCCAGTACAGTATTGCAGAAAAGCAAAAACCAAGGGTAGAGGTTAAAGAGAGGGTCAACGAGGTCTTCCTGGTGGATCCTGAAACGGAGCGGCAAATTGCACACCTGAAAAGGGAGCTGCAGGAAGTTACTCTGAAAAGGACAAAGATTGAAAGTGAAGTGGAAGAGGCCTTAGCAGAGCTCAACATCCTCAGGTCACAGAAACCAGTGGTGGAGTTCAAGGAGGTCATAGAGGAGGTGGTGAAACATGAGAAGAGTCCAGAGATTCTTAGAGAAATTGACAGGCTGAAGCAACAGCTCAATGAACTGGTGAACACCAATGGCAGGACCCAAGAACAGCTCATTAGGCTGCAGGGTGAACGGGATGAATGGAAGAGAGAGAGATCCAAGGTGGAAACCAAGCTAGTCAACAAGGAAGTAATCCGATATGAGAATGATCCACTCTTGGAAAAAGAAGCTGAGCGCCTCCGTCAAGAGGTACGTACCATGTCTCAAAAGAGGAGAGCTGCAGAGGATGCAATCTATGACTTGCAGAATAAATACATGCTGCTGGAGAGGCGAAAGCCAGAGGAAAAGGTTGTTGTCCAGGAGGTGATACTGACTCAAAAGGACCCAAAGCTCCGAGACGAGCACAACCGGCTGCGCCGGAGTCTGGATGAGGAGGTGAGCAACAAACGTCGTCTGGAACGTGAGGTGCAACAGTTTCGTGCAATGGTGGAAGAGCAAGAGAAATTGCTCAACTTTCAAGAGGATCGAAGCAAGAGGCTTGCACTGGAGAAGGAGATGAGGCAAATTACATTGAGAATAAAGGAGCTGGAGGAGAGCCCAGCCCCAGTGCAAGAAAAGATCATTATGGAAGAAGTGGTCAAATTGGAGAAGGATCCAGTCCTTGAACAGTCTGCCAGCAATCTGCGTTTGGAGCTGGACCGTGAGAAGACAGAGGTGCTGAACTTGCAGAGAGAATGCAAGAACCTGCAGATGCAAGTTGATGTCCTGCAGAAAACAAAATCCCAGGAGAAGACCATCTACAAGGAGGTGATTCGAGTGGAAAAGGACAGAGCGCTGGAGAGTGAACGTGCACGCATCTGGGAGCTGCTGAACAGGGAAAGAGGAGCCAAGCAAAAGGCGGAAGAGGAGGTACGGCGGCTCAGGGAGAAGATTGAGAGAGCTGAAGGCATGAAGAGGACATGGGCTCGTGAAGAGTCAGAGCTACAGAAAGCCAGGAACCTGGCCATTCAGGAGAGAGACAACTTAGAGAATGAACTGCAGGAGCTGGAGAGGCAGAAGCAGCAGAAAGTCCTCTTCCTTCGGGAGGAGTCCAAACTGCTCAACCAACGGACTGAGAATGACAGGCAGAAGAAGAAGCAGCTGGAACATGAGGTTTCCCTGCTGGAGGCAGACATCCTTAGGGAGAAGGACCAGATCTACAACAAGGAGAGGTTCATTCGAGACCTCCAGTCAAGGGTAAACCGTGAAGAAATCAATCACGAGACCCAGATGAGAGAAACAAACCTCTCCACTAAGATCTCCATCTTAGACCCTGAGACAGGGAAGGACATGTCCCCTTATGAGGCCTATAAGAGAGGTATTATAGACAGAGGCCAGTACATCCAGCTACAAGAGCTGGAATGTGACTGGGAGGAAGTCACCACTCTGGGCCCAAATGGGGAGGTCTCAGTTCTCCTCGACAAGAAAAGTGGGAAGCAGTACTCCATCGATGATGCTCTAAGGCTGAGGAGGATCACAAAGGAGGAATACCAGCTGTACCGAGATGGCAAGATTCCCATCTCTGAATTTGCCTTGCTTGTGGCTGGGGAATCCAAGCCTTCCCCATCTCTCTCTATTGGATCCATCATTTCCAAATCCCCGCTTTCATCACCTACCACTCACCAGCCCCAAAGCTTCTTCCCCCCAGCCTCGCAGAAAGGCTTCTATGATGAAACATCCCCCATCGCTGGGGTGTATGACACCACCACCGAAACCAAGTACAACATCAAGACCGCTGTTGCAAGGAAGCTGCTTGATCCCATGACAGCTCAGAAGCTCCTGGAAGCCCAGGCTGCTACAGGGGGCATCATAGACCTCATTTCTCGTGACCGGTTCTCAGTTCACAAAGCAATCGAGAGGGGGCTGATTGACAGGACCTACATGCAGAGGCTGCTCAATGCCCAGAAAGCTTTCACAGGGATTGAGGACCCGGTGACCAAGCGAAGGCTGTCTGTGGGGGAAGCTGTTCAGAAGGGATGGATGACCAAGGACAGTGCTTTCCCCTACCTGGAGGTCCAGCATCTAACTGGAGGGCTCATTGATCCCAAGAAAACTGGTCGCATTCCTGTGCTGGAAGCTGCTCAGACAGGGATGATAACAGGCGACCTGGCCAACAGGCTCCAGGATGAGTCCAACTATGAAAAAGATCTCATTGACCCCATCACTAAAGAGAAGATAAATTACAAGGAGGCCATGGCTCTCTGCCAGAAGGATTCACTAAGCAGTTTCCTGCTGCTCCCAGCCATGTCAGAGGGGTATCAGCGATACCACCAGGCGAGCCGTTCCCCCAAGCTCTCCCGGTTCAGGCACTGAATGGATTCAGGCGTGTGCTGGATCTGGTTCCTTCAGGAGTTCATCTCTTCAAAACACTTCTCCCCATGGAGACAGCAGCGATCACAGGAACGGAGCATCTAGCATTTAGGGCTGCATACTCTTCTATTTTAGCTATCTCTGCTTCCTAACACAGCTTGATCGTGGGAGGAAGAGGGCGTGAGCATTTAAGGACCTGATTCACCAGGGTCCCCACAGGCCCATGGGTGCTGTGGTGACAGCAAAGCAGGGTGAGTTGTGAGAACTCCACTGGCAGGAGGTTAAATGTGGTTACACCCAGCAAGGGTGTTTTCCAGTTGGGTCATTCTTCTGCATGCAATAAACGTAGAAAGTGTGTCTCTATGGCTGTGTTGTCTCTGCAGGCTGAGGCTGCAAAGTGGCTGAAAGCATGGCTAATCCTCCCCCTGACCCTGTGCAGTCCTATGCTTGCAGGCCAATCTACAAAGGATTTGCGCCCTTGTTATCTGGACACCTCTGAAAGAGGGACTTGGTCACCAAAGGGTGCAGTTCCATGTTTTGTTTGATCCAGTCTTAGTGCAGACAGCTACTAAATGGAGCAGCCCCCCCCCATACCCTCCCCCCTGGCTGGTCTGGACCAGCAGTGAGGGCTGGAGCTGGGTTGTGATGGACCAGAGGATGTATCAGAAGAGAAGCCCTGGCTTGGCATCTTGCCAGGGCAAGCCCAACAGCTCTTAGAGCACATGAACACGGCCAGGTAAGGCTCACATCCTAGTCTAACCAAGAAGCTCCCGATCAGCGCGGTTCCCAGCAGTCAGGTCCCAGCTCTCCAAAGCTGTGGGTGCAGCCTTGCCATGCTTGTGTTTCACTCCCCTGGGCTGGCTGAAAGCAGGGCGGCTCCATCAGCAATGGGGCTGTTGCCCTTTCTGCAGTGCGGCGCACAGGTGAGTTTGCTGCCAGTCTTCCCACAGCTGGCTCTGTGGGGCAGGGTGTGGGCTCTAGGGCTGCCTCCTCCTGCCTGCTCCCCATGCCCATGAGACAAACACGGGCTTGTTTGTGAAGTGTACAATGTTCACGTGGTGACTCTTTCCTGAAGTGCTGATAAAATAGTTTTGTGGAATGCTGTGTAACTAAGAGACTTGGAGTTCCAGTAATTAGGCAGTCAGTTACTCATTTTGATACAGTGCTCCCTAACTGCACGGTGGGAAGTCTCACCGCGGGCTGGGTGAAGATGCTGAGAGGTGATTGGGTAGCTGAGCAGTCCAGCTGGCTGAGCAGTCACTCTTGGAGGCCGATCTGCCTCTTGTTGCTGAAAAAAATACCCACTAACAAATCCTTTGTTTGCGACCAAGTGATCCTCAGCTGCAGAAAGCAGCTCTCAGCACGTCCACCTGCTGTGTCCATAGGAAGCACCACGCAGCCATGGGGCTTTTTTCAGAGCCCAGCTCTCTGGCAGGGTTGTGAGTTGTTCTGGAGGAGCCAGGTGATGCTCTTCCTCCCTCCTTGCGTGCAGGATGATGGCGCTGCACCATGGCTTTACTCAAGTAGTTATTTCAACACAGCTGTTGTTGGTTCTCTTTGCTGGTATAGCAGGGTTGGGTCATAAATGTTTAAAATTCAGTTTGTTAGCTGAGATAGGCTGTAGTATTTTCATTTATGTTTCTGAACTAAATGAATGCCTTTGGTATTAATTTTGTAATGCAGGGCTCTTTGAAAAGGAAATAACTCTTTGCAACTCTTTGCAAACAGTTTCATTGGTGCAACATGAGCATTTATTTGCAGAGAGCAAACAGTGGAGAATTGCCTGTACAGAATGAATTGACTTTTAAACAGGTATGCAAAGGTATACCAAATGATTCCCATAGCAGAATTCATCCATGTCTCAGGAATGTGCTGCTGCAAGCTGGTGCAGAGGCTGTGAGATGCTGTGGGAGCAGAGCAGGGCTGCAGTTTTCCTGCCACACAGCTCTCGAGGCTGCTGCATGAACCCACACACCTGCTCTCCCCTGCTCAGAGAACTGTTCCTCCCAAACATGAGCAGGTCTGCTTTCCCCAGGCATCCCCTCCAGCCAGATTCCTAACAGTTTCAAACACCAACCAACACACCTGACACCCCTCTGCCCCAAAAGCCTAATTCGGGCAAATTGCAAAGGTAAGTAGCCCCCCAGGACCTGGTGGCGGGGGAAGTACAGACTAGTGGTATGGTGGGGCCTGGAGGGAGATGAGTAACAGGTCCTGGGGTTTCGATGTCAGGAGGTGCAGCTTCTACATCAGGGATGTCAAAGGTCTATTTGATGTCAGGAACTGAGCAGAGCCACCTGCTGCCTTTTGTTGCATGGGGAGAATGAATGATGAAGGAAGCTAAAAGACAACAGAGCTTGGCTTTAGACAGGCAGGTGTTGGGCTGAGGGGGGCTTTTTCAGGAGGGACTTTAAAGGTTTCTCTCCCTGTTCCAGTAGGTGGAGAGGGAGGTTTGTGCTACTGCTGTGTGTGCAGCCACCCCTATCCTTTACTGCTCTAGGAATGCAACAGATTTTGAGAGATGCCGGGTTGTGCTGAGATCAGTTCTCAAGCTCACAGTTATGAGGAGGGCATGTGTGTGCACATGTATGAAAACAGGAGTGCAGAAGCTTGGCTTCCCCAAGGTAAAAATCTGTGTTTTGAGTATTTCAGTAAGTAGACTATAACTCTGACCTGTTTGTGGCAACCTCTGATAGAAAGCAAGCTCACCTCACCATGCTGAGACACCACTGGGATGCAGAATCATCAGCCACTCACGCCACAACAGAGTGAAGAACTCAGCTCCGCTCCTGCCAAGAACTTGGGCTGGGAAGGGTGAAAGGAAGAGTACAGGAGATGATGAAGGGAGAAGATCTCTGTGAGAAGAAGGACCAGCCAGACTGTCCTGCGTCACGAGCCTGCTGGGCTGCGCCAGACAATAAACACTGAGGTTTCTTAACAAATTACAAACCTTTATTTTTTTCTGCACTGAAAGAAAAAAAATGAAGATGTCCAAACCACACCAACAGCTGGTGACAATTCTCCAAACATCTCAACAGCAGAAACACTTCCAGGACTATAAAGTGAAGGAAACAGCAATGCATCTGGACCGATGACGGAAAGTCAGTGTTCTGGCTGTTTATTGTTTCCAGCCATGTGCAACAGGTGCCTCGTGCTAACTAGATCTTTTGGCTTCTTAGTCCCAGCTCAGGCACAGATTAAGACACCCCTTCAACTCATGAAACAGCTCTGTTAAATGGCTCAGATTGAGCAACTTGTCCAGTGCTGACAAGCCCAGTCTTTGGTAACAGCAGCAAAGGGCTCAGCAAGAAGCTGCCTGAAGTGGAGCTCCAGCATGCTTTGGTGTCAGAAACTGCCAAGGACAGACCTGGGGACGCTCCAGGGCCCGAGAGACAGACATCGCTGTGTGTCACCTTAGTTCCCTGACTGTTCCAGAACAAACCTCTGAAAGATGCTCTCTCATCTACAGTTTAGTGTCTTATGCTGAGAAACAAGCCCCACCCTTTTAAACATGACCTCTTTGAAACAGCTCTGCTGGCTGTAAGGGAGACAACTCTCCCTTAGCAACAGGCTGAGAGTCTCTAAATGCAAGAATGTTCCCTTCCAGGGTCCTCAGAAGAAGAGAGACACTGGGTCCTAACCAACCCCCTATTAAGTGCCCCAAACCAGGCCTGAACTGCTACCTGGAGGTGCAAGAGCATGGGAAGAGCTGGGTCTTCTCATTTGTGGTGTTTCTGCAGCACACGTTGCTCTTCAGAGCCCCGAGAGCTTCTCCAGAAGTACTGGTGATCGAGGGCTGCCTTGGCTGAGACACGCTTGCTAGGGTCGTACAGGAGCAATTGCTGCCAAGAGGAAAAGCCAGGAGATTTAGGCTTTCAAAAACCAAAAGACCAGGTGTTGGTCCTGCCTTTTCCCCTCTCTGGGCTTCAAGAGCAACCTACAGCTGAAGGTATCATGGGGAAAAAGATCCTGTCTGTCACTGAGTCTTGCTCTGAGCTCTCACTCACCACCAGTAAGTCTCTGCCATCTCGATCTAAGTTGGGAACAATTTCCTTCATCTCCTTCCTTGCCCACTGGGGAAAGTCCTTCTTGTAGTCAGGCAGCTGGGTCACCCCAGGCCAGGTCGCCTCAGTGGGAGTGCCCAGGGTGCGAAAGATCCTGAAGAGCTGATCAATCTCAGAGTCCCCTGGAAATAGTACCTTCCTAGTCACCTGATGGGAGAAAGAAACAAAGCCTGTTCCCACGTTTCCACCAGCTGTATCCCCTATTTCCTGCTGCAAGCAACTCTTTGTCCCAGTAGATGCGAACAACTGCACAGACCAGGGCAGCTACAATGCAGTGATTTGGCCAGGCAGTGGCTGGGAAAGCCACGGGTGTTTGCTTGCCTCCAGCTCCTCTCCATGAGACTGTGCTCCCCTGAGGCTGTCCTCTTTCACCCAGTCCCTTATCCTTCTTTGTCTCTAGCTTCCTAGCAGCAGCTCTTCCAGGCTAACTCCCTCCCCGCCTACTTACCCAGGCTCTGTTGAGTTGTAGCTCGGGGAGCTTTGGGAGCTAGGGATAAGCTGTTACACTGCACAGATAACAAGAGTTCTTCAAAGAGGAGTATGGATCCCTAGGAGACCACTCTGCTGTGCTATGAAGTGCTAGTCCTCTGAAGCCCACTGCAGGGACACCTGCACGAGTCATCTCCTCCCAGGATCAAAATGCTGCAGCAACAAGACTGGAGTTGTGCCTTCCAGAGGGAGAGGTGTCATATTCCCACGTACCTGGAACTGTAGCTGTACTACAGAGGCTTCTTTGCCTTCTGCCAGGCCCTGGGAGGTGGCAGATTGCCTTTTGAGTCCACAGCTGAGGATCAGCTACCCCTCAGGGTGGACTTTCTGTAATATGCATACCAACATGATGGGACCACAGCTGTTCTGCATCTTGTCCCTCCCTCCCCACTTCCCTTTGCAGCTGCATCCCACCCCCTTGCTCATGGAAGACACTACTTAAATCCATTTTACCATTTCTGCAAAGATACAGCCGATGCTCCAGATATCCACAGCAGTTGAGTAGTGTTTGCATCTCAGCAGTATTTCAGGGGCTCGATACCACAGAGTGACCACCTGGTAAGGAACCAATGAGCACATTTCCCTGGGTGAAACCAGAGAATGGGGTCCTCTCTTCACAGCTTGAATGCAGTGACTGTACAAATTGGAGCATGCCAAGGCCATGCTGAATTAACAGACACGTTGGTGACAGCAAGATTGGGATTAACAATGGGACTCTCTGGAACAAATTGGTATATCCTACGCAGGGAAGGTGGGAACCCAGCTTGCAGGCAGGACAGGGCACAAGAAGTCAGCACGCACTGTGGGGACTTGAGGTGACCACTGAGCTGTGGGTTAGGTTAAGAGCACTGCCTGGGCACAGCAATGCCTCAGCAATGAATGAATAACTTGTGTCGCTGCTGCTTACCCACTGTGGATTGTGTACCCCATAGTCACATTCCAAGGAGTCTCAGCAATACCTCGTGAGTGTATGTGCGCAGGGGTACTCCGAAAGTTCTTGCCAGTCCAAAATCAGCCAGCTTGATTTCTCCTGCTTCGTTAATCAGCAAGTTCTGTGGCTTCAAGTCCCTGTGGATGACTCCATGCGAGTGGCAGAATCTCACACCCTGCAGCAGCTGGAAAAGATATTTCTAAGGAGAGAAGATGTTTCAGACAATTAACCACTTTGAAAGCTGGATCATGTGAACTGACACATTTTGGATCATTTGCAGACCCAAATGGAAAAAAAAGACCTCACTATATGGCAATGCCAGGATTGTGGGCCACTACTGAGAGATGCACACAAAGTGCTCTTGCCCTGCATGGGGACAGAGAGACTCCAGTCCAAGCAGTGGCAGTCCCTTCCACCCATCCATTACTCTGAACAAAGGTAATTAGCAATAGATCCCTCGGTTGTCCTCTTAACAGTAGTTTGTTCTACAGCAAGATTGGCTGAAGAGCCTGGAAGCAGCTGGGAAACAATGTGCTGAGCAACGGTGCCAGGAGGTTTTCCCAGCTGTAATGCTTGAGACCTCAGAGGCTGGATGCCTCCAGCCAAGGACAAATCTCTTCCAAATGCAGTCTGGATAAGAGCAGCTCAGGGCTGGCTCTGCCCAGCAGAAGGCAGCAAGGACACATGGTCTCTGCCCTGCGGATGAGCACTACTTCCCCACTGTACCTTGGCTAAGCTTAAAGGAAGCTCTCCAATCGGAGATGAGTCCATGTGCTTCTTCAGGTCCTGATTCAGATACTCAAACACCATATAGAGCTTCTTCTGGCTATGCACAACATCCAGAAGCCTGCAAAAGAATCATAAGCAATCCCTTCAGTACCTTTGTGTAGGAATCCATGCTATGCAAGAGTGTTTCTTATGGAATGTGTGGGAAGACCTTCTCCAGGTCCAAACATCTCCCACAGATGCCTCTGCTCTTCAAGTCCTTTGGAGCAGAGAGAGACAGATCTAAAAGCAGCATCTCATGTGGAGCAGCAGCAGCTTGGACCAGCCTGTGTTGCTGGAGTAAAGCAGTAGTGGTGCAGGCTATGGCTGCAAACCAGGGAAGTGCAGGTGAGTCCTGCAGGTTTCTGTTTATTTTGCTCCTTTCTGTGCAGTCAGGGAGCGGCTGGAAGGGCCCCTCTTTCTGCCTGTATTCAGAGCTCCCTACAGGGATGAGCAGGAGCTCGTCAGTATGAGCGTTCATCCAGGTCTTACCTGACTATGTTGGGATGCTTCAGCTCTTTCAGCAGGGAGATTTCTCGGATGGCAGTGCTGGGGACGCCCTCCACCTCCCTGTGGCAGAGATAGGTTGTACGGCCCCCCATGGGGTCCTGTGTCCCCTCTCCCTCCAGTTATGCCCCATTGTGAGAGGGGAGGGTCTCTCACGCTGGGCACCCTGAGTCTGGGATGGAGCTGTTTCTGTGGCAGGGGAAATGGAGCCATGGGGAAGGAGAAGGGTGGCCTATGAAGTGCAAGTTCTGGGGCAGAGCTTGTTTGGGAGCACCTAAGGGTTTAAATGCTGAAGCCTACCTTTCGGAGCAGGGGAGATGAAACCTTTCTGCCCCTCAGGTGGCTGCCACTGCAGGCACAGTCCTGCAGGCAGCCTTGGTCCACACGGACACCCCTCACCGTGGGATAAGCAGGGACAAGCTTTAATCTGCTCAGTGCCCCCCCAGAGGGGCTGGGCCCCACCAGTCCCCTCCAAAATGGCAGCTCCTTCCCTGGCCTTGGCACCCGTGCCAAGCAGCACCGGGTCAGGCTCAGCTGCTTTGTAAGCCCACAGAGATGTGGTTTCCCTCTTGTCAGGCTTTTTTTTGGGCCTCTCACGCCCTTGTGGCCGCTGTGCAGGGCTCAGGGCCGCTGCTCGCTCCCATGTCCGGGCTGGGTTTGGCAGGCAGCCACAACCCCACAGGCGACCCTACCAGTGCCAGAGCCGCCATTTGGCCCCTTGTCCCCTCCTGCCGCACTGAGGAGGCGTCGAGGGCTGCGTCCCACTTACGCGTCCAAGCGGATCTTCTTGAGGGCTACCAGTTGCCCTGTGTGCTTGTGGCGAGCCTTGTACACCACGCCGTAGGTGCCCTCCCCGATCTTCTCCACCTTCTGGAACACCTCCTGGAAGGTGTCCATGGCACTGCCTCAGTGCCCGCACCCTGCAGCTGAGGCGCGGGGGTCTCAGCGACAGCAAAACCTGAGTGAAATGCACGTAAAGAGGCAACAGGGCCTAGGGAAAGGCAGCAGGGACTGCCAGGTGAAGCTCCCCAGCTGCGTTGGCACAGCAACTGGTGCCAAGGGGGTGAAGGGTTTGGAGCTCTCCCAATCACTTGAACTGTATGGGTGGATCTTTCCTTGTTGTCCCAGTCATTTCATTCAGGACAACTCAAATCCCAACCATGCGTTACCCACAATTTCTGGTTACACCATATGCATTATATCAGGATGCAATAAACACCCACCAGTCATTCATATACAATCTGGACAAAACTCACCATTGTTTCTACAACAAAACAAATATAATTTTATACAAATACCCTGTTTCACTGAATGAGGGAATAAATCATGTTAAGGGTTTCCCACAGCAGGAACACAGGACAGGCCTGAAGACACAAGAAGGAGGGAGGTAAGATAAAGACCAACAGAGGCAAACAGAGGACACAAAGAAACTGTGATATGCATCCTGGAAAGCAACGGACGTGCAACATAGAACTGTTTAACCAGCATTTCCTGAAACCCACACGAACATGCATGTTTAACCAGTACTTGCTCTAGTGGCTCATGAAGGTTGAGTTTGCACTCGCATCTCCATCCAGAGTCATTGCTAAATTTGTTCTCGTTTTCTGGCCTGACTGGGTTTGCGGATTAGGTTTTCTTTTCATAACATTTGTAGGAGTCTGGTATTTTGGATAGTCCCGGCTCTCCAGCCTGGACATTTAGATAACATCTAAGCACAGGAAGGCTGGAGAACAGATGGGAGTTGAGGTGTAAAGATAAACACATCACGTCAGACTCATTCTCCTTTACAAAACCAGGTTAAAATTTTGCATCTTGAGAACTCAGTTTTGGACTTAGGCTGAACAGACTGCATACTAAGGCAGGCCTTTGGATCACCATAACTGTGTGAAGAAAAACATACGGTTTTGATTAAATATGATTAAATATTGTAGAAAGCACTGTAATTACTGATAGCTCAAGCCCTAGAAGCAAGCCTGCCAGGGGATTTTGTCAATATTGGCTGTGTTTTGATCTGTCTGTGCATTGCACGGCTTTAGTCCTAATTTTCTGAATATTTCACTGGAGAATCTGAGCATAAAGCAGAAAAGGCTGCAGGTGTCTGAACTCCCCTGCAAGACAGTCCAGGTCCAGGGATTCCCACAGCAGAGGCAAGTCTCCTCTTTCTCGCACCGACATGTTATTCTCATCTGACATTACTGATTTTCTTTTTGTTGGTGGTTTAATTCTCCTAGGAGGGCCCGGCACCATGTTCTTAAACCAGAGCGGCTGTAATGTAACTTCATCTCCTCTTCTTGCAATTTTTTTTCAAAACCAAGCACTTCCTCACACACTCAGTGCTGAGGAGGAGGAAAACTGCCTATCGCTATGTTTTCTTACATCATCCATGGGGTTTTTGCAGGGCGTAATGCAATTGGCTTAAAGTTTTTTAACAAATAATAGGACAGGCTGCCTTCTCTTTTAATGTTTATTTAGGAAAATAACAATCAAAACCTTTAGACACTTCAAAAATAGTGATACAAAGTCTCCTAAATTTAGTTGTGTCAAGGAAGAAAGTCAAGTGGTGGTTCTCAGAGCACTGCAAATATTTATTTTAGAGCTGAAGTCAATCCCCTACGTTGGAAACTAGCTTCTGAAAACCCAAAGAGGCAGGTGCTACTGAAAATAGTGACTCTTTGTTCTTCTTCTTTCTTTGTAGAACAGTCCAGATATGTGTTTTGCTAGGGATGCTCCTGTACGGCAGCCGAGTCACACTAAGTAAATACCTGCTCTCATGGACCCACAGCCATGCAGGGCTAACGAACTTTGCACTAATGCCCTTTACCTCTGACCTGCCAACAGCCAGTAACACACTGTGCTTTGGCAGTGCATGTGGGTGTAAGCTGTTTAACTCTAGGTGTGAAGACTTTTCCTTTTTCTGATGTCTCCAAACCTTGCATGAAAAAAGTACCAGTATAACTCAAAAGCTTTCTTCCCTTAACCACCCTTGTAAACAAACAACAAACCTGCTTCCCAAAGCTATATTCAGTGATGACACCTGGCATGAATGGACAACCCACAGTCACATACTGAATTACAGACTTCAAGTGTTTTCCTGCATAGCGATTTTGCTATTTGCCTCAGCAAAATGCAGTGTTGCAAACCCACCTAAATGTAATTTTAATGTATTTGTTGCAAATGGCAGCGCGAGGACCAGCACATGACGGGTCTCAGAGCTGCTGTCAGGATGTATTGTTTCCCATCCGCTCCTGCCTCTCGCTGAAGTATTTCCTCTGCTCCTGTACGGCTTGTTCCAGCAAAAGCACGTTCATCCCTTCCACGCAGGTCAATATTCGTGCCTTTACCACAGGACCCTCACCTGGGAATATAAACAGGAAGTTTCTGCAGAAAAAAAAACAGATGGAGCAGCTCGAAGGCAAACAGAGAGCTGTCCTCAGGCAGCATATGGCTCCTGCTGCCGAAATAACCATAGCCTGAGAAACTGCAGGAGGCTGAACCAGCCATGTGTCTCCACCAATGCGAGCAGCAGGCCTGGGAGCAGGGTAATTCAGTGAGGTGCTTTCCCTCAGCCCTGTTTCCTACAAAACACCGGTGACTGACTCTGCACTCTCCTTGCACTGGTGGGGAACACTGAGCCCAGGATGTGTCAGTGCCAGTGCCTGCCATGCAGCATGTCTGCTTCACGGCTGGATGAAGTTTATTTTTCCCTGTCTAAAAAGGAACAGTGATAGGACTAAGCTCATTTCTGAATGCCTCAGTGCAGACAAGAAGAGGACAGAACAAAGCTGGGCTTAGAAAAGGCTTGATGCTGACCCTGATCAGCAGTTCATCGCTGGCATCCAAATCATAACACAGAGCTACAGAAAATGGGCCAAGCCTTGGTGACACAGCTGCCACCTTACCCTGCTCCCCTTCCACCCCAGCAAAATGAGGCCAACTCATTCCTAAGCTGTTAATGACCAAAAGAACATGTCTTTCTAAAGGAATTTTGCAGTAGTGGCTTAGCAGGTAACTCAGATGCATATGCAGTGTGGCTTTCCACATGCCACCGAGGATTTCAATGAAACAAATGCGACGCTTGTTACCAGGAGTGGCCAAGGCAACGTGGGATTTGCTTCACTACCCCAGCCCAGATCAACTCCCCATGCAAAGCACTGAGCAACTGGAGTAATGCTTGGGACACGCCAAGAAAGGGCAACAGGGTGCCCTGCACAACAGAGCCTGCCCGCATTCCTCATGCCCCGTGTCTGAGGTTAAGGGTATAATTAGAGCCTTTCAAGGACAGCGAAGACCAACCCAGCCAGCTCGCAATGAGGTATGGCAGGAATCGGTCGGTCACATTTGGTGTGAAGACGATGCGTTGGCGGGCAATGATGCCAGCAGGCTTTAGCACAGGTTTCACAAGCTCAGTAATGCTGCTGAGGTGCTTCTTAATAACAAAATCTGTCAGAGCACCGTAGTTTCAAAAAGAAACAGGCAGCTCTTGTCACAGTCTCTTCCTGTCCTGAATCACAGGCTTGTGTGGCCGGAGGCAGCTGCACAATGAGCCTGCCTTGGCTGACGCTGTCCTCAGTGACAGCATGCCTCACCGTGCACCCAGGGGGCCACAAAGGAGCTGATGAACCATAAGCAGCACCCAAGGGCACTGTTCTTGGAGCATTTACCTTCCCTGTGTTCAACCTCTCCCACAACCAGGTAGCGAGATCCCAGCTGGGCTTGGAATGGCTCCACAAATTCAGTGTTGACACAGACCTGGTACTGAGCTGAGCTGTGCTGAGCAGTGAGAACAGCTTCAGACTGGGCTAGGTTGTAGGAACATAACCTGGGAATGATCAGTTTGGGGAGTTTTAGCGTCACAGGAAAACAACAACTACAAACAATGGGGGAGGCAGGGGTGGGGTGGGGGGCTGCCAGTGAAGGAAAAGTCTGGCCTGCAAGGAGAGCAGGGTACCGTTCTCACTTGCCAAACGTCCTCAGTGTCTCTCCCTCTGGGACTGAGCTGTTGATCTCCCACGGGAAGTAATAGACACCAGCACTTGGCAGCATCTCACAAAACCGCCGATGGACCTGCAGGAAAGCAAAAGATCTCTATTCATGCCACCCTGGTACCTGATCCAGATACCAGGTGGCTGTGAAACCCCTCTGACAGGCTCCCAGGTGGAAACCTGCCTCTGTGCATCCTTTGGCTCCCTGCGTCATACAACCCAGATTTAAAAACCAAGTTAAGTTCTGCAGAGTGAGGACTGTCCTGTATCCTTCATGTTCTCCTGAATCACGTTGTGCAGCAGGAGGGGGTCAGAATGTAAGATGCTGAACATCCATTTATGGCTCTTTGTAACACAACCCCAGCTGCTCTGTGTGCCCCTTCCACGGGCTGTTCAGTGCCAGTGCCACCTGCGCTGCAGTGTGACGCGCACGCTTGATGCACGCCTGGCCTCAAGTGCAGCGCGTTGCATGCAGACGGATGCGCCACCGATCGCAGTATTTAACGCCGAGCCCAGCGCTCCAGCACGGTACCCGGAGGTGGTAGTTAACGCACACCTGAACGCGCACGCTCACGTCCGCTTAGCCCGCCAATTCCCGCGCCGCTTAACGCTCGCGCGGCCTCGCCCGCGGCCGGCACGCCGGGCTCCCGCGGTGGGCGCTGAGCGCAGCCCGGGGCGGCGCGGTGTCCGCACGGGGCCGGGCTCCTCAGGGCAGCGCGGACCCGGCCGAGGGAGGCGCCGCCCCCGCGGCGGTCACGTGGGCGGTCGCAGGGCCGTGACGTCCCGGGGAGTGTGTGTCGCAGGACCGTGACGTCACGAGGGGCGGGACGCAGCGGCGGGGAGCAGAGCGGGAGCGTGGCCGGTGCCGGTGCTGCGATGATGAACGCGGACCTGCGCAGGGAGCGCGCCGCCGCTACCTTCCAGCCCGAGCTGCTCACCCACATCCTGGACGGCGGAGCCGAGCGCACCCGCCGCCGCAAGGAGATCGGTGAGGGGGCGCGGGGGCGGCCCCGCGCGGGAGGGGAAGCGAGGAGAGAGCCGAGCGGAGGGCTCTGAGGAGAGGGGCCGGGGCGAGAGAGGAGGCTGGGGGAGAGGATAGACTCCAGGAGGGGGCCTGCAGGTAGAGGGGCTGCCCGAAGGACGGGAGTTTTGTCTGATGGGCGTTCTGTCCCTGATCCCCATCTTTCCTTCTCACAGAAAGCGTTTGGGGTGGCCCTGATAGAGCAATGCGCTTTTGCCTCTGTCTTTCCTCCTCCTTCAGAAGATGAGAGGCAGCTTCTCGTGGGCATTCCTCTTGGGCCCTCTCCCCTCCTTTTTCCTTCCTGGTATGCTCTTGCCCAACAGTTCCAGTGTGACCTGGTTCTTGCCACCACTTCCATGACGCGTGGGTTATAATGAAATGCCTCCGTCTTCTTCCTGTTCCTAGCCTGTTGTGTAACTTGTATGCCAGAGGGGATACAAAGTGAGTGGCCTCTAGTTACTCTGATTTCCAGTTGGCCTACTGGGAATGATAGCTATGTCCTTCTGCAAGTGGCTGTGTGAGGATCAAAGTCCATAAGGGAGTCTGATCTGGCAGTAGCGATGGCTATAGGAGGCTTTGAGATGGTTGTTGAGGGGCCTGCGGGTCTTACATCACTGTGTTGACCTCCTGCCAAGTGCAGAGCAGCCCTGTCTGAAAATGTGGTTTATGTGTGGAACAGGAGAGTGCCCTCTTGCTGGAGTCCCTTTCTGACAGCTTTTGGTTCTTTTTGATTTCACTTTTATTTTTAATTTCCTGCTACCTGCACCTGGAGGTACAAGTGCAGTGCTGAATTGTTTCTCTCGTGCTGTCTGCTGGGTTTGTGAAAACTGAATTTGTTTTCCTTTCTTTTCTGTCCCTAGAGGCCTTAGTTCTTAATGACCCTGACTTCCAGCATGAAGATCTGAACTTCCTCTCCCGTAGCCAGCGCTATGAGCAAGCCATCAGGAAGAGCGCTCTGATGGTGATGAAGTTGAGAGAATATGGAATTGCAGATCCAGAGGAGATCTACTGGTTTAAAAGGTACCTGGCTGTAGAGTTTGCCTCTTGTTTGTGTTTTTATCATCACTAAGTGCACTAGAGTTGTGGTTTTTTTCTTATGTTTGCTGTCCAAAGGCTAAAGAGCTGTGCAAAATCCCACTGATGTCTTGGCTTCAGTGAATTTCAGATGAAACCCTGATTTCCTGAATGCTGTATGTTCTTAGATTTTTTACTAGAAATGCACCTTTAACAATTACACCCTGTTTATTACATATGGTGATGAAAGTGAAAATGGGACTTGCAGTCTGTTTTTTAAATTTTTTCCCTAAAGGAATAAAGAATATACTGAAATATTTTGCATCTGAATAGATCTGATGAGTTTCCAACTTCTAATGAAACGTCTTAAAGCTGGCTACTTCACTGTGCACTTAGTTGTAGTTGAGTGGCACTGTAGGAGTACTTGACAATGTTTCAAGGTAGCTTATAAGTTCTTCTTTATAACTGTCTGTCCCATCTCCCTCCTCTGAGCTCCTAGTGCTGCAGTGCTTCCCTTTGACCTAGAGGCTTCTTGTTTTATCTGGCCTTTTGTTTATCTGACAGTATTACCCTGGGGTCAAGTTAATGCAAGTAAAACTGTCTTTACATCTGAGTTTCATTCCTTCCAGCTTGCAGGGAGCTTAGTTCCTGACTTGGATGTATTTCTTCCCTTAGTTCTATTAAACTCATTCTGATTTAGTCACACGGAAGCTGCTCAGCAGAGAGGTTGCACAGCTCTAGAAATCCAGACATGGGTGAATTTATCCATACCATGAATTATATCCTCTGGCACATTAAATCAACATAGCACATTAAAAAATGCACCAATAGAATCACAGACACCCTCTTACTGGGTTTGTACAGAAGCTGTAGTTGGCCTTGAATATTGGGATTGGTTGGCTGAAATCATCCTGTTTGATGTAGTTTTAATTTCAAAGAAATTGGTTGGTGCTGACTTATGTCATGAAGGATCCTGTGGAAGTCACGCAAGTGTTGTCTTGAAAGTTGCTGTCGGTGGACAATGATAGCAGGACAGAAGTTCAGGGACTGTATTAGATTGTTCAGGTATTGCCTGGCAAGAGTTAATCATTAATTTCTCCTACACAAGGGTTATTGGAGGTGATAGGGAGGTTTCTTCGATCATTTCTGTGGAGAAAATTCACATTAGTTTCTCCATTGCACTAGCTGGCACATTTCCATGGAGTCTGCAACATAAATGTTGTCTTTTGGTAGTGTTGCTGATGGTGATTTGTGAACACTGGACTATTGTGAAGTAGTCGGATGATAGATTCTAGTTTTGTCTTTCCATAAACTTACTTGGGAGTCAGCAATTCTATACTTTAAACTGACAAAAGCTTGGTATTTCATATAGGAACCCAAATAATACGTCTATGTCTGGTGTGATGTAAGTGGTCAGGTGTGACTGGTCAGAGTTCATCATTCAAAACCAATTGACACAATGGAGAAGGCTTCATTTTTTTCAGTCAGAGATGACTGCAGACGTTCAGGTTTTTAAAAGTTAATGGTGGTTATAGTAGAATGTGTGTTCCGGTGTCTTCTGCAATAACGTGTGGAAGAATGAAGAGCAGGACATGCACTTCTTGTCTACAAGTGGCGTTTATTTGCTCTGAGAACCATATAGTGGTTGTTCTTGGTTTGAGCCCTTTACCACAGTGTCTGGTGTTTGTGAGGGAGGATATTGGCTGACTGCTTCTTAATAGATGGAAGAAATAAAATGATTGGAGGTTATTTTTCATGCATTGATTCCATTTGCACTTTATCTGTCCCCTCTGCTCCACTTGGAACACTCAGTTTATTTCTGTCTCATATCCAAACATGCTCATTGGTACCAACTAGGAGGGACTGCATTTCTGTAAAAGCTGACCTGGAGAAACTGTTTGGGTTTATTTGTTTTCCCCAACTGGAAAGCAGGAGGACTGTGGTGTTGTGACATACCTTGAATGAAGTTTGTGTCCTTGATTCAGATGTCAAGTTGTATTTATTGTGACTGACATCAGATTTTTACGTGTGGAAGCTTAAGGTACTTTGCCAGTAATCCTTCATGCCTCGTGATTGTCCCCAGATAGCAGGGACCAATTTATTTACATACGCCATTTTTAAGACTCTTGAGCTGCTTGTTTTCCTTTAGCTTTTGTTTGCTCCCAGCACTTCACTGGTAGCTTTGTATCCCAACTGATCACCTTCTTAGCTTTGTTACAAATAAGCCAGGAGAAATGGTTCTTCCTTCCTTTAAGATATTCTTAAACAGTTGTTGCTGCTGGGAGGAGGTGTTGAACTGAATGCTTCTCCTTTGTTTTCACAAGGGCTTTGGTGGACTCTAAACCATAACAGCATCTATTAAATATATTTAGAAGCCATTTTATTGCTTCTCATCTGGTCAGTTCTTCCTGTGTCACAGTGCGTGTCAGCACTGTGGTTGCTGCTGTCACTACAGCTTATGGAGGCCAGCAGCTGTAAAGGGACAATATTTAAGGTTTCTTTTCAGCCTAACTACAGCAAAATAAGTCAGCACAAAAACTGGGAAATTGTTCTGATGTGTAGTGCTGCACATTGTTCTGCTGTATAATTGCTCTCTTTGAAGAGAGCAATCTGGTCAGATTTAATTCACTCTAAAGTTTAAATAACCTTCATTGAGGAAAATGGGATTGAATAGAGAAGTGAAAAACAGTTGAGATGAACTGGGGCATGGAAGAGGAGGTCTGACACCTGCAAGCCAACAGATTATTCTTCTGTTCTTAAGCATTGCATGAACGTACACTTCCCTTGTGAGAATTTGTCTGTCCTTCTCATTTTGAAACCAGAATTAGGACCTGGATTAGCTTGGGCAAATCAAACCAGAGAAGCTGTAGTAGGGGCCCTGCTAGTCACTGCTAACTTAGTTGGGAGTGGGTGAGTCTGCCTTCGGATTGCTGATACAACTAGAACAGAAGATCAGTACCACAGCATTTGTTAACTTGGATTACTACCACAGTGTTTGTTAACTCAGGAGCCCGGTAAGCACAGGTCAGACATCCTTTGCTCTTCCCCTGAGGCAACCTTAAGCTCTTTGTCCAGAGAGTGACCTGAAGGATTGCAAACAGTTAGAGAACTTTGCTTGTGGATTTTGCTTTAAAGTAAATGATGGTCTTCTGTGACCCAGTTCTGCAGCCTGAGAATGTCTTTGCAATGTTCATTTTGTTTTGGAGTCTCTGAAAATGAAGGCTTAGCTCCTGTTGCACTGGCTTCACTGACAGAAGGGCTGCCAAACATGTCTCTCTAATGCAGGTGCCTTTTTTTGTGTGGATGGCATTGGTTGCTGTGAAATCTGGAAAGATCTGTATTGCCAGTATGGCATATGACTACACATCCTTCTCCCATAAGCGGCTTTGGGATTGCAGCCTTCCTCTTGGCTCAAGTATTGTTGTGGCAAGTCTGACTTCAGACCAACCAGATGACCTTTGGTTGGTGATTGAGTCACTGGGGCAAGATGCAGCTGACTGTGCGCAGGCTTGGTGCAGCAATAAGAGCAGTTACACAATGTGGTCTTGGGGCAACAAGCTGTACAGATAGTGGGAAATGCCCAGTGGGATGTAGGAATTGGAAGGGGAAGAAATAAGAATCGAGGGAAGTCATACCTCTTGTTTGCCTTGCTTTAGGAGGAAAATGGGATTCTCTCTCCTCGTTGCTCAAGCAGTTAAAAGGCACGTTAAGAAACTCCAAGTCATCCATTGTGGAACTCATAGAGATGAAGTTCCTTCTTTAAATTAGTCAGTGTTCGGTTCTACTTTCAGCTTGATTGATGCAAGAAGCTGTTAAATGCTGTGTGTTTAGTTAGTGGAATAGTATGACCTGAAACAGGGATGTCATAAATTATCTGCTTGTAAAATGTCATTCTTCTTACTCTTGTCAGAGAAGGTGCTGGATATGCCTGGCACTTGCGCTTAAACTAACTGGTAGGCAGTGAAAGTCACTGATGTGGCCTTTGAGAAGACTTTTCTCGTGGAGCATTACCTTTGAAGCAGCAGTGTCTGGCTCAGGCTTTCTGACAGCAGAGCATGTGCTGCACCTTCTTCCAAGCAGCTCCTGAAACTTGCGCAAAAAACTGTTTGAGCTGTTCCCAGGCTGCCCCGAAGTGGTATATTTCAAAGTCAGTGCTCATTTTCTCCCTGTAGCTCTGTCCTTTGTGGACCTGAGGAACAGATGTGCAGTTACTGTGCTGCAGACAGTGCAGAAGTAAAGGGTGTTGCTGTTGCTGTGTGCATCTTGAACTGAAACAATAATCCATGTAGGAAACCACAAGAATAATGAAAAATGCTGTCTCACTCTCCTTGTAGTGTTTTTAAGCTCTTGGCTATCCTGATAACTTCAGCTTTTTAAACATGCCCTGCATGGTGTTTGGGGTTTTTTTGGTAAGAGAACTGTCTGCCTCGATTTCAAGTACTCTGGACTCTGTACCTGCACTTACACCACCTTAAGGCTCAGTTTATACATTAATCACCAACCTTAATTACTTGATTACAGTAGTTTTGCTCCTTAAAAAATCCATGACTTGCTCAATCTTGTCCATTTAGAAACTCTTCCATTTAAAATCAGCATCTCCAACGTACAGTGCAGTGGTGCTGAAGCCCTGTCCTGCTTTCTCTCACCCTGTGACCAATTCTCACAGTATGTGCAGGGATCTGGTTCTGAATTATAAATTATTTACTCTCTGCTCCCAGGCACTCATTCCAGGCAGGATGTAAAGTTCCCATCACAAATGCTGCTGTAATTTGTCAAACTATGTGCATCACATGCCCTGTGCTGTGTGGGTCTGTGTTGCAATGAGCTCTCAGGCATGCTCCCCAGGCAGCTGTACCTTGGGATGGAACGGTGCATTCCCTTGTAGGCATCTGGGGTAGCTGGGAGCAATCTCATATGTAGGTTTTCATGCAGGGCATTCATTTATTCTTCCTCCATATTTGAGTTTGGATGGAATGAGCACTCGTGTACTCTGGGTGGAAGATGAAAAACCTGTTCGGATTGCAGAATGTGGAAGGGAAGATGCTGTCATTTCCTACCAAGCTTTTACCCAGTGAAACTTTCTAGCACGTTTGTGTTCTGGAGCTTGTTTTAGTTGGGAATGTACCTTGCCTGCCATTGTGGCTACTATATTAGTAGAGCTTTCCCTCATGAAACAAATTCTGTTTTGGTGAGGCACACCTGAAATGTCTGATGTTCCTTCTCTTCCCTCCAGCACTTGCCTGTAATAGTAATTTTAACTGAAGGTGCGTTCCTGATCTCATGGCAGGTAGGAGCACCTACAGGTAGCACAGAGCTCTTCTGGAAAAGCACTTGGTCACCTGAGAAACCTTTTCCTTTTCAATATGTAGCTAATATGGCCCAGTTCTGGGCTGCCAGCAGCAGCGCGATTTATCCCTCCCTTACCTGAGAGATGAGGGAAAAAATAATTTGGTTATCACGTCCTCAGTTTGAAGTTCTCCCTGAATCTTTGTAGAGCAGTATTTTGTCTAGTTACCTAGCGACAGCAGGATTCCTGAGGTGAATAAAATGACTGAAAGAAACATTTATTTTCCCATTAGCATTGCTTGCGATTCCTCCATGTTTGGAGGTTGCTTGCAGGACAAAAAAGTTTGAAATAGAGAAGGAGATGATTTGTCTTATGCTACAGCTGGAGATCAGGATCACAGTAACAGTAAGACTGAGATCCAGCTACCTCTATTTCTCTCCTGTAGAACATGCTTGGGCAATTTTCCTGAACCTTTCAGTCTCCACTTCAGCATGTTTCAAAAAACCTTAGAGATCCAAACGACTGATGCTCAGAAGGAGAAATGGCTGCCTCTGGTCCGTGGAGTCAAGATAATTGGCACCTACGCCCAGACCGAAATGGGACATGGTTAGTTCCCCTCGGGGATTGATGGGTAACCTCTCTTCTCTAACTCCCGTTTGTAAGTTGATGGCGCTCCCCAGGTAAATCTGAAAGGGGAAAGGTGAAATCATTTGGTTAATTGCTGATGTGTCCTATAGCTGGATGGCAGCTCCATTCTGCATCCAAGTAATCACAGAGTTAGGTTTGGGATTTTCCAGAATGCACCTCTTAGCTGATCACTGATTCTGTAGTTGTTTAACTTTCTTTTAAGACTAGGAGGTTCTTCCAGGCCCCGGGAGTCTAAATTTCACTTGAACTGGTTGGAACATGTCAGTCAGCAGTGCGGTGGGCTTCATTTTTGCCTGGATTTGGGGCATGTGTGTGTCAGAGTTCCTAGTGCATGACTGCCTGTATACCCAGGGCAGTGATGCACCTTTAGATGCAATGGAGCACAGCCAGATTGTGCAGTTTGGATTTTGAAAGGAAGGTATGCTTTGCACCAGGCACTTCTCTTCCAGGTGCTACTCCATTGCAGCTGTACAACTTCATGGAATGGTCTTGAGTTCAAGGAAGAAAAAAATCTTGTTCCTACAACCGGTGAAACTGACAAATGGAAGAATGTTTAATGCATCAGAAAGCAGTCCTCTACTCCAGAACCTGGAATTATGGCTGATAAATACCAGCAAGAATAGCTTAACAAACCCAGGACTGTGCTTGTGCTGGCATATAAACTTGGAAAATGTGATGTGTGCACATCTGGGCATGGCAGAATTTTGGTGATGATGCCAGTTGCCTGGCTGTTGTGTTCCAGCTGCTCATGGCAGCTGGAACATTTGTAGAAGATGCAACGGGGGAAATCCTATTATCCATTCTACTTGGGAGCGATGAAATGAGCACACCTCATGCCAGAAGCCGAGATTCAACTGGAGTGCAACAATGAATGCCTTCTAACCTTGTTTGCTTTTTCACACTAGCTTCTTTGAATTGGACACATCCACACCAAAGTGATTTGTTTCACTTGCTGTTTCACCTTAGATCATTGCGCTTTTTTGCCTGGTGATGGTCTGGTTTACTTGTAGTTCTGTTGTATTTTGTTGGTAAAATGAGTATTTTCACACTTAGTAGAAACAATGCAGTCATAATGTGGTAAAGAAAATATAACTTCCATGGTGAATTATTAAAATGCAACTGTCTGGCATTCCTGCTGCGAAAGCTGAGTATTTAACTACTTCATCAGTAAGGCTCTTGCAGTAATTGTCTCTGAGCTCTGCTTAATTAAATCCTGATATGTATAAACTGGTGATGGGGAAACAGAACTCTGAATTATTGGACGGAATCCTAGCTTGGAAGGGTAGTTACTCATTTTTAACCTTACTTAGTAAGATAAAAGTCTATCTATCAGTTTTACCTACTTGGTAGTCTGTGTTGATTTTGACCTATTCTGTAGTTGATTAAGTCTCTGGAAAGAGGCTTGCTTGGTCGCTGTTTAGTCAAAAAGCTTAGAAAGCATTGCTACTGAGTTTATTAGGTGGTTGACTTTATTTGTAGGTGCCCAAGAACATCAGAAAAAAAGAACTGCAGTTCTTGGGAAGCTCCAGGGATAGAGCTGGTTCATGTTAATGTATGTTTAGAGGTACCATAAGGATGCATTCTTCTCACTTGGGTAAGAGTGCCAGCTGAGTTTGAGCTGAGCTCAGATCAGTGCTCTTTTCATGATGCATCTCTCATTTAAATATATAAATGCTCCTGTTGAAGACCAGTTACAGTATTTCACAGTCAGTGTGCCAGTTGAACAACGTTTTACAGAAGGTACTGATCCTAACCTGCATCCCTACTATTTTAGTACTCGAAGCTATCCATATTTAAAGATTCCATGAAGCATGTAAATCTTTATATTGAGAAGCCTTATAGGCCGCTTTACCTGACAATGTCGTTTGACAGAACTTGGAGGAAGGATAGTTCCAATGACACCTTTTTATTGGAGATGATTTGTGCTGATTTACAGGTAGAAAAATGTCAGCTTTCTTGCCAAGTTCTTTATGTTCATGAGACACAGAGCACTGTCCTTTTAAGAGAGCTTTTACGAGTAGCGAAAGTTGAAGGGAGCTGAGCTGAAATGCAATATATGCTCATTGTGTCTATTCTTTATTTAAAAAGTGTAGTGGATAGCACAGACAGGATTGTCCTTTTCTGAAGCAAGGAAAGTTCAGTGAAAACCTGGCTCATGAAGCTGGGTAAACTGGGATTTCCACCAGATTCTACCCACAAACTGTGGAAAAACAAAAAGTGGACTTGCTATCTTTGGGAGAAGGCTTGCTTCCTCCAGGTCACATCTCCGCAGATGACACTGACTCAGCCCATTTAACTTAGGTGGGCTCTGGCTTCCAAACGACAGTGAAAGTCTGGGCTGTCTTTTGGTTTGAATTAATCCTTTTTTATCAATTGTGGTGCATCTAAAATATGGGAATATTACAAATGCATTTTTTGTATGATTGAAATGAAATGCATTGCAGTGTGTTTATTTCAGAGTCTATGTAGTGTTTTATTATTCAGGCCTGAGAAAAGGACAGTGCTCTGCCTTTCTGAAATTCACTTGCTGAATTCTGATTTACACGTGAATCTTTTTTTTTTTTTTTTTTCCCTTTTGTCTCTTCCTGAATCTCCACCATCAATCCTCATGCTTGCTTCCCTCCCGTAACATTGCCTTCACACTCCCATCCCATGACACTTCTTCACAGCTTTGTTCATCGTGGACGGCCTGAGCCTCTGGACCTTCATCTGGGCATGTTCCTCCCCACCCTTCTCACCCAGGCAACCCCAGAGCAGCAGGATCGTTTCTTCATGCCTGCCTGGAATCTGGAGATCATTGGCACTTATGCCCAGACTGAAATGGGCCATGGTACAGTACATTCGCTAAATGCTATTTCTGGGAATGGCTTTGTGTACAAAGGATCCCCTGCCTGGGAAAATGGTGTGTGTTTGCCCCACAGCCTTTGTGCACGCAGCTGTGAATGTAGAGGAAAGTGGGCTGCCTCTGAAACTTTGGAAAGATCGTTATGCCACGTGCAGCTTACCCTGTTTTCTCCTGTGGGAGAGCTGGGTGTCTGTAGTTCTCCAGACTGAGTGGCCCCTCGTGCCAGTCACACCAGGGTGGGTTGCTGCCTGTGGTGGTGGCAGTGTCCGTTTGATGGCATCTCTTCCTTTCTACACTGACCATGCTGTCCCGTGTGGTTTCTGTTTTGCTCTGCTTAACGTTCAGTGTGAATACTGAAGGACAGAGCCATAAGGGGCTAAAAAACAGTAAGAGTTGCTTGGGACTGACGTTGGATCAGGAAACACATGGATGACTTGGTTCCAGTGCTCGTGTTTCATGGGAAGCTTTATTCTCTCTGTAACTCAATCCTGTGTGTTCTTTTTAAATCAGCCATGAAATGTGGGGGGTATTTAATTCTCTGTCTGAAGACTTTGTTGCTTCTCCTCTGCTTTCAAGCTTTGAAATGGATTTTGATAACTCCAGCAGTACTGTGACTGCAACACTTCTAATCCAGGTTTCACAGGAAGGATATTATGCTTTGGGGAACTTTAATTTTGACATCTGAGAGTTACAGGTGAGAGTTGTTTTTTAAAAATTAGCAGGATTCATCTTTGTGCTGAAGTGAAATATAGACTGTACAAAGCATAAGATAACTGCAAGTCTGTGGAGAATCTCTTGCAAGTAGTGAGGTGTGAAGATCCTTTCCCAGCAAAGTCAGTCTGTGCTAAGCTGCCTGTGGAAGTCTGTCACTAAGCTTCGTGCTTTGGAAACGTGGATGCATCGAGGTGATACCCTTTTACACGTTGAAGCTTCTGGGTGGAGTCCAGTTTAAACAAGTGGGCCTGGTGGTTTTATTTTACACAGGGACGAAGGCACTGCCAAGAGAGGTGTGTGCGAAGGAAAGAGTCGCAGTCAGAAGACAAAGACTTTCACTGGAATTGTTAGTGTCGCCCGCTTGCACCTGCAGCAGTCCCCTAGCACATGCATGCTGTTGCCATTACTGCTGTGCTGTCTTGGAGCTCTGGATGATCTCATTTGGGAGAAACTGCTCCATCAAGTGAGGAGAATGTAGGCCTGATGAGGGAATGAGGTGCTGCTGATTTCATCTTGTGCCTGAAAAGTGTGTGATTTTTGTTTTGCAGTTTATTACAGTTTTGGTGAAACCTAGGTGAGTGTGGTTTTTTGGACCTTTTTCACTGCGAAAGAGCCTCTGATGTGGAAAAGCTAAAGGTGTCAGATTGGAGGTGCCTGGAAAACTGGTCTGAGACCACTGGGGAAAAAAAAAAAAAAGTGTTCTGAGAATTGGCTTCAGGTCTCAGAACATGGTCTGGCCCTCACTTGTTCTTCCTTGTTTGGGGGATACTTAATCCTGAAGCCAAAGTTAAAATGCGGACATTACTACTGGGGTTCAACTTCCCATTGTCCAGTTCTGTCTTTTCCTGGTTTTGTGGCTAACTTTCTGACAAAACAGTGTGTTTGCCTTTTTTCAGGAACCCATCTTCGGGGTCTGGAGACAACAGCGACTTACGACCCTGCCACCCAGGAGTTCATCCTCAACAGCCCCACTGTGACCTCCATTAAGTGGTGGCCAGGAGGACGTAAGTGCATCACTGTGTGTCTAAATCCAGAATATATATGGAAAAACTTAGGGAGGCAACGCCACGTGTGTTACATCTGCAGAGCAATGGTTGAAAGTTGATCCAGAGAGTTGGCTGGAAAGCAGTTACTCTTGCACAGCAAGTAACAGACTTAGCAGAGCCTGCTAAAACTCTGGGTTATCTGTGTGCTCTGGACTGTTTATCAGAATCATTCACACTGTATGGATTGGGTGTAATTTTGATGGGTTGTATCAAAATCTTTATACTTTCCTGAGCTCTACTGGCAGGTTTGCCAAGGACTTGGTGTTGTGTAGACAAGAGAATTGCATTATGCAGCTTCCATTGACTTCAGTAACACTGTTTGTCTAGCTGTAGAGTTTGAATGATAGCCAGTGTTGGAAATCCAGTTTTCTAAGGTGTAATGTGGTGAATGTAATCTCCAATCCTGCTCTAAGGAAGGAGATTCTGCGTATATCAGTATTTCATTTGGTTGGTTTTTTTTTTCCCCTTCTGACTCCCACTCTGCAGTTGGAAAGACATCAAACCACGCCATTGTTCTGGCTCAGCTCTACACTCAGGGCCAGTGCAAAGGACTGCATGCCTTCATCGTACCCATACGGCAGCTGGGCACCCATGAACCTTTGCCAGGTAAAAATTGCTGTTAAGGATTTAGCTCTTACGGAATATGTTGGATCTATTTCTCTCCAGCTATACAGAGCTGCAGTGTCTTGTTGACACTGGCTTATTTCACTGATTTCAGTGAGCAGATGGTATGTCTCAGGGCTTCAAGGACTCTGCCCGATGACTGAACCACCACTATGTCATTTTCCATGTCACACTTTCAATGTATAGGTTAGTTTGGGATTTGATTCTGTCCCAGGGTTTCCCAGCAATGTGTCTTGTGGGGCAGTGTGTCCTTCTGTGCTCTGAAAGGGAAACACTATCTTTCACCGTTCTCTAATCAGAAGTGAGAAGGTGGTCCTTAGAGACAGTTCCCCTGGTGACTGTACAGTAGGACTACCTATCAGTTATGAAGGTCCTCATGTTTTGGTGTCCACGCTTCCATCAGAGATTAAGGTTCTTGTTAGCTTTTACTCCTAACAGTGCCAGAAAACTGGACAGTCTCTTTATTGGAGAAGGCTTGAACCTCTTGCACGTTTAGTTCCTGTTTCTTAATGCGAGCGGCTTTGTCTGTGGCAGGTATTACAGTGGGTGACATTGGGCCAAAGTTTGGTTATGATGAAATGGATAATGGCTACCTGAAAATGGACAACTTCAGAATTCCTCGGGAGAACATGCTGATGAAATATGCCCAGGTAAAGCAGTGAATTTCAGCATATGCTCTTAGAAATGGACACTTGAATGCTCTTGTGTGGCTGAATAGTGTACCAAAAAAGATTGTAGGTTGCTTGTGAGTGCTAGTTGATGATTTTAGAGCTTGACATGTGAACATGTAAAAGGGAGGAAACTAAAAATCAACAGGCTGAAACTTTTTTTTGGTAGGTGGAACCAGATGGCACCTACGTGAAACCACTCAGTGACAAGCTGACCTACGGGACCATGGTGTTCATCCGGTCTCTCATTGTAGGCGATTCAGCCCGCTCCCTGTCCCGGGCTTGCACCATTGCCATCCGCTACAGTGCAGTGCGACACCAGTCGGAGCTAAAGCCAGGGTAAGTGCAGTGAAATAGCAGAGCAGCCTTGAGTGCTGAGGGAAAACTCTCAAGTACTGGAGCAAAGAGTGACTGCAGTTGAGATTGTTTTGAAATACTGTTTCATCCTGGGAAGTGAGGAATTTTTCATTCCTGACTGCCAAAATGCCTTCCCACTGCCAGAGGTGCACAGTCTTGGGTAGTCTGGCTTGACATGGGGGTAGCCTCTGCTCTCCAAGTGGAGAAGCCACTCAGAGTTGAATGAGGCCCCACAGGATTCTGCTAACCACTGGCGTACTAACTAATCTGTATTTTGCTCTAGGGAGCCAGAACCCCAGATCCTGGATTATCAGACCCAACAGTACAAACTCTTTCCTCTCCTGGCAACAGCATATGCTTTTCATTTCGTGGGAGCCTACATAAAAGACACCTATCGTCGTATTAGTGGAGACATCAATGAAGGGGATCTGAGCGAGCTGCCAGAGGTACTGTGTCCTCTGAGAATCAGAGGGGTGTATGTTAATTTTATGTAAGGTTTCTTTATATCATGAGAGGAAAGGTATCAAGCCTTTTTGGCTTTTGCTCATGAGACATCTTGTACTTCTTTGAATTCAGAGATCCCAAGCCCAGTGTGTGCTGGTGACTTTTACTTCTCTATTTGCACTATTCATTTATCAGCCCTTTATAAAAAACAGGGAGTAAATACACAGTGAGAAAGCTGCTATGAAGATAATTTTTTTACAAAGGTGAATTACTAGGAATGGTAGCATATCACTTGGGAGTGGAGTTAAGACCAGTCTTAAGCTTGTGCTGTAGCTTCTTGACTGTTCTTCCAAAGAACTAGAGTAGCACTGGTGTGTTGATGAAAGGTTTTGGTACTGTACTGAGGGGCTAGGGTGGTAAATTGTTAGTTTACAGTTAGGGACTCCATCTGAGAACCTAACTGAAAACAGTCTTGTATGTCTAATGTGTAAACAGAAAGGACGAGGTACTTGAAAGAAGTCTACGTGTACAGAGGTTTTAATATAAATAGTTGGATTCAGGAAAGACTTCTTACAAAAGAAGCAAGACCCTGTGGGGCAGGGTGAAGGATGGCGTTGGCTCTGCATTTTTCTGGGGACTGCACTGCTTGGCATGTGTGTGTGCAAGCTAAGAACAGAAAATAAAATATCTAAATTGGCTTTGCTTTTGTCCCTCAGCTCCATGCACTGACAGCAGGACTGAAGGCATTCACTTCCTGGACTGCCAATGCTGGTATTGAGGAATGTCGAATGGCATGTGGTGGGCACGGCTACTCTCGCTGCAGCGGCATTCCTGACATTTATGTCACATTCACCCCATCCTGCACCTATGAGGGAGAAAACACAGTCATGATGCTGCAGACAGCAAGGTATGGTGGCTTCTGTCCAGGGGCATTCTTGCCTTGTCTACAATCTCCATATCTCAAGTGATGAGCAGAAGAGCATCCTCTATTACTATGAAACTGCTCTTGTGTTTCTATCCCTTGCCCTGTTTTTGACAAAAATAATAAATGCCTGCATCTGCTTTTTGCTAGTCTGACCTTCAGTAAGATGACTTCTCTCCATTCAAAAACTTGTGCAGAAGGGTTGTGACTTGTGTCTCTTTTCAGGTTCCTTGTTAAAAGCTATACCCAAGTGAGTTCTGGGCAGCGGGTCACTGGCATGGTGTCCTACCTTAACGATCTCCCCAGGCAACGCATCCAGCCACAGCAAGTGGCTGCTAGATCTGTGACTGTGCGCATCAATGATCCTCTCAGCTTGGTAGAGGCCTACAAAGCACGTGCTGCCCGGTGAGTTCACGTCTGCTGGACTGAGCCAGGCACCAGTAAAACTGTGTGTGCTGGGAGATGGTAGTGGTGCAATGCCCTGTTAATGATTCTCAAGGTGTGGTTTGCAAAGCACTGCTCCGTGTTTTGTTTGGGAAGTGATGCACTTTAGTACATTGGGGTCAGTGCTGAGTGCTCCAGGGTGACCAGAGGCTATGTACACCTGTGCATGGCCTCATCACTCTGCTCTCATTCCATTTTTAAATACTGTTTCCTTATTTACATGTGAAGTGTTTGTCAGCATACAAACACCGATATTGTTCAGACTGCTCAGAGGTCTCTCTGGAGAGGAATAATCCTGATATTACAGCCTGTTGGCAAGGAAGCGTGAGAGTAGAACAGGTGCCTGCATATGAATAGGTATTTGGTTAATGTGGTGTTATTATTAATCTGGTTTTCTTTCTTTTATGAAACAGGCTTGTAGAAGCTGCAGCAAAAAACTTGCAAGCGGAACTGAACTACAGAAGGAGCAAGGAGGATGCTTGGAATAGAACTTCTGTTGATCTTGTGCGAGCATCTGAGGTCAGTGCTGTGCCTGGTAAATAAACATTCTGTAAGAGCTTCTCATTTCTTCGTAAACCTGATTCACCTTCCTTCCGTTTCTTGCAGGCGCACTGTCACTATGTGATAGTGAAGCTCTTTGCAGCTAAGCTGTCCGAACTCAGTAATGCAGCTGTCCGTGCGGTCCTGACGGAGCTGTGTCTCCTGTATGCACTGTATGGGATCAGTAAGAACACAGGGGATTTCTTGCAGGTTGGTGTCTTTCTGCAGCACATGAAATATCCATAGCCAGAGTCGTTATTTGCAAAGATGCTTTAAACACTGAGCTGCAGGAATACTTGAGAGTAAGGCCTGGACTGTTGACTTTCAGAAAGGTGTTAGCGGTGCAAATCTGATGGAAGGCACTTGGCCAATCTCCCTTGTGGTCCACGAGAAGCAGAGTTGGGTGATAAATGGTAACATGGCACCTGTCTAAGTCAGCTTAAATGTTTTCCAGTTCGTGACCAAGTATATGTTAAAACCCAAGAAGCTAATACAGGACGTCTAAGCTAGACATGCTCCCAGGGCTGCGTACATTTGCAAATTAGTGTATAAAAGGGTGAATATTGTACTCCAAATCTCTCTTTTCTGATAATCTCTCTTTTGGTTCTCCCTAAGGCGGGTATTTTGACCGATGCCCAAATCACTCAAGTGTACCAGCGTGTGAAAGAGCTCCTGGCTGTAATCCGGCGCAACGCAGTAGCACTGGTAGACTCCTTTGACTTTCATGATGTTCATCTTGGCTCTGTGCTTGGCCGATATGATGGTAATGTCTACGAGAACATGTTTGAGTGGGCAAAGAAATCCCCGCTGAACCAAAAAGAGGTAAAGAATCCTTATTTCTTCCGGTTGCACCGAGAGAAAAAACTCCGTTTAGAGTTGTTAATTTTGATCCAGTGATCTTGGCAGGTAATCAGTGAAGGGGGAGAAATGTCACTGGAAGCAACTTCTGCTTCTCTGCTTTCAGTATACTTTCACTAACTCTCCTATATGTCCCGCATATGCATCCCTTTAGGATACTTGGTTTCTTGGTTGAGGGAGGAACTTGTACTCTCCTTTAAAGAAACAATCAAGTCATCTTATTGAACTTAAAAGCAATTGTCACTTGCTGGTAATTCTGCTCAGTAACAGCAGTTATGAAAGCCTTAACTGTTTCCTGGCAAATCTTTGAATGCCTTCAGGTAGAAGTAGTGACTGGGGAAGAAAATAACTTGGTCCTGTGTTATGTCAGGTGTTGTCTCTCTGCCCTAAGGCTGTAGCTGTAGCTGAGCTAATAAAAGAAACCAAGCTGAGAAGAGTGGGTGTCCCTCTTCTATCTGCCAGAACAGAACTCTCAATCCTATCTTGGTGGCCTTAGCTGCCTTCATTTGACTTGGACAGGCTGCATTTCCTGTGATGGGATGACAGAGGCTGCGACTGTAACTTCCCACCAGAACTTGCTCAGTATTTTGTGCTTTGGAATTTTTGTTAGTGGAGCTTTGGAGCTTTGCTACAGTTCCCTGAGGAGACCTCTGCCAGTTTGCCTTGAATTAAAATGCCAAAGAGTTGCCTGTATGGATATAGATGTCTTGCATCCCTTTGTTCTTATGAAGATGGTAGTGAGGAAGCTATTTGTGTTGGCTTACATTCTCATCCTTTGTGTCAAACAGCTCAAACACAGGCCCTAGTTGGCTGTTCTTAAGTCCCTGAAGTGCCTCTGATCCAAATTTTCACAGTATAAAAGCAGACTCTGAGATGTGAGGAGCTAAAACCATTCAAAAACTCTGGCATTACCTTGTTTTAACCACTGTCTTTTTTTACAGGTTCACGAGTCTTTCCACAAACACCTGAAGCCAATGCAAGCCAAGCTGTGAAGCCTGCTAGTTTCTTCAAATGCACATTTTTCCTGACCTGAAAACTGTGTGTTTGCACCCTTTCTTCAGGCGCCTAAATTGAACCTTTCAAATCCTGGTAGCTGTAGGACGGTGAATAATTGTAGCCTTGCTTTCCACTTTCATAAATCAAGGAGGTGTTTGGGAAGAGTGTGTAGGGATCAATGCCTGGCTTTAAAGTGCAATTATAGTGGTAAAATTAACCTTTTAAAAATGTGGGAAAGCTTTATGGATTCATACAAGGATTGCTTTTGTGAAGCTGCTGACTAGAGAAAAGTAACTAGAGAGTTACTATCAACTGGAAAGGTAGCAGGATTTTACTACTGAGTAGTTCACACCCCTCAGGCAGTTGTTCTAATGAGCAGCTATGTCTGTTCCCCAAAAAACATCAATGTCTTGAGGTTTTGTTTTTGGTTTAGTTTTTTTTTTAAGATTAGCACCACCTATCTCCTTGTATGGCAAATATTTACGCTGCTGAAAGCCTCCTGCACAGTTCAGTGCACATGAATCTGCATATGGCACTGCTTCCCTGATATAGCTGGGAAGTAAATCCCCATCCTCTGGAGCTCTGCTTCATTTTTCTTTCCAGAAGACATCTTCATGTTTTCCAGTACATCCTTCTTTCTCTGCCCTGCAGAAACTCCCTTTACCTGTGTGCCATCTCCAGCACTGACATCGCACTCTTTGTTAATAGGAAGTTGAAGGAGAACATAGCAATGCTGCTCAGTTAAAAATCAAGTAGCTGGGTGCTGGTAATGGATGTTCTGCTCCTCTGTCAACTGTTCCTATTTCCATAGCACTATCTCGAAGCACTTTACAAATGTTAATTGTAGTGATTTGGTCTGACAAACCACGTGTAGTGGTAGAAACTGCAAATTTGACCTGGAATGATGATGCCAGTATTTAAATGCAGAAATCGGCTGGCCAGGGTCCTTGGGTCTTCAGATTGTTCTGGGATGTTCTTCTGGTTCTTAAAGGCATTCTTCAAGAAAACAACACTCCCTAGTGAAGTGTCTTGATTTTTTCCTACCCGTGCATTTCCAATGAGCTTTCTCTGATTTGCCTAGTTTTGTTTTTTTACATTGACTTGGGCCTTGCACAGCACTGTGTGGATTTGCCAGGGGAAAAATTTTGCCTTTGAACAGAACCTCCTCATGCCTAGGGAAAACATTGCAACTGCAAGTGAGCAAAGTCATGGCTGTTTTCCAGCACAAATACTCAGTCTAGTAACAATAAAACCTCTCTTCACAAGAGATTAGCAACTTGGACCTTGAAATGGAAAGCTTCAGCATGAACCCAAATCCTGCAGTTCTGAGGCAACATCGGAGAAGCTGGTTCTCTGTCAGCTTTGGTATTTGTTAGTCTCTAATTTTGGATCAGTTTTCATGGATGAGTTTTTCCTGGCACTAACAATGATCAGACACAATGTTTGGCTCTACATGCAGTAGCTGAACAGAAAGAAATGTTTAATTTTAAATAAAATAATCAAACTTTGCCTTTTGGCTCCTCAGTCCTTCAGGTTAAATGGAGCCACTGCTGTGCCGGATAGCAGAGGAGGCACAGGGCTTTGCCTTCCATTTGTTCAGTAGAGCAGACAGCTGGCCGGGGGAGGCATAATGGAGCAGCCGGTTAAAAATATGTTAAGAACAACAATATGACCTCTATATACAGACTTAAATAAATGACTGAATAATGTTTCCAGACAAATGTCTGTCTTGTGGATTGCCTTCTGCAGATCTCATTTGCAGGAATGGTTGAAGCGGGCCTGCAGCATCCACATTCTGAAGGGCAGGCCCTTTCCCAGGGATTTTCTAGAAGTAACAGCTCCAGTACAGTCGGGTGAGGCTGGAGTAGGGCTGGCTTTGTCCTGGACCATGCTTTGTCAAGTGGGAGCGTTTGTTCAATGTGAACTCCCCCTGTTCCCATGTAGCTGTTCCCAGCAGAGCCAGCGTGCCTCCCTGCAGGCTGCTAGGGTGAGATTTCCTAACCCTCACCCTTTTGGAGTGATGTTTCCTGATTCAGGTTCATCCCCTGACACTCCTAGTGTGGCTGTGCCACATGCCATTACCACAGGTGGGATTCACGGCTTCTGGAAGCTCCTGGCCCCTGCTTCCTGCTGTTGAGATGGAAGGGGCGGCTGCGACCCTACCTGGTGCAGGGGCTGTGCTAGTTGGAGCTGGGTTTGAGGTGCCTGACGGAAGGGTGGGGGTGGCCCTTTATCAGTTTGGGGCCTGTAGGAAAGATGGGTGCAGTATTTTAACAGGGCCTGTTGTGCCAGAACCAGGAGAAATAGTTTTAAGCTCAAGGAGGAAGTTTGAGATGAGATCTTGGGGAGAAATGTTTTCCTGTGAGGGCGGGGAGGCCCTGGCCCAGGCTGCCCAGAGCAGGGGTGGCTGCCCCATCCCGGGAGGGGTTCAAGGGAGGTTGGATGGGGCTTGGAGCCCCTGATCCAGGGGGGGTGTCCCTGCCCGTGGCAGGGGTGGGACTGGATGGGCCGTGAGGTCCCTCCCAGCTCAAACGGTTCCGTGATTCCACCGAGCACCGGGGCGGCCGCTGGCGCCTCGGGCCGAGCTGGCGGAGCGGGCGGGGCCGCGGCTCGGGGGCCGCCGGGAGGAGAAGGGGCGGGCGGCGGCTGCGGCCTCCGCGGCGCGGGGCTCCCGGTGCGGGGCCGGGGCTGGGTTGCCGTGGTAGAACGGGATGCGGGAGGCGCGGCTCCCCTCGTCCCGCTCGCCCCCCAGGAGCTGCGGGCGCCCCTCGCCGCCCGTTCCGCTCTGGTCTTGCTCTCCCCCGTCGCGATGCTCCCTTCGCCGGTTGGGGCGGGGCAGGCCGGGCGGCTGAGCGGGCCCTTGGCGTCGGGGAGCCGGTCCCCATGCCAACCGCTGCGGGGGCTCGAGGCTGTTTTGGGGAACCGGGGGACAGAGCCGTTTATTAGAGCGGCTTGGGGAGGTCCGGGCAGCCCCTGGCAGAGGGGCCCCAGGCGGGAGAGGGATGTTTGTTTAGCAGCAGATTGAAAATTCCTCCTTTCCCTGCAGGTGTGACCCGCGGTGTTAGTCCCCCCTGCGAGGTGGAGGTGGGGAGAATCTTTAAACGGACTTGCTGGACTAAGGGAAGGCTGGGATCCTGCGATGGTGAGTGTGATGAAGTGTGATACTGCCTGTGAAATCCAAACGTGACGCTCTGGCACCTCTTTTGGGAAGCAAGATGGACCGTGTTCACCGGCGTCTCTCAAGTTGTACAGATCTAAGTGGTTCCCCTGTGTCTCACAGGCCATTTTCTGAACAGTGTGGCTTTGTGGTTCCTTGTGGGATTCTCTGGAGGAACCGTCCTCTGGCAGTGTTTGAGAAAGTCCAGGTCAGGCTTGCTTTGTTTGCTAATGAGGGAATTTGTCTTTCTCCGTAGGCTGCAAAACCCAAGAGAAGGTTCAGCGGTACGTACACTTGCATGCTTCCCTTTTGCTGTCCATGGGTGCTTTGATCTGCTGGGAACGTATGGGACAGGAGGGAGATGCTGGCGTCAAGTGGCAGTCCTGGCTACTGAAATGTTCACGGTCCTTGTCTGAAAGCTGCAGCTGAGCGCATCGTGTCATTCCTGAACTAGGGATATTCACCTGCCTCTCACATCCAGTGGATTTGCTTCTGGGGTCTTGTATTCCTTTCTTGTGAGCTTTTCCAAATCCAGGGGAGAATGTATGCATTTATTTCAGTTCTTCCCTTCACCTGCTCCCTAGCTGCTTGTTTAGAGGCTGCTTGCAGCCCCTAACACTGAAGCAGAGCTTTCAGGGTTAACCAGGGTCTCTGGGGCACTATGGGGCGAGAGGTCACAGATTCAGTGTTGCTGGTGGGCAGTGACTCACAGAATAGAGCACAGCTGGCTCACTTGATAAAGAAGTGAAGCTGGATCTTTTATATACAACATACTGGATTGTATCCTGGCAGTCCTTCCTGGACTGACAAGCAAGGGTTACACTGATGACGCTTGAGGCCAAACTATTATTCTTGGGGCATCTCAAAAGAGCGAGCCCTATTGCAGCTACACCCGCTTGGTGAGCTTACCTGCCTCAGCACCTCTAATTTGTCTTGTTTCAGGCTCTCTTGATGACATCCTTGGTGACCTCCTGGCATCCGACGGTAAAGTAAACTTCCTTTGCAGCTGAAGGGGCAGCATCCTTGTGCTCTTGCTTCCTTCCTGGGAGCAGGAGGTGCTGGTACGGCAGCCACGGATCTCTGAGGGGCTGTAGTTGTGAGGGGGGGTTAAAGCAGGGAGCAGAGTGGAGAGCAGGATTTCCCAGAGTCAGAGGCTACTAAATAGGTCAGACATCAGTTTGGGTGAGATAAAGTGAAGTTCATCTCTGATTAAAAGACTCTGTGGTCTGTGAGAAGGCAGAAAATCCCCCTTTGGAGTGCCCAGGCCAGGATTATGCCTGTGTCCATTGTCCTAATCTCTCCTTGTCTTGTTTCCAGATGAAACCCCTGCTAAACCTGCCAGAGCTTTCCAGCTGGCTGGGAGCGGCAGTGGAAGGGCCCAGAGCACCAGTGTGCAGGCCAGCAAGAAGTGAGTGTCTTTCAGACACAGCCTCTCCCACTTTGAGATCTCTTTTGTGCTCCCCAGTTCTTTCTGCCCTGCGCTATCCTTAGCTTCTCCTTTGCCTGGGAAAGCAAGTTATCTGCGATGCCTTTGGGAGCCTGGAGCGCAGAGCCTGAAGCTTTCCTGCATGGGTTGGGTTCCCCTAGCCCTGTCCATCTTCTATAAATCTCCCTTATAACAAATGATACTTAAATACAGCAGTCCCAGCGATGCCATCTCTTATCCTAGTGCTATTTGAGCCTCATTTTCCATGTTGTGTGGTTTGGCTGCTGGGTGTGCCTATGTGATCCCCTCCTCCTCCCACCCCTGTGTCTCCCTGCTCCCTTGCCAAGCCCTGGTGTGGTGCTGCTGACCACCAGGCTTGTGTCACAGGTCCTTTCCAAAGGATGATTTCACCAACAAACTCCCTGCAGAGGACACCATTGCTGCAGAGGTGAGCCCAAATTCTGGAAGAGAGCCAGGGTGTCCCGAGGGTTGGGGCTGAGATGAGCCAAGCTTGACTTGGTGTCATCCCATCCGAGTCAGTGGGATATCAGGGATGATCCGTGAAAGGTGGCTGAAGAGGTAGCCCCTCTCTGGCATCACTGTGGGGTGGGTGAGTGGGTGGCTGGTGGGAGGAGGGCTTCCAGGTGCTCTGAATGACATGGACCAAAGCCAGGACACGCGTCGGATAAAGTGTCATAGGAAGGACCCTCACCTAAAGCAAGGTCCTTGGGTGTTCCTTACACTGATTGCAGAGGCAGCAGAATCTCAGCAGAGGAATTGAGGTACTGGGGGTTTCAGTAGGGACACCACAAGGAGTTCGACGTGTGTTCTTCCATCTCATAAAATGAGGAAAAACAGGGGCTGGAGCAAGGGATGAGGAGTTTCTGAAGCATGCTCGTCTCTGATCTCTTCCCTCCCTGGCACACAGGGATCCAGTGCCTCTGATGCAGACCCGAAGGCTCTGCTGCAGACCCTGAAGGTGAGCGCATCAGCACCCCCACCTTGGCCCCATCAGCACTGCAGCCTTGGCCTCTGGCCTCCAAAGAGGGGAGCAGCGCTCACCCTGTGCCTGTCCTTGTCCTCTTGCTTTCCAGGATATGGATGAGATGGAAGCTGATCTCTTGGGAATATCGAAACCCAGTTCTGGGCCGGGGAAGACGAATGTGAAAGGTGCTGGGAAGCATGAGTCCTTGGGAGGAGCAGGGAAACCACCAGCTCGTGAGAACGGTAAAAAGGAGATCCTAGTCTTCTTTCACAGCCTGGTTGCAAATGAGCAAGGGTTATTTTTATCGGGAGTAGGAAACAAAAAGTGGAATTGTTCCCTAAAATCCTTTTCTTGGTCCATTTTGGGTGAATGTTATTCTGGCCACTAGTGGTCTCTGGGGTGATCCCTGGCCCAGCCTCTTGCCATGCTGCAATAACATCACTGACAGCAGCAGCAACAGCCACGCTGCTGCCTCCCACCAAACACCGCTGCCCATTCCCCAGTACAGCAAAGCGTTTCTGGCAGGGGCTGCAGGGCAGGAGAGCCGCAAGGGTTGTATTTAAGATATGCTCCTCCCCAAAGCGCTCTGCTCTTCTCAGGCCCTTTTCTCTTTGCTTGCCGGGAGGCCGCTCCAGAGGGATTCCCACGAGATAGGGCCATAGGGACACTCTGTGTTGCAGTAAGGGCATTTAGGGGGATGCCACCCAAAAAGTGACGTGCAGCCAGGTGGAGAGGGACATTTCTGATGAAACTTGTTTCTGAGAGCTGTGGCCTCTCCTTCCAGGAGAGCCTGCACCTGCGAGGGAAGAGAAGCCACTGTCATCCCCTGCTGCTTCCCGACAGTACAAGAAATTTAACTTTGAAGGTAGGATCTTGCTTCACATCAGCATGAAGATGCATGGGGGCAGCTGAAGGCTCTGTCCTTGTTCGCTTCCTGTAGCTTGCCCCCTCTGTTAACTGAAACCTTGGCTGGTTAATGAGATGGAGTCCTCCCCCACTTCCATGCCAGTGCAAATCTAATCCCACAGAGGTGACCGAAAGAGAAAAAATGTGACAGCTCTTTGTTTGATGCTGTCCCCGTGACAAGGCTGGGGGATAAGTCCTGAGCACATTTGCTTTTTCACCTGTGCTTTGTTTTTCAATGACTCCATAGCACTTGGACACCTTTGCATCAGAGGAGAGTCTGTCCAACTTCCAAGCAGGGAGGCTGGTGTCCTGACAGTTGGGATCTGGTTGTCAAAGCCTGCACTATAATCAAGATCCGCATCTGTTAAAATCACTAATGGACTTTAGTTGATCTAGGTGGGCTTTTTTCTCCCCTTTTTCTTTCCCTAAAGAATGTTCAAGTGTTAAAGAATCCAAATTTTGATTTATTTTCTTCTAAGAGAAAGAAATATAGAAAAAATGAACAGAAGTGTAGTTATTGAGTGTCTGAAGTTCAGGGAAACTCTGGGGTATCACACAGGTCACTACAGAACCTGCGTTTGTGACTCTGGACTCCTCTCCCCTCGTGCACACGGTGGGGAGTGGTGCTTGGCTTTGCACAGAACTGTTCTAAATAACGTTGTTTTTATTTTGGTTGTTGTTAATGTTATTCTCTTCTCCTGCTTCTATGGGGTGATTCCCAAATTCACACGATCCTTTGGTAGAGCATTTATCTGACGAAGAGTGGGATGCTCCCAACAAGCCAGCCCCAACAGGCACTAAAAGCAGTTCTGAGAGAAAAACAGTGGAGCAAAGAGAAAGGTGAACAGGGCTGCTCGACACATCCTCTTTGTAACAGATGAATCAGCAGCATGAGTTAGTTTGTGTGATGTCCAAACATTAAATGGAAAGCCACATAGTCCCATCTTTTATTGACCAGTGCAGTCATTTGTAGAGCAGCTTGGTAATGGGGTTCATTGCAACACAGCTCACTGGATGCCTCCTATTTCAAGTGTGCCCCAGGTTACAGAACTGACCTTTCCTTTCTGGGAATAGAGGCTCAGGTCTTACCTTTGGTCTCATCCAGCCCATTTTATGTGCTTCTAAATGAGAACAAGTTTTCTGGGTCAGGATTGGGGTGGGTGAGAGTATCACCGGTCCACACCAAAGCCCAGCTGGGGCAGCTCTGGGTTGGAACCGGCTGCATTGTGGCTGTGTTACAGGCCCTCTGCCCTCTTGTTCCTGCAGCAGGAATGCCAGTGGGACTGATAGTCCCCTAAAGTCACCATTTGCCCGAAGAAACCCACTCTGCTTCAGAAATGGACACAAGTAGCAGCTGGTGGGTTAGAGCAAGGACTAAGGTGCATTGCTGCAGCAGGACCTCTTAGGGGAAGGGGGGCAGGAGTGATCTCACCGGAAACTTGTGAGTTAAAAAGCTCCTGGAGTAAAACAAAGCTGGAAACCCTGGTGTGAATGACGCCTAGCAGTGTCCCATCAGTGGATGTGTGACCACAGACCAGGCAGTGGTGCACGGTCACTTTGTCACTTGCTGTGGCATTTAGTCACTGAAAAGAGTTATTTAGAAATGACGTTGTTAAAGGACCTGAGAGATAAGAGCAGGCAGGGCTGCTTTGATCTGTTGTTAAAAACCCAACCCTTCCTGCTCAAACCCTGCCACATGTGACCCATCCACAGAGCCACCCCAGACGCCCCTGCGCACTGTGACCCCTGTCCGGAGGAGGAGGCAGGAGCTCTTGTTTGATGATGATGGTGACGATCTGATGGATGCACTGGGGTTCAACAGCGGCCTGAAAGGAAATGGGAAGCAGGGAAAGAAGGCAGAAGAGTAAGTGCAATCAAGAGGTAGTCGGAGTAAAGCAGAGGAGGGCTTGTGTGTTTTGACGGTGCCACCGTGCTGAGTTGGGGCTGCTGGAGCCTCCGGGTCCCAGAAAGGTGCAAAGCAGCCTTGTTTGCCAGAGCACTCTGTCAAAGCTGTGTGACAAGGGACAGCCCTGCCTCTTGGAGAAACCTTACTGCCACTGTGTCCCCAACAGAGAGGAGCTGCGGCCAGCCCACTCCAAGCTGGATGAGTTGCTGGGACGAGGCTCCATGGCCAAAGTCCTGGAACCACCAGGCGTGGATGACCACAAGGGGTTCAAACTGGATAAGAAGTACCAAAAGCAGCCAGGTAAGCACAGCCAGAGATGCTGGGAGGGCCTACAGAGGTGGCAGCACTGGGAGAATGAGATTGGTTTCTGATGCCCTTGCAGGGGAAAGACCCTTTCTGTGATGTGTGCAGGATTGCTGATGGGCTCTTGGTGAGCACAGGGGCAAGGAGGATGATGCAAAAGTGGTGTCCTCTGCCCTCGAGGCAGCTTGGGAGCATTCGCGCCATAGCCATAGTTCAATTGCCTTTGATTGTGGGCTGATTTGAAACAAAGACACTTCCCAACTATGCTGTGTTTTCCCAGAGGCAGTGATCCCAGTGGGAGTTGCAGGGGAGGAGGAGGGCTGATGTCTTTTCAGCTGGCTGCTCCTCTGGGTGCTGACTCCAGGCTGCTTGTCTGAGCAGAGAAGGAAGAGGGTTGTAAGGAGGAGGATTTTGTCTTTGGAGCGTACCAGCCTTCAGTGGCCTCCACAATGAAGGACCAGCCGGCGAGGAGGACATCTGTAAGGTACGGTGCTGCATGTGTCTGGCCTGGCTGCGGTGCCCCTGCAGTGGAGAAGGCGAGGATCCCTCACAGACAGGGTCCCCTTGCAGGGAGGTATGAGAGTGCCTCTCCTTGCAGCAGGTTTTCAGCCGAGAACAGCAGCGAACCAAAACCAGAGCCACGCTCCAAACCCCCTCCTCCAGTGAGCAGGAGCCCTGTGCAGCGCAGCAGGACTGGAGGTGACTGGCTGGGTTTGAAAGATGAGGATTTTCTGGATTCAGAGCCGCTCTCTGCAGTGAAGGCCAGTCCTGCAGCGAGCTACCCCAGCCCTACTAGCCAGCTCCCAGCTGCAGAGCAGGCGGAGGCCAAACCTGGCCCAGTGGAGGAGGAGAACTGGCTGACAGCTGCCTTGTCTCGCAAGAAAGCCCAGGCACAGGCAAAGGCTCAGGAGAGGAGTGCCGAGCCCTTGGAGGCCCCAGGCAAAGGGCTGGATCCCCACTCTCCTGTCAGGTAACAGCTTGGTTAATGGTCACAGCATGCTCGTCTGCTCCACGCATAGCTGTTCCAGCAGCATATCTTGGCAGCCCTCAGCTTGAGTTTCACGAATTAATCTTAAGCAGTATCTTGTTTCACGCTGGGGCAATAACACGGGGCTTTCTCCCACTGATCCAGCCTGTGGACCCCTTACACCTCAGGGCTCTCCTTCCAGTCATGGCCACAGTTGCCTCAGCTCCTGCAGAGCTGTGCTGGATCAGTGCATCCCCACAGGCTCCCACTCTGCTCTTCATTCCCCTTCACTCTTAGTTCCAGGCAAACCACCTCCTCCGGTCTGGGTTTACACTGACGCAGGTTCATACTTGTGCCACGAATGGGACTCAGAAGCGAATTGCAGACATGCAGCCGTGTATAATGGGCAGGGAGGTGTGAACTGAGAGATTTTGTCTTTCATCACCTCCTCGGCATTCCCACATAGGGTGCTTTTTGCTTGCAGGCAGCTGGCCTCCTCCGCAGGAGCCCCGCAGCAGGCAGCTGGCTCACTGGAGAAGGCAGCAACTGCAGGCAGCTCCAAGTACGGCCCCCACTTCCTTTGCCTTTTGGGCATCCTCCACATGAGAGAGGTCCTGCAGAAGGCAGCACTGTGGGCGAGATGGGGGAGCAGGGAGAGCTGGCAGCCAGCTGTGATGACTTTGGCCTGGGACATCTGTAACTGGGAGGGAAGACAGCTCTGAAGGATCAGTGGGCTCTTACCTGTTTGATCACAGAGGGACAGTGAGATTTTAAACTTAAGGAACTGCCAAGAAAGATGATGTCTGTGCCCCTTTCCCTGAGCTGTGATACTGTTGTGCATCACTTCTGTCTCTGTGCCCTGGCAGGCAGCCGATCCCCTGGCTCAGCACCCCGAAACCAGCCCCAGCTCACCCATCGGAAGCTGCAAATGGGGTTCCCTCCAGAGACACCAGCGCCCTTGGTGCGTTTTGTGTGGTTGTACAATTTGGGCAGCAGGAGCCACAGCATCACCCTTGGCTGTGTGAATGCTGCCTGGGCTTTGACCAGCCATTGTCAGAGTGGGATGCAGGATCCCGTCATCCTCACCTCATGGTGTGATGGGGACACCGTGCTTGTGTGCACTGAGCCGCCTTTGGGGTTTCAGAGGGCTGAAGGGAACTTGCTGGGTGGGCGTAAGTTCGTACTGTCCTTTCTCTCTTTCACTTCCCTCCTGTTGCCCCCAAACTTGTCCCACCAGTGCTGTGTGCTGGAAGATCCCCTCCTGCCCATGGCTGAGGCTGTGCACCAGTTCAGAGGCCACTGAAAGGGGCTTAGGGGACCCAGCCTCCTCCCTGGCTGATGGAGATGGAGGAAGAGCTGTGCTTTGCCTCCAGACTTACTTTGCAGAGCAGTCCCACCACTGTGCATGGGGTTGGGGTGGCAGGTACAGACCTGTCTTACCCTCCATCCCCACCACCAGCCAGCAGAGCAGAGCATAACGCTGCTCACACTGCCCAGGAGACCTAGGCCCTTATCCTTCTGGGAGGGAATGGTTCCCATTGCTGTGTCTGAATCACAGACTTGTTCAATTTTCGGTCCCCACAGCCTTGATCCTAGGAGAGCAGGAGACGCAGGGCCCGGCCCCACTCACTCAGGTGGGTCTGTGCCCTCAAGAGGTACTGGATCAGGGAGGTGACTGTGAGCCCTTTGCTGCCGACTTACTGGCATCTCTCCCGGCTCCCTCAGCAGGTGGAAGGGTGGGCTCTGCTTTGCATCCCTGGGAGCCTGTGTTCATATTATATTAATTAGATAGCAAAGGCTCCAGTTGATAAAGGACTTTTTTTTTTTTTTTTTTTTCCCAACTGGCTTTCTCCAGTATGGTAGTGAAGATGCTCTGAGATTGTTTCTAGACAGCTGAAGGGGGATTGGAGCCTTTAACAGAGAGGGCAGCTCTTGCTTGGTCTTTGAAGCCTCTGTTTGCTATCCAGCTGGGCCTCCTTGCCCTGCACTGGTGGCAGGACACACGCTGTCTCCCAGAGGACTCATTGTCTTATCCCTGTCCCCACAAGGTGGAGAGCCCAGCACATTTGTGTCTGGAGTGGGGGCTGCTGAGCATCACCTGAGACCCAGGCCAGCAGTGGGGCTGGGCAGGGAAAGGGTAGAGGAGGAGTGCAGTAGGCTGGGGATGGATCACCATTCACAGGCTAGAAGGAGGTGTTTTCCCAGGGCTTTGCTTCCCTGAGAGCATTCTTGTGTCTCCACAGGTCGCCACTCCCCGGGCACATCTCCAGGCTGCCCCACAGCAGCAGGTGAGGCATGTGCCCACTCTGGGGGTGCTTGTGGCTGCGCCACAAAGCCACTGATCCTAAAGGGCCTTGACTGATCTTCTCTTTCCGTCCCATTAGGCAGAGTCCTCAGCCCTGGGCTCACTACACGAGAGGCGGCTGGGGCTTCCCGCACCCATGCTCTACGAGGATGCATCTGGCTGTCAAGCAGCACTGCTCAGCCTCCAGGCCCGCGTGGTAGAGCTGGAAAGCCAGGTGAGCCCCATTGCCTGCTGGGTGGGGACTATGTGTGACCCCACGGGAGAAGGAGCCTTGTCCACCCTGAACTGCATGAGGGTGACAGGAGAGGAGAAACTTCCCTGTCCAGAGTTGCCTGTGGCCACCAAGTGCTGCTATGGGAGCTCTGTCCCCAGGGCAGGACAAAGACCTTCTCCCTGCATACCCGACAGGTCCGGACACTGGAGCTGGAGCGGACGCAGCAGAGACTGTTGCTGGAGAGTCTCCAGCAGCGGCACCAGGAGGACCTAGAACTCCTCGAGAGTGCCCACAGGTACCAGACTCTTTCTTACCTGTGCTCCCCTTCTCTGCCAGATCCTTGCCTATAGCCCTGTCCATCTTTCCTGGGGTGGGAGAGATGGGGCGCTTCTCAAATCCATCCCTAGGACAGGCAGGCACAGGGACATGTCAGTGAGGACCTAGTGGGGGCAGAGAGTGGCCTCATGGGTGAGTCAGTGTAGGGGCCTGCTCCTGCCAATGCTGTCCTGTGGGTGACAAAGAGGAGGGGCCAGTCCCATTGCCAGCATGTCCCCAGGCCACTGCTCTGGGCAGCAGCGGGAGGGTTCAGGGCTCAGGCCATGGGAGGGGATGCACACCATGCCTCAGTTTCCCCACTCACACAGCAACACCGATCTGCTCCTAAATCCCTGTGTGCCCCTTGGGTAGAGAGAGCCATACTGCCATGAAAGCAACACCTCTCCCGTGCTGTGACACCCTGAGGGCTCTCTCTGGGCAGGAGCCGGGTGAAGGTGGTGGAGGAGACCTACGGGCAGCGGGAGGAGCGGCTGCGACAGGAGAAGGAGCAGCTGGTGGCTCAGCTGCTATCACAGAGCCGGGATGCAGAGCAGGCACGAGCAGAACTGCTGGCACAGCACCAGCAACGCCTAGCCACGCTGGAGCAGCAGAGTGCACTGGAGCTGGAGCGACTGCGGGAACTGCAAAGGTGAGAGTAGCACACATGTGGGGCTAAATACCCTTTTTTGTTGATGGAACCAGAGAACGGGGCCATGATGAAAGGAAAAATCAGACTCCAGAAGCATTGGGTTGTGGGCAGCTCAGTGGCTTTTGGAATGTTGGATTTGCCAGGGAGGTCTGGCTGGAGACATCATTTCAGAGGGAATGCGTTGTATTTTGAAAGATGCTGAACCCAGTGTTTTATCTCCCCTAAATCCCTTTTATTTAGGTCACTGAGTCACTGGTATCCACCAAGTTTGGGTCAATGAGAAATCAGTTTTTGGCAGAGAAACCCATAACCCCCAAATATGGCCGTCCCAAATGTGGATGCCTGCCAGTGGGATGCCCCATGGCAGACTGCTGTGCCAGTTGAGCTCCTGGGACCAAGCCTTTCCCATGGTGCCCGTCACAGGGAGCACCACTTTGTGACAGCCCCTGGTGGGCTTTTCCCCCTTGTCCTACAGGGTGTCTGTCCAGGAGATGCGCAAAGACTATGAAGAGCAACTCCAGCGGCTGAAGCGGCTGAAAGACCAAGAGATTGATGCAGTGACCAGTGCCACTTCGCACACCAGGTGCCAGCAGCCAGTGTCGTATCACTGTGTTGGTCCCTGGCCATGATGCTCCCTGTCCTACAAGGAACCAGCCTCAGACCTCAAGAGGAGCAGGGGCCATTCTCTCTCCCACCCACTGCCTCCAGGGATGCTGAGCTGTTTCATACTTGTCATGACTTCCCTAAGCAGCAGCTACAGCTCCATTCTGGATGCTCAGCCTTTGGACCTCTCCACATCCCACTCTCGATTGCAGTGAGACAAAGCGTGTCCCACAGAGGTGACCCTCCCCTCGCTCCTCTCCACAGGTCTCTGAATGGCGTCATTGAGCAGATGGAGAAGTTCTCCAGTGATCTGCACAACCTCTCTCACAAGGTGGAGGCCACGCACCACAGCACCTCCCAGGAGCTGGCCCTGGGGGCACGGCAGCGCGACCAGCAGCTCAAGGGTACATCTGCCATTACCCTGTGCTGAAATGGCTGCGGGGTCCCTGCTGTGGCTGGGGACAACTAGAAAATGGGGAGAAGGTTGGACTCTGAGTCAGAGGCTGGGAGCTCAGGCTGGCAAAGGCCTGTCTGCCTTGGTCACTGCATGTCTCGGGGTCTCCCTCTTACAAATTGGTGTCCTGGGGTTGTGCAGAGTGTGATGACACAAATGCATGCAGCTTTTCCGTGACAATGGTGTGGGCAGAGAGGCTTTCCTGCCTCGTGCTTACAGCACTGCTGCTGTCTCTCCCCAGTGCTCCAGGACCAGCTGTCTCAGCAGCAGAGGGACATGGAGGAGGAGCGGAGCCGGCTGCAGGAGGTGATTGCCAAAATGGAGGCCAGGCTGGGTGAGCAGACTCGGCTGCTGGAGCAGGTGAGCCCTCCTGTCTGGGAATGGGGTGTGTGTCTTCCCCACTGAAGATCCCTGGCCTAGAGCCTGTGAGTGGCATCTCTCTTTCTCTGTTTCTGATCCAGGAGCGATGGAGGGCAACAGCAGAGCAATCCAAAGTGGAATCACTGCAGCACTCGCTGGAGGAGCAGCGGCGAATCATGACCCAGCAGCATTCCATGGAACGAGCAGAGCTGGAGAGGGCAAAGGTGAGGGGGGATGGACATGTCCAGGTGCTTTTGCTGTGACCAGAGTCTGACTGAGGCTGCACTGCAGTGTGTGGGTGCTGGGCTGCAGCATCCTTCTACCCTCCGCCTCCTCAATCCCACATCCAGTCCTGTGCGTGCACGGTGCACCCCGAGGAGTGCAGGGCCAGAGCTCCCCATGCAGGGTTCATGCCAGGCGCCATGGCTTGAACCAGCCTCTAGATGTGGTGTGGCAAGGATGGGTTAAAGAAGAAAAATCCATCCGTGGATGGGCCTCAGTGCTTTCTCTCTCCCTCTCTTGCAACTCTCCAGAGTGCTTTGCTGGAGGAGCAGAAGTCAGTGATGCAGAAGTGCTCAGAGGAGCGGCGGCAGCTGGCCGCCGAGTGGGCTGAGTTTCGCACCCAGCAGCAGCTGAGCAAGGCGCGGATGGAGCGTGAAATGGAGCGCACCCTGCAGATGGATTCCCAGAGAGAGGGCACCATCCTGAGCCTGGCCAAGGTACTGCCGTGGAAACCCTTCCCATGGCCTCCAGCAGTGCCTGGAAAGCTCCTGGATGGATGGGTCCTGCCCATGGGGCAGTCGTTCAGCACTGCCTTTAGGTGTTTAACACAGAGACTCACTTGAGGTGGTGAGAATTGAGCTGCTCCAGGAACAGCCTCCATCAGCCTGTTTTGGCTGTTGACCGAAGCATCAGTCGTCTCTATCCCTCCCCTTTGTCTGGGAGGAGTTTGAGCAGCCAGACCACGGGAAGCTGCCTCTGTTGAAAGTCTGGAGGAAGGAAATCCCCATGGAGGGTTCAGTAAAAGCTCCCTGTGCCATGGGGACGTGTCCAAAGCCAGGTCTGCTCCCCACTGGGGCTGCCCAGAGGGGATATGTGGCCCTGGCAGTGTGTCAGAGCCACATTTCTAAGGGCTACTAGGGTGGAAAATAACAAACCACTGTGCCTTGAGCATATTTTAAGGCGTGCAACGTGGTGAGGGTGTATGTGTATGTTTGTGTGTACAATTCCAGCACTGCCAGTCCTGGTCCCCAGAGTGGGTGAGTGAGGGCACTGCTTGGTGGTTTTGCTCTGATCCTGAACTGGCACACACTAGGAGCTCAGTGGGGGCAGATCTCTGCTATCACTTGGGAAGACGTTTTATGGTGTGCAGGACAGAGCAGGTAACGCCTCAGTTTCCCCTCTGCCTATCCTAGGAGCAGGCAGACCTGAAGATCTGGAGCCATGAGCTGAAAGCCAAGGAGGAGCAGCTGGCAAGGGACAGGGAGCTTCTGGATGAGGCCTGGCGGGAGCTGAAGCTGGAGAAGGAGAAGGTGAACAGGGCTGCACTGCACATCCAGCAGCAGGAAGAGAAGATTAAAAGCACGACCAAGGTAAGTGCAGCATCTGTGCTTGTGGTTCACAGCTGTACGCAGGCTGGCAGCAAAACTAGGGTTTCACACTCCTCCCAAAGTCCTAAATCCTAATCCTGTCCGGGGATGGGAATAAGGGGATTCACAAAGGAGCCTTGCTGCGCGAGGGTCCCCATCCCCATCCTCCCCAGCTGCTCTACCTTGCAGCTCTCATCCCAGAAGTATGAGGAAGGGGAACGAGCCCTGTGGGAGGCATGCAGGATGGAGTCGGAGCAGCAGAGCAGGCTGCAGGTCATGCAGCAGCACTTGGGGCAGCTGAAGCAGCAGGAACAGCGTCTGCATGAGGCAAATACCCACTCACCTGACCATCTCAGCCTGGGGCCACTATGCCAAGGGCCTGAACCTTCACCAAAAGCTTCTCTCTCCTTTCTCTTGGGGATGGGGCAGGACTGGCTGAGCATGGCTTACCAGAGGAAACAGCTACAAAAGCTAAGCGAGGAGCTGCCCAGCAACCCCACAATGCTGCTGACCACAGAGCAGGACGTCGGTACCCCTATGAAAGGCCTTTCCAAGATGTGTAAGGTTTCCTGCATGCTGCTGTGGGATGGGATAGGCTGGGAGGCAGCCGCTCTGGGAGGCTTGTGGTGTTCCTGGGGGCTGTTTTAGTTCCGGTACATAAACCTCAGCTGTGAGTTGGCCTCCCTGTCCTCAGAAAGACCTCAGCCGAGCTCTCTGAGTTGGGGCAGTGCCAGGAGCAGGAGAAGAGAAGACAGGAGCAGACAAGCAGCTGGGTTAAAGCCCATTTTCATTAGGAGGTTGGGGGAGGACCCTGCTGCAGGGGCACAAAGGCAGCTGAAAAAGGGATGCTCTGTTGTGTCCATCTGCAGTTCCCCCAACGGCAGCAGCACCACACAGCTGGGGGGTTGTTCCAGGCTTTTCACCTCCTGTTGGGGTGCTCCCTTGGCACAGCCTCGGGGGGAGCAGAGAAACCCTGGCCGTGGCCAGCTCCACCGAGCTCTACACGAAACTGCTGCTGCTGAAGCACAGAGCCCAGCAGGTGAGGAGACAGGGCTGGAGAGCACTTCAAAGTGGCTGGGTAGGAGCGGGGCTGAGGGAAGCCTGGTTCGAGCCTCGGAGCTGCAGGGTGGGTGTCTGCCATGACCGTTTCTGGGCTGGCAGGAGCCATGGGTGCCTGGAGGGGTGATTCCAGCAGCGAGGATGAACCCCAGACAAGGATGCAGCTTGTCCGGGGTTCATCAATAATGCCCTTGGCTCAGCGGGGCTGCCCCCTTCTCCAGCCTGGGCGGCAGAAGGCAGCTCTGCTGGACTTGGGGTCGCCGTGTTCCCTCCTTGCACGAGGGCGCCCGCCAAGGCTTCCCCCGGTGCCCGTCCCGTCCATTCCTCCTCCCTTCTCAGGACCACAGCTTCCTCGAGGACGAGCAGTTCTTCCTGGAGACCCTGACGAACGCGCCCGACCGCGCTGCCCCGCGCTCGGACTGAGTTGGGATCCATCGTCCCCACCGCCCCCCCGTCCTCCCAGGGGGCCGCTGCGCCCCCGTCGGGGACGAAAGCGGAGAATAAAGAGCTCTAGTTCTCGGCCCTGGCGCCCTCCTCCTCTTTAAAACCGCGCTGCTCAGTGCGCGGTCGGCTGCGCTGCGGGGCCGCGGGGCGGGGGCTGTGTGCGCGGTTCCATTCAGGCGCCGCTGTTGGCGGCCCCGTTGCCGTGGGAACGCGGGGTCTTTCCCGGCGCGTTGCCTGGTGCTGTGTACGCGGTTACATTCAGGCGCCGCTCCTGGCGGCCCCGTTGCCGTGGGAATGAGGGGCCTTTCCCTGCGTGCGGCGCAAAAGATGGCGGCAGCGCTGCTGCTGGGGCGCGCGGCGCGGAACGCGGCCCGGGCGGGGCGGGCGCTCGGCACGGCCGGTGAGAGGCTGGGGGGGGCCCGGGGACCTCCGGGGAAGGGGGAGGGGGAGGGGGAGGAGCCGGGGAGGAGGGCGCATGATCCCCCCACCCAGCCTCCTGCTCTGCCCGATCCCCGCTGATCCCCGCTCTGTCCCGGCCCCCTCGGCATCGCTCCTTGCTCTCTGTGTAAACCGTGAGTTCTCTCCCTGCTAGCCGCGCTCTGCAAGCGGGCAGCGCCGCTAGGGCCGATGCCCAACGAGGATATCGACGTCAGCAAGTTGGAAACGCTGGAAAAATACCGGAGCTTCAGTCGGTACTTCCAGCTGGCAGAGAAGGAGAGCAGGAAGCCGCGCTGGTGGCGGACATACCGGGAGCACTGCAGCCCCCCGGCAGGTACGCGCCTCTGCTCCTGATTGTAGGGAAGCTGCTGCTGGGATCTGCCCCAAACCACACCCTCTTAGGAGATGCTGAGGTGCCGCAGCCATTTCCGATGTAGAAGTTCGCAGAGCGCTCTTCAGGGAAGCGGATGATGGTTTTCTGGTAGGAGGGAGGCTGGCCAGGAGCTGCTAAAAGCCGTGGAGCAGCATAAAGAAGGGGTTCCATGGATCCCCAGTAGTGTTGGAGAAAGCAGAGTGGGAACAAGAGTGTTAGACCTGCAGCTGTTTGGCCACATCGCTCACTGGCTGGCAGACCTGGAGGTCTGGATGCACAGTGATTTGGGGGAGGAGGTGGGAGCAGGGGCCTGGAGGTGCAAAGGGATGGCAGCTGTGGGAGAATCAAGTCTCTGACGCTTTAAAGTTTGCGTCTCTTGCACACTCTGTAACATTTTGTAGCTTTGTGCTTGGTATTTGTATTTTTCACATACATGATATTTTCATTCTTCTCTGAAGAGCCAAAGACTGACATCAGCCTGCCACATGAGAAGCTGCTGCGGGAAAAGAAAGTCAAGGAAAGGAAAAAGATCCTGCGGGAGAACCGTCAGAATGCAGAGATGGAAAGAGCAGCGCGGCTCCGGACTGGTTGGTGCCCCACCACCTCATACCTGCCCTGGCCACTGGGTGCCCAGCTGCCTCCTGCAGCGTTTCTCTCTCCCTGTAGCGCTGATCCCTCTCGACAACGTCAGAGCAGAGTGGGAGAAGACCAGCGGCCCCTTCCACAAGCAGCGCGTGGCAGAACACTGCGGGATATTCCGTGATTTGTTCAAGGGCGCCATATTCACCCCCTGGGTCTCCCTGAGGGTGGAGTACAACCAAGACGATGAGAACTTCGTGCCAGTCTACTACGGAAATGTAGTGACTCCGTCAGAGGTGTGCACGGGGGGTCTGGGAACAACTTGCACCCCATGGGAGCCTGCATGGCTTTGTCAGATGCTTCTGATGGGCATTGTGCATTCTGGAGGATTTCTTTGGAGGGTATTTGTGATGAAGGAAGCACATCTAAGAAATGCATTAAGGACCAAAGCTTTGCCACAAGATTGTTGTCCATGGCAGTCTGCTGTTAACGCCCCTGGGGCTCTCCTGGTGGAACTGAATTACTCGGTGGTGGCCGTGCCTGGGAAACCATGGCTTGGTCTTAACAGAGCTATTTGTGTTTCTTGTTTAGGCTTCCAGTTCCCCTGCAGTGTCGTATGAGGCAGATAAAGGCTCCCTTTGGACTTTGTTGCTCACAAATCCGGGTGAGTAGTGAGTTCTTTAAAAATAGCTTGTTTAAACAGGGCTGTTTCACTCTGCCCTTGGTTAGTTCCTGTTTCTTCTGGCTGCACGGTGTAACGTAATAGAGTGTATTTTGCATGCAGGAAAGGTTGTAGCCTCCTCAGATCTCCAGCAGTTGAGAGATGGGGCAGTGGCACAACAGGACCTGCGTTACAGTTTAGGGGAAGTGATTCCCTGACTCCCATCTCTTGTTTATCCCCGAAGTGTTCCTTCACTCAGTAATCTGCCTGGGAGGTGGGTTAGCAGACACTGCCCTGAGAAACCAAAGGCACAGCAGAGGGAAGCGGTTGATCAAGAAGTTCTTTTAATCTTGGAGTCATATCTGTGGAGTTCTTTGCTCCTTGTTTTAATCTCAGTCCTAAAAGAGTGAGTTACTTTTCTGCTAGGAAAGGAATGCTAGGAGGACTTGAGCTGCTCCCTCTGTTTAAACGGGGTCTGGATCCTCTTGCTTTGGGGCTGAGGCAAACTCCAGGCTGTCCCTGAGTCGCCTTTCCTTGTTGTGTGCATTTGCAGATGGACATTTAAGAGAGACGGACTCGGAGTACCTGCACTGGCTAGTGTGAGTACTGCACGCCAGAGCTGCGTGCTGCTCAGCTCCGGTTCAGCACAGGCGGAGCGGGCAGAGGCTCCTCCGACAGACCTGGGAAGTTGTTGGCTAAGGCAGTTCTGTGGGTTTTTCTGGGGTGCTCTCTGGAGCTGCTTTATTCCTGTGTTCTGGGTCCTGTTAAAGGTGCAGCAGTGCCAAGCGTTGCTGCTGTTTGGCATTAAAGCACTGGATATGTTTCTTTCTTCCAGGGAAAGCAGCCCTGCTGTCTGTCCCTTTGTCACAGAGGGCACAAGTCATGTCAAAACATAGCACAGAGGGATTTGCAGTCCTGGGTGAACCTGCAGGCCCTAGTGGAGGGGAATGGGTGGATGTTCAGTGAAGTAATTTCTTTGTGTTCAGGACGAACATCCCAGGCAACGACATCACATCGGGTAAGGAGATCTGTCATTACTTGCCCCCCTTCCCTGCCATGGGAACTGGCTACCATCGCTTCATCTTCCTCCTCTTCAAGCAAGACTGCCCCATAGATTTCAGCGAGGACGTTCGGCCGAAGCCATGGTAATTCAGGCTCCCACTGGGCAGTTTCACACTCGCTTGGCTTGGATGTTTTTGCCTGTTATGACAGGCTTGTCACTGCTGTAGGACAGCAGTTCCTTTTAATCTTCAGAGTTGTTCAGGACTGCTTTGAGTTTGCATGTTGCTTGAAGCCACAATCCCAGCCCTGCAAGCGCTGCCAAGTCCTCCTCTTTTAAACCAGGCTGTTAAGAGTGGTTTGCCCTGCCTGGGGCAGAGGTGTGCACACAGCTGGAGAGGCTGGGGGATGTTTTTTTTGTGAATTTCCTTTTCCACCTCTGTTTTATAGACCCTAGGATGATGTGGAGAAATAGTTGCCTACCAGGGTGCTGCAGGACAAGAGGTTCACCTCAGCTCTTGTGTTTGCATCCATTTCCAGCCACAGCCTCAAGATGCGGACCTTTAGCACATTTGACTTCTACAGAAAGCATGAGGATGCAATGACCCCAGCAGGGCTGGCATTTTTCCAGTGTCAGTGGGACAGCTCCGTTACCTGGGTCTTCCATCAGCTGCTCAGTAAGAAAGGTGGAGGGGTGCTGGACGGGTCCATAACATGCAGGGGCAGTGAAACAGGCTGTGGCTGGAGGCTCATGCCTGGTCCTGGCACTCGTCTAGGATCTGTTGCAGCACAGCACGGATCATTGGTGAGCCATCTTCAATCAGACTCACAGCAGTCAGGAGACAACCTCTAAAAGGCCGTTTGAAATAAGCCTTGTAAAATTTTACAAAGAGAGCCTTCAGCCGGGCCTGCTTGATCACCTGTGGTTTGAGGGCCCTCACTGGTGAAGGGGAGGGCCTGGTGTTTGGACCTCAGACGTGTTGCTAATGCTCTGTATCACCCCTTGCAGATATGAGGGAGCCTGTGTTTGAATTCGTGCGGCCGCCTGTTTATCATCCTCCACAGCTGAAGTTCCCGCGCCACCAGCCGCTGAGGTACCTGGACAGATACCGAGACAACGAAGAGCCCACCTATGGCATTTACTAGGGGTACAGCCCCCTCCCAAGCAGACACTGGGATGCTGGCCAGGCAGATGGGGCTGCTGGCTTCCCTTGCTTCCCTGGCTTCAGGCAGCTCTGGAGCTGGGAGCCACCTGTGTCTCTGGAAGGAGATGGCAAAGTCAGCCTCTCGGCTCCCAGTTCCCCTGTGCTGGCAGTTGCACAGTGGGGAGCGACAGGTGTTTGCTGTGCCTGGCAGCTGTGTGGGCAAAGGGCTCCTTGAAGAGGACATTCATGGGTGAAAGCAGGCGGAAATCCTGCTACTGCTGCTGTGGCAGAGCTGATCAGTAAGGGAGGCAGGGTTGAGTCCCCAAAGATGCCCTGGTTTGCTTCTCTGCAAAGATCACAGTTCTCCTTTCAGCTGTTTATGCAACAAACAGAGCCAGGCAGCCTGGATTCTCTCTGCTTATAGCACTGCAATTCAGGACTGTCAGCTTTCATTCGTGCAGTCCTCTTAAAGAGGTGACTGATTAAACACACTGAGCAACGCTGGCGGTGCTGCCTTGTCTTTACTGGGAAGAGCTTAGTATCCAAACCTACTGGGTAGCTCAGCAGGATGCAGGGAGGAGGGTGGCCATTCTCCTGGCTGGGATCTCTTTACCCTCATGGATGTTGTAGGGTAGAAAGAGTGCGGAGGTAAGCACGCACAAGGTCTGTGTTTGTGGAGCTGGCTTCTCCCAACTACCCAAGCAGGTGGGCCTCAGTCTCCTTCCCCTCGCTCCGTGGACAGCATGTGTCCTGTGTGGAGAGGTGGGGCAAAAACAGAGCCGCGGAGCTGCTGTGGCTGGGGCAGACACGCAGTGGTGGTCTCTCCTGCACCCTAGCTGTGGAGAGACTGCTTTCTGCTCTGCTTTGCAGGGCTCTTCCTGCATCCCAGTTCACATGTTTAACCTCCAAATACCAATGTGTTTTCCTCCTGTTGCAGCTGCCTGTTCCCAGCTCTGGTTCTCCCCTTACTCAGGAAATGAGAGCCTCTGGCAAACAGCTGGAGTGTTTGCTGGAGCAACCGGCAGCCATTGCTCAGGGCTGTTGCCAGCTCCAGCTGAGCTCCTATGTCTCCTCCTGCCCCAAAGGATTCTGTGGCCAGGTGTGAGCTGGGGTGGATGAGCTGGTGAGGTGAGCGGTGGCAGCAGAGGTGCCCTGCAGTTCTAGGCAGACACATGGCTTGCATTATGTCCCTCTGAGCTTTGAATATTTAGTCAGAATTTGCAGTTTGAGTCCAGGGAAGTGTTCTGGATCTGAAGCTATGCTGGGACATGCAGGGAGTTGTGACAGATCCCAGGGCACTTCCCGAGTCCAGCAGGGATGGCTCTGAGCCTGTCTGTGGCGGGGAAACTGCTCCAACCCCCAGCAGCCCACTGAGGAGCGCTCCAGCACAGCGCAGACCCCCTCCCTGCTCACCCTTACCTCTATGGGTGATGACAAGGCGGTGTGTCCTGGGAGGCTGCTGAACCCCACGAAGCGAGGCAGTCTAGCCAGTGTTCAGCTGCTTGGGAGCGTGCATGCAAATGATAGGACCTCTGTGAGGGGAGGGAGATAAGGCTTGGGACTGTGAGGCCTGAGCTGTTCTCATGAAAGTGAACTGTATAAAGATAAGGTGAAGGGATGTGGTGCACAAGCACCACCATCACCTCCGGGCAGAAGACTCCACCTTCACTGGGTCGAATGGCCTGGAAGACATCTTTTTTTTTCTGCTTTGGAGCGTGAGGATGTTGCAAGGAACTTGGTAGGAAAAGGAGCGGTGGGCATGCACAGGTAAGTAAAAACAGCAGGAACTGCAGTTTAAAATGGAATGATACAAGGGCAGAATGAGGCCCTGGCCAGCTGCTGGCATCTGGTGCAGCCTTTGCACTGCAGAGGGAGGTGGCGTGGGTGCCCCTCTCTGCCAGTTCCTGGGCTGTTGAATCCCTTGTGCTGTGCTGAGGCCTTTGCCAGGGGCGCTGTCGTGCTTAGCTCGGGGACCCGGCCCTGGCGGGGTGAGAGTGGCAGGAAGTTCCCTCAAAGGGCCAAAAAGGAGTGAAATCGGATTATACCTCATGTACCTGTGCAAACACACGCATGGAAATAGTCATTGCTCTGAATCTTGCCCACCTCGTGCATGTGTCGCTGTGCTGCCGCCAAGAGGGCACCCACTGGCCATCTCTTTGAGCGCATGCTGGCTCGGAGCCCTGACCCGCCTCTGGGTTTAGCGTCACCATCTCCTCCTCCCTCTCTGCACAGCTGAGTTTCTATTTCCCCAGCTTCTTTCTGTGGCTGCTTTCCTCCATTTCCCTGATCCCCGTCCTGGGCAGGATGGCGTCGCGTGCGCTGGAGGAGAAGCTGACATGCTCCATCTGCCTGGAGCTGTTCAGGGTGCCTGTGACCTTGCCGTGCGGGCACAACTTCTGCAAGCACTGCATCAGCGGCCACTGGCACAAGGAGGAGCTGGCGCCTGCCAGGGCTGAGAGGGGCTACAGCTGCCCCCAGTGCCGCAGGAGCTTCAGGCAGCGCCCAGAGCTGGACAAGAACGTCACCCTGTACGGCGTGGTGGAGCTGGCACGGGATGGCGAGGTGCAGGTCTTAGGCACCAAGAGTTGCGAGGTGGCCCAAGGTGAGCTGTGCCCGCAGCACGGACGCCCACTGGAGCTCTACTGCGAGGATGAGCGGCGGTGCATCTGCTGCATCTGCACCGTCCAGCAGTGCCAGCGGCACCAACTGGTGCTCTTTGAGGAGGAGCGCTCTAAAAAGCAGGTGGGAGTGATGGGTGGCAGGGGAAGAGCAAGGGGAGCCATGGCAGCTTTGGCACCCCACAACATCCACCTCTGCTGTCCTGTGCTCTGCTGGGGGGACATGATGTGCTTCCACGTGCTGAGCTGTGTGCAGCCTCAGCTGAACAAGGGCCTGGCATAGGCTTTGGCCAGTGAGATGCCACCATCCCCCAGCTGCTCCCTGAGAAACCAGGGCTGTCAGAAGCAGCAGAGAGATGGGCAAATCCAGCAGCACCGGATGAACGGGGCCATAGGTGTTTGTGAGTCATGACTTGGAGGAAATGGCTAAAAAGCGGTGAAAGACAGCACAGGGTTTCACTTCTCAGGGACCCTGGATGCAGCCTCTGCCCTTCCCAAGCCTTTTCCTTCCCTGTAAGCCTTGTTCTGAAGCCCTGGGAGGGCTACTGGTGCTGTGTGGGCAGTGATGTCCTGCTCTGCAAGGTGTTGGTGCCTCCCTTTGCAGGCCCTTTTGAAAGCGTCCCTGGATAAAGCCCAGGAGGAATCGGAGAGGATGGAGCGGGAGATGCAGCAGCTGGAAGAGCAAATGCACAGCATCAAGGTAATGCTGAGGCCATCCCCATGCCAGGCATGTGGGTGGGAGTGTACTTGCTCTCATGGCTTTCCCCCGCGCAGGAGTCTTCAGAGGTGCTCAAATCAGGGATACTGAGCAAATTTGGTCTCCTGGGGCAAGCCTTGCAGAATTTCCAATGCCGGACGGTGGCCAGGATTGAGCAAGAGCAAGCAGCAGCACTGGAGCGCATTGGGGAGAACTGGAGCCTCCTGAAGGACCACCTGGACGTCCTCGGCCAGCACAGGGAGAGAGCTCAATGCCTGCTCGCCTGCCCCAACCACAGGACCTTTCTCCAGGTACCGTCCTGGCACTGTGTCCCTCCCCACTCCCCTCTGGTGATGGCAGAGACTTGGTCAACCCCTTCCCCAGCGGGACATGTCCTCAGCTCGGCCCAAGGATGTAACGGGGCTGTGAGGAAGAGCTGCTTTTGGAGGGGGAGGGGGTGAAGGGTGGGCTGAAAACTGAGGGTGACGCTCAATTGGAGCGCATGGTGCTGCCCCCAAACTGCTCACCAAGTCTCTTCCGCCACCAGCAAAACACCAAGTACCTCCACAGCTCCTCTGCTCCCCACAGCCTCATGCTCCCACTGCGACAGCTGCTGACTCCACACCCCAGCCACAGCTAACGATGCTTTGTGGGTGGCCCCATCACCCACTGGGAGATGTGGATGGAATTCAGAGCTGCTGATCCTCCCCAGGCTGGTGCATGGCTGTTTGTGCCTCTGTCTGCAGGAGTTTCCCCTGCTCCAGATGCCGGAGAGCCTGGAGGCGCGGCTCCCCGTAGAGTTTGATGTGGCTAATGTGGTCAAGCCCATCGCTGATATCCTCACCGACATCTCCAGACTCTTGCAGGAGGATTTGCAAGGCTCTGTGGCCCCCAAAGCGCCCGACCCCATTGGCCAAGGTAACCTTTCTGCTTGCAGGGCCACCCCGATGGGCTCTGAGTCATCCTGAACCACAGCCTTGCCTGTGTCACCATGCTGGGGACACAGCTGCTGGGCACAGAGGGGTGGGATGGGGACACACACCTGCTCTTCAGCAGGTGGGTATCAATGGGGTGAGATAAGCTGGGTGGCTTCACTGTGGCCCCTTCTTGCCAACGAGTTCTGATGGTACTTGCCCGCTCCCAGGCTTGGATACAAAGGACTGCCTCCTCCCATCGAAGCCAGGAAGGGCAAGTTTTTGGGTGGCATTCCTCAAAATATCCATCTGTATCCTCCACAGGCCCAGTGCATCCCCTGGAGCCGGCAGTGAAGGTGGTGGCCCCTCTCCCTCATTGCTGTCTCCGAGCTGAGCTTCTGAAGGGTGAGGAGTGTGGGGAGTCTGGAGGGTCATGCCTGCAGCTCATAATAACACTTCTTTCCCTGCTAATGACCCCGAGAAAGTTCTGCAGAGGGTACTGTAGCAGGGGCCGTTGCAGGAGGAAGGTGAGGTGCTGCTGGCCGGTGACTGCCTGTGGCGGGAGGATTTCTCACAGCCCCCGCAGAGGGAAGTAACTTCCCATAGTACCAGACTCACTCATATGATGCTTGGCTTTCTCCCACTCTCTTCATTTGTGCTTGGTTTTTTTTTTTTTTTGCTCTTAAAATCAAGCACATCTCTTCCACAATGACCAGGAAGTCATTGGTTGGCTCGCGGTGAGCTGGGCTGTGTGAGGACCGCGCAAAGCATTGTGTCTTGTTGCCATTTTTGGGCTGTTTCCTTCCTTCTAGCAGGCGGGAGGGCAGGTATCATGTCTCATCCTGCCCCCCTTCCCCTCCAAACACCCTGTGACTTGTTCTCTTCTATCTGGGGAGCCAGCCCTACTCTGCTTAAAACTCATCACTGTTGTGGGGGTTCACAGCAAGGGTGTAAAGGCCTGATGAAGTGTTTCAGCCCCCTCCATTTCCTTGCTCTCCCCAGAACACCGCAACCTGACCTTTGATCCCAAAACAGCCAACAAGTACCTGGAGCTGTCGAAAGGCAACCGGAAAGCCAAACACATCTGCCGTGCTGTCTGTGGGTGGCAGGAGCAGGGACCCCGCTTCAAGCCCTGGCAGGTGCTTTGCACACAGGGCTACGGCCATGGCCACCACTACTGGGAGGTGAAGGTCTCCAGCCACTCCGTCATCCTGGGGGTGACCTACCGCGGGCTTCCCTGGGAGTGGCAGCAGGGCCACAAGTTCAACATCGGGCTGGACGAGGGCTCGTGGGGGCTGCAGGTGCGGGAGGATTGCTACATGGCCTGGCACAAGGGCCAGGCAGAGAAAATTCAAAAGCAGCTCTACAAGAACCTGGGGGTCCACTTGGATTATGGCAAGGGGCTTCTCTCTTTCTATGGCCTCGGGGAGAAGACACAGCTCATCCACTCCTTCCACAATGTCTTCACTGAGCCCCTCTACCCCGTCTTTTGGCTGTGCGAGGGGCGAGCGGTGACACTGTGCCAGAAGGACTGAGCGGTGACGCTGCCGTGCTGTTCCGTCAGCGGGGCTGGTGAGCCCCAGGCTGGAGCAGTGGCCAAGCTGCAGCTGGGGCTCTCATGGTGCAAGTGGGGTGCAGTGTTTTAACAAGCTTTGATGAAGGATAAGCATGCAAATTAACCCACTCCGATTTGCGTATGCAAACCATGCTGGTGACACAAGTGAGGGCAGGGGAGAGGATGCAGGGCTCAGGGCGGTGCCTTTGCCATGGGGATTGAGCCCCTGGTTGCTGTGTGGGGACACGTGCAAGTGCCTGCACCTGGAGATGGGGCAAGGAAGGGAGAGTGGGAGGGTGAAAGAATTAGTTTTTCCTTGCTCTCCTATCCTGGCCAAACCTCTCAAGTCTGGAGAAGATTTTGGGGGGCGGGGGATGAGTGCCGCAGCCATGGGGGCTGTGGAGCAATGCAGGGGCAGCCTCGTGCTCCCCAAGTCCCACATGCAGCCAGGTCCTGCTCCCCCAGCCCCTCCTGGTCCCCTCTTGCTGCTCTCAGATGGGGCGGAGCGACTTTTTTTGTAGTGTTGCTCTTTGTACAAAGCTGCTTTACCCAATAAAGGTCTGTTTTCCTACTGTTTTGGCCTTGGCACTGATAAGAGCTGAGGGACCAAGCAGTTCTGAAGAGGGGTGAGCTGGGTGTCCCTGCTCCTGCACAGATCCCTGCAGGGCCCCATCCTGCCCCTCTGCATCCTTGCAGGGCCAGCAGCAGAAACCAGTCCCACGTAGTGACCAGAAATGGAAGGTGCTTTATCTACAATAGCACTGTGATAAGGAACCCTGGTTTCCTCTGGCTCTGCCCCAAGGTCAATCTGGTGCAGAAGAAAGCCAGGAGCTTTCTTGATTGAAGCTTTTCCAAGGGTGAGACCACAGGTCCAGCACCCCCTACTGCCCCACTCCCGGGATGCTGGTGAGGACTAAAACTGGGCACCAGGTTCAAAGGTGCTGGGGATGTGCATGCGAATTCACAGGGAATGAGTTGCATCAGCTTGTTTCCTTTGGGGGGAAAAAAGACTAAAAGCATCTTCCCTTGCTTTGTCCCTTCTCCAGAAAGCATGTCCCTTCTCTCAGGACAGATATATTTTGGTCTTGCTATGCTTCCTCCTTTGCTTCCCAGACTTGTCCTTGGGCGAGACCTTGGGCTGGCACGGGCCTGGGAACGCAAGCAAGCTGAAAAAAATTGCCTGGGTACCCTCTGCAGGAGGTGGCTGGAGATCCTCAGACGGAAAGCCCTTCAAGTGCTGCCCCAGCCCAGCTCTGGCGGCGCTGGAGGAAGAGGGGATGGGGGCTGAGCCAGGACCGGGACCTTGTGGTCCTTTTTGGCAGGCAGGCAGCAGACCTTCAGGAGGGTCCAGATCCCTGTGGGGCTGATCCTTTAGGAGGCAGCAGCCCCCGGGTGGGAGGCAGAGCATCCTGGGCAGGGTGGCATCCCTTGGCGGGGGCAGATCTCCCAGAAGGCAGCAGACGCCCGGGAGAGGGACCAGACGCAGCCTCGCGGTACGGAGAGGGGCTCCTGATCAGGGAGGGCAGGGAGAGGAGGGGGGGAACGGCTTTAAGCTGAAAGAGGGGAGATCGAGACGAGATATTAGGGAGAAATGTTTTCTTGTGAGAGTGGGGAGGCCCGCGGTCCGGGCTGTCCGGAGAAGCCGAGGCTGCCCCTGGAGGTGCTCCCGGCCAGGCGGGATGCGGCCGGGGCCGGGCGGGCTGTGAGGCCGCGGGGAGCGGAGCCTGCGGGCGGGGCCGCCGGGGGGCGGCGACGGGGCCCGGGGACGGGGGCGACGGGGCGGGGGTCGGGCCGGGGCGGGGCGCGGTGTCCGCCCGCCTCCCGCGGGGCCGGGCCGGGGCCGGGGCCGGGGTCGGGGCGGCGGCGCGGGGCGCGCGGGATGGAGGCGGCCGCGCTGTGCTGCCCCATCTGCCTGGACGTGCTGCGGGACCCGGTGACGGTGCCGTGCGGACACAACTTCTGCCAGGGCTGCCTGCGGGCGCTGCGCCAGCGGCCGGGCGGCCCCGGGGCGGCGGGCGGGGCCGCGCGCTGCCCGCTCTGCCAGGAGCCCGTCCCCGCCGCGCTGCGGCTCCGCAAGAACCGCGCCCTCTGCGACCTCCTGCCGCTGCTGGCCCCCGCTCCCTCCCCTCCCTCCCCGGCTGCTCCGTCCCCAACCCCGGCTGCCCCGTACCTCTCGTTCCTATTCACCTCCCCCGCCGCCCCGTCCCCTCCATCCCCGTCCCCTCCCTCCCTGTTCGCCCCGTCCCCTCCCTCCCTGTTCGCCCCGTCCCCTCCATCCCCGGCCGCCCCGTCCCCTCCCTCCCTGTTCGCCCCGTCCCCTCCATCCCCGTCCCCTCCGCCCGCTCCGTCCGCGTCCCCCGCCGCCGCCCCGATGGCGCCGGGCGCCGAGGAGGAGGGGGAGGAGGCGGCGGTGCCGGTGCGGTGCGATGTGTGCCCGGCGGGGTCGCGGCTGCCGGCCGAGCGCTCCTGCCTCGTCTGCCTCGCGTCCTTCTGCGCGGCGCACCTGGAGCCGCACGGCCGCGCCGCCGCCTTCCGCGCGCACCGCCTGGTGCCGCCGCTGCGGCGCCTCGAGGAGGGGCTCTGCCCGCGCCACCTGCGGCCCCTCGACGGCTTCTGCCGCACCGAGCAGAGCTGCGTCTGCGCCCGCTGCCGCGCGCACGAGCACCGCGGCCACGACCTGGTGACCCTCGAGCGGGAGCGCGAGCACAAGGAGGTGCGGGGCCGGGGGCGGCCGGCGGGGGGGGGGGGCGCTGCGCCCGTCTCCGGGACCGACCCGCAGCGTGAGGGTGTCCGTACGGGCGGGGTGCTGGGGGGGGACCCGGGTGGGGAGGCAGCAGCACCCGTGTCCCCGTGCGGGGCGTGATCCTGGCGCGGGGGTGTCTGTGCGGGGTGCGGTGTCGGGGGGCGCCCCGGCTGGGGCGGGGGCAGCGCCCACCTCAGCACCCGGGAGCGGGGAGGTGTCCGGAGGGGGCGCGGTGCTGGCGGAGACCCGGGCTGGGGAGGGGGCTGCTCGTGTGTCCCGGCGTGGGACCCAACCCCGGCAGGGGGGTGTCTGCGGGGCGCGGCGTCCCGGGGGGGTCCCTGCCGCACCCGCATGGCCACGTGGGCCCCGCCCCAGTGCGGAGGGAGGGGCGCTGTGCCCCCGGGACACCCCGCGGGAAGGGGGCGGGCGTGGGGGACACCCCCTGCCGGCCAGCCCCTGGGGTCTGGTCCCACCGCGGGGCCGCACTCGCAGTCCCCGTGGGTGTCAGGCTGGGGCGGGGGAGCCCGGGACACCCTGCGGTGGCTGCCCCCGCGGCCGCGGGGCTCCCTCTTCTCCGTCTCGTTCCCACAGCTTCGTCAAGGCGGTTTTTCTCCAACCGGCGTGCTGGCAGCCTTCCTGGCCAGCCCTTTGTGTCCTGGTGTTTTGGCAGCGGGGCTTTTTCCGTCACTCCCATTCCCAGATGTGTCTGAGTCACCCCCTCCAGACTCACACCCACGAGCCAGGGCTGCCAGCCCGGGGCTGCCTCGAGCGTGCGGGGCCTCTGCGGGGCTGCGGGCAGGTGGGAGCCTGCAAGGCTGGTGGCGTGGTGGCATCTCTGCGCTGGCATGGCGCACCTGGGGACTTCGTAGGAATTTGCTTTTTCTCAAGCGGAGCTGGGGGCTTCCGACATGCTGGCGGGGAGCATGGTGGCAGCCCTGAGCCAGCTCCCACTCCCTTGTGGACTCTCGGGACTAAAGGAAAACCCTTTTGCGGGCATTATTAGTCATCAAGTGTCTTAAAATAGAAAAGCGTCTGCAATCCCAGCCTTGAGGAGCTGTTGAGCCTCAGCAGGCGCTGCTTAACATCTCCTGCATGGTCTCCACGGCCGCTCTCTGCCACCGCCCCTGTGCTGTGGAATGGGAACATGGATGGAGAACATGCCTGTGCCTCCTCGCTGGGCGAGGGCTGAGCATCGGGGAGCAGGAGCTGCCCTGCTTGAGGGGTGCCATGGGTCCTGGCTCCCAAGGGACCCATCCTGCTGACGACAAAAGGCTGGTGCTAACAATAGTGTGTCAGGAAACGCCTTGTTGGGACAGAGCTTCCTTCACAGCCACTCAGAACCCCATGCTCCTGAGTTGGTTTGCTTTGCTTCTAAAGAGAGGTGTCCAGGGGACTCAGTGCTTTGGGTCTGCCTTTTGATTTTCACACCTGTCCCAGGTAGAGCTTTCCCGGCCTTGTGATAGACACTACAGGCATGCGTAGCCATGCTTACTGCAGCTACTGTCTGATGGTTTTGCTTTCAGATTCCTATTTTATTTGATTTACACTGGGACGGGGTGGGGAGCATGGAGCTGGGCACAGCCCTTTGCAGTGCAGCTGCTCCTTTAGTTTTCTAGTCGAGTGAGAAGGGATGCTTGCAGGTTGGATGTTTGGAAAGGAATGGAAAAACAACTTCAAGTCTCTTTGTGCCCTTCAGCCCAAGCCTGGCAGCAAGGTCATAGCCAGAGAGGGGGCTGTGGGTTGAGCTTGGGGAGCGGATGAGTCCCCCCAACTCCGTGCTGCTGGGAGCAGGGAACAAAGCTCAGTGTTTGTCCCTCATGTCTGCAGGCCCAACAAGCCAAATTCCTCAGCGATGTGGAGAATGAGCTGGTGGAGCTGGCAGTCACCATCACGCAGGCCAAGAAGATGGTGGAGATCATTAAGGTGACTCTGCAATAGCTTCACTCAGTTAACACGGTCCAGGGAGAGGAGGTGAAGGGTCCACGAGCTTCTGGGGTGAACAGGATGTAGAGGTGGCACTCACAGGGGCGCACACACTCCGTAAATCACTGGTGACCCTGGCAAGGACCCCCGCGCATCCTTGTCTCATCTCTGCTAATCCTCTCAGCATCTCTGGTTGCTTTCGTGTGCAACCTGGAAGAAGGGCCAGAGTGAGGACCATGCCAGACCATCCACTGACTCTTTTACCTCCTCTCCCCTGGGTTACAGGGTGTTGGTCCCCTTTGGCCCTTAAGCAAGCATGTCCCTCCACTGTTCAGGAACATGAGACATGGTGGAGCAGTAAGCGGCCTTGCGCAGCCTGGCCCTGGGTTATAAAACACTCCAAGCACTCATGTGGAAGGGGTTGCAGGGCATCAGGGGTACCATGCAGAGCTGAGAACTGGGTGCTGGGCAGGGGACAAGGGCAGTCTTCCACACTCTTACCTGCAGGATGTGACCCTAACTCCTCTCTCCCTGTACTCAGGGTGCTGCCACAAAGGAGAGGGAACGAGTGAAGAAACAATTTGCAGAAGCATCTGAGGTCCTGGCAGCCTTCCAGAAGGAGGTGGTGGGTTTCCTTGAGGATGGGGAGCGCGCCATGCTGGGGGAGGCTGAGGCTGATCTCCGCTGGAAGGAGGAGAGACGAGCTAAGCTGGCCCAGTGCAAGCAGAACCTGGAGAACGTCCCCAGCACAGACACCATCTACTTCCTCCAGGTGCCTGGGTGGGCTGGGGCGATGAGAAGGAGCTGATAATGTCGTCATTTGGGCTTTTGTCCGTTTTCATAGCTGCGTGCCAGGAACCCTGGGACCTGAGGGCTGCAGAGCCTCGCTCCCGTTGGGACAATCCTCTCCCCTCCCCACTCCCGGGGACCAGGCAGCCAAGACTTTCTCCTCCATCACCCCCCAATTCCCTCGTGGTTGTGACTCAGGAGACGCTGGTGTGCTGCCCAGGCTGGGTATCCAGGGGTGGGGGGCATCCAGCACCCCTTCCCTCTCCAGCAGGCCGGCAAGAGGAGACCTTTTGGGAGGAGATGCTGCTCCATGGGAGGTGTGCGTGGTCTGGTTCTGAGTTTGAAAGTGAGCAAAGAGAAAGCGCCAGGAGCGCGTGGCCGGGAAAGCGCTCTCCTCCCTTATGCTGTCCTTGGGCCAAGTCTTATGAGCTGCCAGTTCCCAAATCCACCGGGGCAGGGTGGGGTTGTGGAACAAGAGGCAACCTTGGCTTGTTTGAAACCTTCTGAAACTCTGTCTTTTTGGCTCAGGAATTTCAGGCCTTAAAAGTAGCCATGGAAGAAAAACTCTCCCCATCTCCGAGCTTCCAGAATGAGCTGAACTTCACCAAATGCACCCAAGCCATGGGTGCTGTGAAGGATGCACTGTCTGCTGCCTGCAAAATCCAGCGGGACCTCTTGCACGGGAAAGGAATTGATGGGCTGAGTTTCCAGGAGATGAAGGAAGGTTTGTGTTCACTCAGTCGCTCTGCCTGGGGGTCACCTCTATGCTCCCTGCATAGGTGGGCGATGTTTGCAGGCTTGGTGGCTCCTACAAGTGCTGGCTGCTCTCCCTCCAGCCCTGGAAGCTGCACAGTTGTGCTGTACATTGCACAATCCCTGTCTGGGCTTGCGCCTCGTCGTTGAGGTTTTATGAATTTTTCCACAGAGACCGGAGACTGGAGAGGCAACAAACAGCCTGGGAGTTAGGCAGGGCCCTACAGGAGGAGGCAAGTGGCCAAAGTGGTCTCCCATGAAAGAGGACTCTTTCTTCCCAGGATAGACGATCCTCTCCATGGGGCAGGCTGTGGTCTCCCAAACCTGCCAGGGTTAGAAAGCTGCCGTGGCTGATTTCTCCCATGCTGTCATTTAGCCTGAGCTCTCTCCTCTCATTTTCTCGGATGCCCATGGGAATTGTAGTCAGCTCTTTGTTCCCCCAGCCCATCTCCCTGGGGTGGTAAAGGTGGTATCTGTCCTTTCCTGTGTCTGAGCCAGCAGGTGTGTGCAGGGGGAGCTGGGGATGCTGACAGGGGCTCAGGGGCTGCAGCAGCTGGGTGCCATCAGGCTGTCGGGTGGATGGTGATGCTCAGTAAGACCCTTGTTTGTGGCACTGTTTTCTTTGCTGATGGCAAATGTTCTGTCCTTGTCTCTGCAGCACTGGCCGAGTCCCAGTTTCCAGAGAAGTCAAACAATTCCCCCTGCCTGGAGAGCCGTGATTATTTCCTAAAATGTAAGCAAGGGGCTTTTGCTTTGACAGTTGTTGCTAAGGTCCATCTTCCCTTTCCTCTCTCCTGGCTGGCCGCCTCCTTCCCACACGCTCAGCTGTCACGGGTGCTGAGCAGATGGCTGGCAGGACCACTGCTGCCACTGAAGGAAATGTTGCTCAGCTACCAAGGAAGCCTCCTTGCTTTCCTGATAATGGTCATAATCTGTTTAGAGGATAGATTTTTCCCTTGTCTGTGGCTCCACCAGAGGAGCTACCAGGGCAGCTGCAGGCAGACTGTGTAATTTCTGCTGCCTTCCAGCCCTTGAAGACTTGGATCCTCTGTTAAATTGGATCAGAGTTTTTGCATCTGCCTTGTTTGCCGCAGAGCAGTGGGCCGATGAGGGTCAGCTTCAGCAGCAGCAAGCAGAGGGATAATTCTGTGGTTGAGCAGGGGCAGAAGGGGCTGAGGCTGGAGGGTGTAGGGCTGGGCTTGGGCTCCAACACTTCACACGATCCCCCCAGCCTTACAGAGGAGACGAGGTCCCCTACTGAGATTTCCACAGGGGACAAGATCTGCCTGGGTGTCAGCGGTGCGCCCTGCTGGGAGCTGGGCAGCACAGCCTGGGCTCGAGTGGGGCGTGCTGTGCCGCTGGTGGAGTGTCTGGATGCCATGGGTGATGGTGAGAGTCAGAAAGGACCGTGCTAATCCCCAAAGGCTGGAGCAGGGGATCAGAACAGAGAGTGATTGGGGTGTGGATTTTCTCCTGTTTCTGTCCTCATGTCTCCTCATTGCCCCACACAGTCGCCTTCATCATTGACCTGGACAGTGACACAGCAGACAAGTTTATCCAGCTCTTTGGCACCAAAGGGGCCAAGCGGGTGCTGTGCCCCATCCCCTACCCGGAGAGCCCAACCCGCTTCATCAACTGCGAGCAAGTCCTGGGTGTGAACCTCATGAACCGGGGCAACTACTACTGGGAGGTGGAGCTCATCGATGGCTGGGTCAGCATCGGTGTCATCGCTGAGGACTTCGATCCTCGTGAGTCCTACAACCGCGGGCGCCTGGGGCGGAATGAGAAGTCCTGCTGCCTGCAGTGGAACGGACAGAACTACGTGGCCTGGTTTGGTGGCTTTGAGTCCGTCATCCAGCAGCCATTTTTCCACACAATTGGGGTCTTCCTGGAGTATTCAGAGAAGGCCCTGACCTTCTATGGAGTCAAGGACTCCAAGATGACCTGCCTGCAGCAGCTCAAGGTGTCTAATTTTGTCAAGGGTCAGTTGGACCCATTCCAGAACAGGATCAACCATCAATTTGCCTCTCTTTTCTCGTGCAAGCTGAAACCAGCCTTCTTCCTGGAGAGCGTTGATGCTCACCTGCAGATTGGGCCACTGAAGAAAGATTGTGTTTCGGTGCTAAAGCGTAGGTAACTGCCCAGAGAGCGGGAGAACGGGAAGACCCAGAAAGATCTCTCCTGCAGTGCAGTGCCACTGTTATGGCTTCTCTTTGGTAGCATTGTATTTTTCTGTGGCAGCCGTTCCTCCTCGCTCTGTGCTGTTGGTGACCCAGGGCTGGATGAAGCTGTCTGGTGGGCAGAGCCATGGGCTGGGAGCCAGGAGGGAGCTGGATCCAAGTGCCAGCTCTGCAGCTGCGCTGCTGAGTAAACTTAGGCAAGTCTTTGTGCTGTTCCCAGCCCCTCAATTTCCCTTTGTGGACATCAGGGACTGCAGTACAGCCTTTCTTGGTAAAGCGTATTGCTTAGGAGAAGTGCCACATAGATTTGAAGCTGTGTTTTGGCCAGCTGCCAGGCTGCCCGGTCCCTTTCCTTAATATCTGCTTGCACTGCCCTGGCATCTTGCACAGATGCTCTGCTTTGTGCCTTATCTCAGTCTCTGTGTCACTGCTGCTTTTTTTTTTTTTTGAGTGCTGGCTCATCCACACCTTCCTCATGCTCCTTACGAAGTGCCTTTGAAGTAGCAAGCCCAGCACAGCCTGGGTGAGCTTCTCTGGTGTCCACACTGTCATGCCTTAGCGTGGGTGAGCAGGGTGGGAGGCAGAGGAGCCTGGCAGCATGCACGGGCGATACTGTGGTGACCCAGTACCTCTCCTTGCAGGGCTGACCACCCAGTAGAGCTGCAAATGTGAAAGGAGGGTCTTTGCCCTCCCTTGGGGTATTTTGTATGCTGGTCTGTGGCCAGGCTCATTTGGGAAAAGCCACAGCCCTGTTCTGTCTGAGAGAGGGGAGACACCTCCTGCCTGGACGTAGCAGCACTGTTCCTGCCTTGAGATGGTGAAGCAAGCAGCACAAAAGAGCTTTCAGGTTGTGCTCTTAGTAAACATGTTCCTTGGGAACTGCTCCCAGAAAGTTTGCAGACGATTTTTTTCCCCCATTTTTGATGATCCTGCTGTTCTAAGGGATTTTAATGCTGTTAAACTCCCAGCTCTTAAAGACCCTGGGCACACTTGGGCTGCAAACACACCCCGTAGCTTAGAGAGATTTTTAAGTGACAAAGAGGTATGTTCCAGGGGCAAATGATCTGGTTTAGGGACAGCTGTGAGTGTATTGGTAAGCTGTTATTAAATGACCCTTCAGACTCTGGCAATAAATAACAATGAACAAAAAATACTCTCGAGCAAGTGTCCCCTCTGGGAAATGTGGAAACTTTAGACTGAGAGACAAAAATGACAATTCACGTGTCCTACAGGAGCTTTTCCAGAAGAAAAATACAGAAATACTGCCTGTAAGGGCGGCACAGTGGAGCCCCTGTCTCAGCGCAGCATGCCTTCCCACAAGTTTATTTTTCCTGGGATTAGGTTGCTGCCCGCTTCCCATGGCTTGCTTTGCAGACTCATAATGCTGTCTAACATACATCTAGAGAGAGAGAAAATACATTGGATTAGGTTCTTACACTGGTGTGGGTGAGGCAGTGATGACGCACCAACAGTCAACAGGGATGGAAAATGGCCCGTTTAGCTAAATATGTGAGAGAGATATATATATTCCACTCCCCCCCCAAATATATATATATTTCCCAAAGGATAAGCTGGAAATCATAGTGGTATATTCAAGCAGAGCCAAGGGAAAAAAGTGAACAAAAAGGCAGCCACAAGGCAAAGTGATTTTGAAGTTAAAGCCACGTCGACACAAACACTGAGGCTTAAAGAGCTATTTTACTGTAACTTGTTTCCAGTGCTGCTGGTGTGGGAAGGGGTGCTGGTCCTCAGCAACTGGCTGGCATTGTGGGCTCTTGTCAGAAGGATCAAAGGGTCTGAACGCAGCTGCTCCTCCCCAGTGCAGGGTGGGTGAGTGGGTCTGGGGAGGGAGACTGCTGGGAAGGGTCTGCAGACCCCTCCTCTTCCTCCTCCTCTGCATGCGATGACTCCTAAAACGCTGCTGGCAGTGGGAGAAGGGGAGGTAGAGCTTCCAGAGTGAAATCTTCAGATGAAATCTTGGCCTTTCCCAGCTAGCAGGAATGCTGCCTGGACTTCTGTTCGGATGGGAATTCGCTGCTCGTATCCTGAGCTCCTGCCTCAAAACTATTTCGTTTCACTCATACCAGTTGCTCTGCTGCAGAACTTGGCCTTTGCTCGAGATGTCAGCGGTGACACAGTGCAGGCATCGCTGCTGGGTCACTGACGCTGGGGAGGACTTGGTATCAGAAGTGCCTTACCAGATAAGAAAGGCAGAGACGCACAACAGCCCATGCATGGTCACATCCCAGGAGGAAGAGGAAGGTGACCTTGGTCTGTGCTGCACGCCTTCAGGAAGAGATCTCGCATGCGGGCTCCCATCTCAGCTCTGTCTGCGTCCTAAATCTCATTTATTCAGGCAATACTCCCACTGTTTGCAGGGAGGAATTTTGCCAGCGTAAATGCAGCAGATCTGGGCCTTTGCCTCATTTTGTTTCACTGTAGGCGGATTGATTGCTCCGTGGGGAAATCCGTGCTCCAGTTCACATCCCTCCCTTCTCTGTGTTGCCCAATGCACAAATGCAAGTCTGCGAACTCCTTCAGGGTCTGGGATGGTTCGTGGGATCCTATGCCTTTCCCTTTCCATCCTGTAACCCCATGGGAACAGCTCAGGAGGATGTCTGCTGCTTGGGCTTTGCTTCTGGTTGTGCCACTGCTTTGGTGTAATTCACCTCTTCCCCGAGAGCTAGGATGCTGATACGCAGCTTTACAGAGGGTTTGGGGGCTTCTGGAGCTGTGATGCAGTGGGAAGTGCAACCCAACCCTCTCCTTCCTGCTGCTGGCTTTTATCCAGGCTGGAAGCTCTAGAAATCTTTGTGGTTTAAAGCATAAAGCAAATTCTGACCCATTTAAGACAGAAGCAGCCCCCTGGGACACTGGATCAGAGCTTGCTCTGTGTGCCAGTAATTTGGGGTGTAAACTGGAATGATTAGGAAATGTGCACTGTGTCAGCTCTGGATCGCTGATACTGCTGCAAACGAAGGGTAAATGTGGCATGGGATGAGTTTAGATGGATAGATAGCACCTGGCAATTTAAACAGCCTTTCTGTGGTCCCTTGAGTTGTTTCTGCTGTCACAGTGTGTTCCTCTTTTTAATTAGGATCTTTAAAATGTAGTTACTGTAGAATATTTTACAGTGGGTGAAAAAACTGTAAGAGAATAATTATGTTAGAGACTGATTTGCCATTAAATATTATACAGACATTGCTTCGAGTCGTCTTTCCTTTAAGTACCAAACCATTAGAGCTGTCCCATTATCTTGTGTTTATTTTTCTACGTCCTGTACATCTGCTGTAAAATAACACAGATTTTATTTTCCAATTGTGTCTACAGGAATTGTGCCAAATAGACATTTTTTTATTGCTGGACTGCAAAAGAAGCGGAAGAATCCTAAAATCCAATAACAATATTGTGAGTCCTGAACAATTCAAAACAATGAATTGTCTCCATGCTCTCTTCTACCTCAGGTCTTCAAAATAGCACATGAACAGATCAGGCACTTTTTTCTTAGATTTTTGAGTATAAATTTCCAAGGCTTTCCATGTGATGAGGAGGTCTAGAGCTTCCCATGCATGCTGGCACTCACAATGGCACATTTTTTTTAAATGGGGGCTGAATTTCTTAGTACCAAATATTGGCTGGAGCTAGGAGAAAAATATTATGGGGTGAGTCTTAGCCGTGTGAGGCAGCAATGTTTCAGCTGGGTGCTTCGGTGGAAGCTGAGTGGGTGGCGTCTACTGACTTTAATAGGAGAGGAATCAGGGTGGTTTGTTATAACCATTCTTAAAAGGGAAACTTACAGCTTATTGAAAAACGGATATGAAAAGCACAAACTTGCTCTGTTCTTGCCAAGAACCATACAGATGATGTCACTGTATTTATTTAAATCTAGTTTCCATTATGTAGTTTTTCTGCTTTTCCCTCTGCACCCTAGCTGGTTCTCAGGCACTGAGACAGAGTTGGGCTGCAAACCATGCAGGGGAGAACTCAAACCCATATAAAGATAAAATTTAGGGTTAAAAAATATATAATTCTGGGGTTAAAAAGATATAATTTGAGGTAATTTATGCTGTTATGAAGTTATTTGTTTATTATTGGTACACAGTTGTCAGTTACTTATATGAGGAGACCTTCAAAACAGTTGATTACTGGGTGATAGGTTAGTCCTTCTAGTTTAACACTCTCCAGTACAAAGGGGTAATTTTAGGATGTGGTTGATTCCAGCATGAATAGCAGCCAGTATTAGGCTCAAAGTCTGCAAGGTGTGAGAAACTCAAAACGTGCATCAAATGTGGAATAAAAAAATTGTTGGAAAAGGAGCAAGCTTCGCTGTTCAAAATCTGAGCCTCATTTTACGTGCAGCACCGTCACACATGCAGGATGGTTTTTATTCTGCTATACAGAACATCTGAATTCGACACATGCCACCTATTGAAAGTCGATTTTTGTCTCCAATTCAGTTAATTCTGGGCTTTTCCCTGGGAGATCCTCCCAAATGGCATTGAAATCACTTGTGGTTGCATGGGATGTGCAAATGGCTGATTCTTGCATGCAAAATTTGACAGCCTGTGAGGGACAATGTTTCTTTCACCCGCTAGTGAGCCAGCCAGGAAACGTCTTTGGGATCAACAAGGTGCAAACTGCAGCAAAACAGCATTTTAAACCAAAACGTTGCTGTGAGTGCCGCTGGGGAGCTCTGCGAGCAGTGCTGGAGAGGCCCTGTGGGCAAAGCCAAAAAATCTGCTGCCAGGTTCAGGCGCACTCTAAATAACTGCAATCATTTCATTATATATGGTCAGGGGAGAGGTAAGCAGTGATTAATGGCTTTGTAAACACGTGTGAGAGCTCTCCTAAAAAGGAGAGTGGATGCTTGGATAACCCCTCCTCTTATGTATTAGAAAACTGGCAAAGCAAACAAAATCTGGCTCGGGCTCAGTGAATTGATATTGACTGTAGATCCTGGGGCGGGGCGTGGCTGCGGGTCCCCTCGGGGTGGTCAGGACGGGGGGTCAAACCAGGCAGACCCTCGGGTCTGTCGCCATGACACCCCCCGCCCCTCGCAGCAGGCTGCGTAGGAGGGTACAAGGGGTGTCATGGCGGCCGACTCGGGAACTACAACTCCCTGCATACCCCTCGCGCACGCAGTTGAGAGCCGGGGTTTCATGGCGGCCGGCGCTGGGACTACAACTCCCAGCATGCCCCGCGCGGGGGCTGATGGTATATAATGCCCCTCCTCCGCGCGGCACGCGCTAATGTCACGTGCCCATCGCCGCGCAGGCGCAGAACGCCGGGCGCTGCGAGGAGGCGGCAGCCATGGCGCTGAACAGGAACCATTCGGAGGGCGGCGGCGTCATCGTTAACAACAGCGAGAGGTGAGGTGCCACCCCCGTCTCTGGCCGCAGCCTCACAGGGAAGGTGTTTGGGAGCGTGGGTGGACCCCCTGGGTACCGGTACGGCTGGGCCTGCCCTTCCCCGTTCTCCCTGCGGGCCGCAGGCAGCGCCTGACTCTGCATCTGCCCGGTGGGGGATCTGCTGGGCCTCAGCCGCGGGTCTGCCCCCCTCTCCGCTCGCCTCTGCAGCCCCCGTAGCCTGTCCCCACCCCTTCTGCCTGCTCCCCCTTTGCCTGCCCCTATTCTGCCTGCGCCCCTGTTATGCTCCCCCTGCCTGCCCCTCTATTTGACCCCTGCCTGCTACCGGCACTTGCTGCTGTCCCAGCCTCACCCCGCGAGGACTTACTGCAGGCTGGCAGAACTCAGCCCCTAGCCAGGTGATTCGATGGAGAGCAGCCCTGCCAAGGAAGACTTGGGGTGCTTGGGGGTGAAAAGTTGGCCATGAGCTGACAATGTGTGCTTGCAGCCCAGAAAGCCAACCGCATCTTGGGTCGCATCCAAAGTGGGGATTCTGCCCCTCTGCTCTGGTGAAGAAGCCCAATCTCTGGAAACATTCCAGGCCAGGTTGGACAGAGTTCTGAGCAGTCTGATCTGCTGGGAAGTGCACCTGCTCCCTGCCAAGGGTTTGGACCAGATGGCTTTAACGGGCTTTTCCCACCCAGACTGCTCTGTGCTTCTGTGCCGCATCTGCAGTGTGGCTCTGTTCAAGAGCTGCCTGCCTGGGGAGCGCTAGGCTGTCTGCCTAGTTTGATTTGCTGGGTTGCTTGCACACACACACTCCATATGTTTGGGAAACAGCAGCAGTGTTGGAGAAAGGTGCTGAGCTCTAACCATGGAAATGGAAAGCTTCCACAGAGCTGCCTCTGTCTGCATGGCAGTAGACCGTCAGCACCCTGGATGTCTGCCAGTGTGCTCTGGTTCTGATGTGGCGGTCACCTGGTTCAGGGCAAAGGAGCAGTTCATTCTGCAGGGCTTCTTTCCATCAAGCCAGTTAAATACTGGTGTAGGAATTGCATGCCTGACTTCCATGTGGGATGAGACCCTTCCTAGGAGAATTTAGTAATATCAACTCTGTGGCTTAAGTTTGTGTTCATTGAAACAAACCACTGTGGCAGCTTGACGTGTTTCTGTTCTGAGTTCTCAGCCTGCCCTGGGTCAGGGGATGCCTCTCGCACGGCTGCTCGAGGTGACTGGTTCAGCTGAACGGAGCTGCCAGCACCTCTGCCTTTCCAGAATGTTTTCTGGAGGGACAGGTCCTTGCTGGCAGAAGCAAAAGATGAATGGCTGAGGATGGTAATATGTAAGCTGCCAAAGATATCGGTGGTGGAGATTTCTCCAGCTTTAGGGATTAGAGTCCCTAATGTGGCTGCTGTTAATAGAGGGTACCTACTGCAAGGTATTGCTTGGGTTTTAATCAGGTCACTTTCTAATTGAGAACTAAGGAGTCAGCACAAGCAACATGGGTTAATGAAGTCTAGTGGCAAGGACAGAGAGTTTCTCTTGGTCACATTTTTGTGACAGGGATACTTAAACTGTGGTCAGACCTTCAATAGCCAGGTTCCATCAGTCAGTGTCAACAGTTCCTTCTTCAGCTGCCCTTCCTCTCCTGTGTTACTTGCAGTGAATCAAATTAGGGAACTAATAGCAGAAATACAACGCAACTTTAAAAAATAACAGGTACCTATATTTCTGTCTTGACATCTTGATCAGTTCAGTTGGGTAGATTTGCTACTTGGAGATGCAGACAGTGGTAGCAGTGCCAGCACATGAGGAGGGAACACCGGGCTGAGTACAAGCAGCCAGTGCTGCTGAACCTGCTACTGCCAGCAGAGGTGAAAAAGCAAATCAGACTGATCTTGTCTGCCGAGCGCTGGCCCAGGGTTAAAGGCCGTTTTGGTAGGTCAGTAAACTGACACGGGTATTCTGCCTTGGGCTGTAACACTCTTAATACCATGTCTCTTCTTTCATTTGCAGTGTTTTGATGACCTATGATCATGTAGAAATTACCTTTAGTGATATCGAACCTATGCCAGATGCCTTCAAAGGGACCAAGAAAGGGAGTGTTTTCTTGACTCCCTACCGAGTAAGTAATAAAAGGCTTTATCTTGTGTAAGAAGATAAGAGCTCTTTGTTATTCCATATTTAAATGTCCTCAATGCATGAAAGTCAGGATAACCTACTACCCCTTGAAGTATGGCTCATCGTCTCCCTACAGGGAGCATTATGAATTCATTACATATCCTGTCTGTTTGTCAAAAGATAATAAATCTGATTAGTTCTTATATAGGCAGCTGTTTAGTCCATCAGGCATCTTCAAGACTGGAAATTAGCCATGGTCTGGAAATGCCGAATGCAATAGAATAGCTACTAAATAATAGCGGTGGAGTAGCAAGTTCTCTAGAACCTGGGAGGAGTGCTATCTGAGCAAGTGTTTCCTGGAAGGCATTATTGCCATGAGGCTTTGGTATACCCTTGTGGCTGTGCTGTGTAGCTTTTGACTTGCAGAAAACCAAGGAGCTTCATGTGTGGGAAGGAATTTCAGTCCATCAAAAAGTCTCTTCTTGATTTGGGGTTGTATTTCCTGTTTCTTTTAAATGCCCTTTCTAACGTTGTTTTCTTTGCAGGTTATCTTTGTATCAAAGGGGAAGGATGCGATGCAGTCTTTTGTGATGCCCTTTTATTTGTTGAAAGATTGTGAGATTAAGCAGCCTGTCTTTGGAGCAAATTATATCAAGGGTACAGTGAAGGCAGAAGCAGGAGGTATGCCGAGTGCAGATGTGTTTTCTATCTTGGTTCAACTACGCTATTCATAGCAAAGGAGCTGTCTGGTGTAACCAAAACTGGACACTGACCAGATGGGTTCTTACAGGAGTGCTAAAATGTGTTTGTTTCTTTAACACTAGCATTGCTTTCTTATGCTTCCCCCTTTCACCACAGGCACAGGGTTCGTTAAGCTCTTTTCATCCCCAGCTCTTTAGTTTGCTGTTTGTGGCACTGAAGTCATAGTGCTGTGCTCAGGAGGCTTCACTCTATGATCCTGAAATCGGCATGGTAGCTTCTGTGTGGGAGCAAAGTGGGACCATCCAGCGTGAGAGCAGCTCGAGCAGTACTGACAAACTAAACAGTGTGAAAGGCAGACAGCTTTAGCCAAGTCTTTGTGAGTTTTCCCCAGAGGCCATCTCTCATGAGGATGCTGCTTTAACAGCCATGAGAGCCTGGTGTAGCTCAGAAAGCTCTTTAATCTGCATGTCCCTGTTTCAGCACTGACGCAGCTTCTGCTTTGATGCCTTGTTGGGACTCTGGGCTGTGTGTGTGTTTCTTTTTTAGTCTGTAATATAAGATGTCACTTATTTTTTTTTATTACTATCCTGACTTGAAATATCTTCCGTGGACTCTAATAGATTTATGTGGACCTTGTTTTTTTTCTAAGCTTCATTGGGCACTCAAACTCCCAAACTAATTTATAGCTGACAGTTAGGAGTAGTTGCAAAGGCTTTTTAGCAAACGGGATTAACAAAATCCCTGTCTTCTGTACTAATCTTATACAAAGCTAGAGTAAATCCAGAGCTCCTGATAGCTTGGTCTGTCAGCAGCTGGTGTGGAAACAGGCACAGTTTCAGTAAGCTTCTGAATGTCTTCCTCATTGATGTCTTGACCTGAAAATACTGCCCCCAAGTGAATCTCATAATAGGGCAATTCTGCCACATTATCTGCATCTTTTTCCTTGGGTATTTGGGTTAAGCTCTTCAAAGAATTATATACAGGGTACTTGTAGATAAAACATGGAAGCTAAATGGTGTCAAACCAGCTTTCCTTGCTTCTGAATTCTGTCTTTCCTTCCTGCAGGTGGCTGGGAAGGATCTGCCACGTTCAAGATGACCTTTTCAGCTGGTGGTGCTATTGAGTTTGGGCAGCGCATGCTGCAGGTGGCATCTCAAGGTACGGGAGTCGACAGTTTTATAGTTTCAGGAGCCCTTGCCTTCCTTCATCTTGCAGCAGGGGCAGTTTTAGGTTGCAACAGGTCGGATTCAAATCCATGTGAGCTTCTGGCTGTATCTGGAACTTGCTTGCTTTGAAAAATACTTCTTTTTCATACAGTGAACAGTGGATTTACTGGGATGGAACTTGTTTTTCAGATAAGGATTCTTTCAGTTTGTTGGAGGTCTTTGTCTGCATTTGATGGAGGCTTGATGTTTTAATGTCAACTTTATCTTTCCTTTCCCAGTCTCCAGAGGTGAAATACCCAATGGAGCTTATGGCTATTCCTATATGCCAAATGGATCCTATGCTTTTGCACCACCTGCAGCTAATGGGGGCTATCCGTACCCACCACCTCCTCCTGGTAAGTCTGGGAATTGAGGATGGGGATTATTTTAGTTAGCAAGAGTTAAAATGGATATAAAGGGGAAGAAACACAAATTTTACATAGTATTTTAGAGTGCTTCTGATGCCTCGTGGAGCTTTTGTCTCTGAGCTGCTGCTGGCCTTTGGCTTGTTCTGGCTCTGCTGTGACCCACCCAAAGGAGTGAAGTCTCTTGCTGTGCTGTTCCTTCCCTGACAGAGTTCTATCCTGGCCCCCCTGTGGCGGATGGAGACGTGGGTTACATGCAGCTTCCACCCCCACCGTACCCAGGGCCCATGGAACCCCCAGCCAGTGGCCTGGACCTGCCGGCCACTCCCGCAGGTAGGAGTTGTGGTCGGGTGAATTGGCTCACAGCAGTTTTGTCCCCAATGAAACTGAAGTAATTTCTTGTCCTTCATGTCCTGGGGTACTCAGAGTCAACTTAGAAGCTCCACTTAGGATTGTTTAGGAGAGGGTGAGGGAGCTTCCCTGATCTCCAGCCATGTAAGTCATCTCAATCTAGAGCCAGCCTGATTCTGTCTGGGGTGGAGACCATTAGCAGATGTTTTGCAGCTGGATATATTATTGTGACAGAAAAAAATGCAGTTTGTGATTCTCCTTTTGTGGTAGTCTTGCATCTGAGTAAAAAATTGATGGTGAAATACGTTTCTAGTCCAGTGAGCAAATGTGGTTTTGCTGATCTTTGCTTCGCTTTCCCCCTCTCTCTGTAGTCTGGTTGCTTTTGCTTCAACAATGTGGAACAGAGTCATAGGTAATGGAAAGGAGCTGGGGAAAAGCCACTATCGTTTTCAGTCGTATTTATCAAAATGACTTTGAACATGGCCTTTAAAGGTCTGTGGGGGATGTGGACTCTTCCCCTGCTGAAAAAAAAAAAAACAAATGGAAAACCCCCAAAATAAGCTTTTGTGGTTGGACACAACCATAGGTCTTGCAGATAAATTCTTATCCAGACAAATATCCTTAATGTGTCTCTTTTGTTTGAACAACCATCTCTGAACTGTTATTTGGGAAGTAGCACCAATCCAGGTGGTTGTACAAGGCTTTGTGTTCTGCAGAAACAGAGGATCTGGATTATCTTCATAAATTACCGTCTTCAAACTACGAATCCCCTGAGCTGCTATGAACTTGTGCTGAGTTTTGGTTTGTCTTGCACTTTCACTCCCAGGAAGGGTTGTTGGTTGACTGCCTTCTTAAGGCATCTTGTCTGCATTTAGGGAAAACAGCCTTTAGTGTTTATTTATTGGCTAACAGGCAAGTCCCAGGTAATGTTTCCCAACCAAGTCTTGGGGCCATTTCATTTCTCACCTGACAATCCTATGGCAGCTGCATCCTTAGTGCTTGGAAGAGATAATGCTCAGTTGTTGTTTGTTGTAGCTATTTTGCAACTTGGGCTGTGGTCACACAGTGCTGCATTAGTAATGCTTGATGGCCAAAAATGTGGAGGGGAGTGTTCGTAGAATTTCTGTGTCACCAAATCTGTAACTTCTCTGTCTGTGACAGCTGAGGCGAAGGCTGCTGAGGCTGCTGCCAGCGCTTATTACAGCCCAGGCAACCCACACAACGTCTACATGCCCACGGTGAGTTCCAGTGCCATTCTGGGTCTGCAGTGTCAGCATGAGTGTCTGCTGTCTGCAAAAAGAGGTCAGTGTTTCCGTCAAGGAAACTGGTCCCTGTGAAACTGAGTTTCCATGAAGGTTTCCTATTTTTGAGAGAGTCAGAATCATGTACAAGTAAGAAAGTTAAAGACTGCTGTGTTGTGTTAGCAGTTCTTTTTCCTAATGTCACAGCACAGTCTGTCTGAATTGATTTTTTTTTTGTTGTTTTTTTCTCCCTTACCTCTGAATTGATAATCTGTTATTGCCTCTGTTCCAGGACCAGCCACCCCCTCCTCCATACTTCCCACCAGAAGACAAGAAAAACCAATAAGCTGGCAGACAACATCTCCGCAACTCATTGCTTTCTGACTTGTCATTTTGGCACAATCCTGGAGCATGGTCCATAGCACAGGCGAGCAGAGCCTTCCCCCAAGGCACATAGCTCCCACTGGCTCTCGTGGTAGCTACGTGCAGGGCGTGGGGAGAGATTTCTGCAGCCCAGGTTACCTCGTAGAGCTCTGAGGGTTTGCTGTCCTGCCACAGGTTTCCCTCCTCCCTGTGTGTGGCATCACTAGAACTGGAGGTTCTCTTCATGTGCAATTGTTCCCCTTAGGTCTGTTCCTTTTGGTACTTAAATTGCACCCCTTTAGGGTAAGGAACTGCTCCAAACCAGTAATTAACATGCTCATAACTCGCAAACAAGGCTCTGGGGGGTGGGAGTTGTCTTGGATGTACCTCAGTGTGCAGCCAGGAGCACCTCTGGGCACAGGAGTGTCTCTGGGTGTTCCTCTCAACTCAGAGTACCACATCCATCTTCTCCCTCTGCTACTGAGAAAGGGCTTCAAAAGGAACCTTTGGGATCTCAAAGGAAATGGATACCTATTACATTTTTCAGATACCTGTTCAACTTTCTTCTTCTTAGTGAAGTCATTCCTGACGGTTGTTGCAAATGGTCTGGTAGCTCTCAATGTCTTTTGTGGCACAGTGTGACAATGCTTCCCTTCCTCAGAAAACATACTGCTCTTTACAAAGCTGATTAGTACCCTTTAACCAGTTACAGATCGCATGGGAACACTAAATCCAGTTGTCTCTTCTTTCCAGTTTGATATGTGGGCTTGAGATCACCAAGTCCTGAACATTCTCTTTGCAGTCTATAATGAACTTTTTTGTTTTCCTCTGCTGTAACCCAAGTTACACTCATTGGCCAGTGAAGCATTGTCCTGCTGTGGTTTAACTGGTGAATTAATAGCTAATGGGGAGAAAATAGTTGCTTTACTTCTGCCCTGGAAGTGCTTGAGAGAATGTGCAAGACGTTGGAATAAGCTGTTAGGTAGGACCGAGCTGCTCGTTTGAATGTTGTTTAATGCTGTTAGTGGTCCTGGATCAGCTGTGAATTTCTTCCCAGTAACTTGAATGTGGGCCCTGTGGACTGAGGGTTCGAGCATTTTCTTCCCGTAGCATTGATCCGTTGATCTTATTGGCAGTGACTGCAGCACATGGAACTTCTGCAGGACCATCTGTAACCCGTTTCTAAAACTGCATTGTACAAAGCTTAGCACAATCAGACTGAACTGATGTCTAACAGTGTCTGTGAGAGAAAATCCCGGCAAGTGTGAGGAAATATTGTGTGCTAGGAAATTCCTGAGACTTGCTGCATGCAGCCTGCTTCGAGAGGAGAAAGGCCCACCTCTTGTTTTCTTTTTGTTTGAGTCCAGCTGATTAATCAAATTGCTGCTGTCTGTGCACTGACTTTTCTAGAATTGCTACTGCAGTAGCAATTAAAATTAAAAAAAATATTTATTTTGAAAATGTTTAATATATTAATGCAAAATGACTTTTGAATGCAGATTTGTTTTGCCAAGACTGTGAAGTAAATCAGCTCAAAACTTAAAGTGTTTGTGCGTTTGTATGTGAGTGACCAAACTTGGTGGTGACTTGGTAGCTTTGGATGGGGGGGGATGGAGTACACAACAACTGCAAAATCTCTTGGATTTTGTTCTTGGCTGTTCTTTGGTAACATTGGTCACTTGATTTCTCTTGACCAACTTTGTGAAATGAGAATAAGATGTTAAAGTCTTTTAACGTTAAAACACCCGTTTCACAATTCCTGTTGTAAACTGGTGAGGCAGCTGCTTAGCCCAGATGCGTTATGCAGATGGTTTTTTCTGGACCAATAGTCCTTGTAAAAGTTGCAAACTATTGCCAGAAGTAGTTGAGGGTTGCAGCATAGCTGTCACCTCTGAAATCTGTCCCTAGTTAGAAGGGGTCCATGATTTTATCCTTTTTTTTTCTTTCTTGTTGAAGTGTGCTGTGAGATGCCCAGGCAGTTCTGCTCGATTAGGCTGAACTGTCAGGTGCTGTGCTCTGCCTGACAGCTCTTCTCCCTGAGCAGACGGGGAGTTGTTTCTCTAGCAGTGTGGAGAGCTTCTCCTGGATGTGCAGGAGTAGTGCAAGAGCTGTTCCTTCTGAATGAGCTGAGTCAGGTGTGTGGGTACTGTCTGCCAGGCCAGGAGAGGCACCTTTCCATGCGTGGTCTGCTTCCGTGGCTGCTGGGGTGGGGTGAGTCTGTATGTATTGCACTGACACGTCAAACAGGAGCTGCTCAGAAGCTGCTCTGCAGGTAACAGCCAAGCCTTGCTTGGCTTCATTCCTCTTTGGAGCTGTGAGTCACTACCTTAATTTTCTTGAACTCCCTGATCAGTTGGAGCGGACATCTTCCCAGTTCCACTCTCCCCCATCACTTTTGGCTCTCACACCCTCCTCCCATGTGGCTCTTGCTGCCTTGTGAGCTGGCTGGTGCAGTTGGGTTTGTTTTCTATAGCAAGAGTTGGGTGGAGAAGGAAGCATTAAGAGATAAAATATTACAGACCACTAGGAACCTAATAAATTCTGGTTTATGAATTAAATTACTTCAAATTGAGGTTTCCTGAGTCATGTATTTCCAGCTGGAAGACACTGCAGAAATGGCTCTCTGCTCTGTTCAGTTTGAAAATGTCTCTCTCCCAGTTACCTTCTGTTCCCAGGCAGATAATTCTAGAAAACAAAAGATTGCACAAAGTTCCCAGGTCTCCTGCCCAGCACCACTCACTGTGCAGCTCTTGGACCAATGATCAGCACAAACCTTCCTGCACAAATCTTTCTGCAGCTGAGCATGCATGTGCTCTGTTGAGGACTCGGCTCCACCGTTCAAGCTGAGTATTTCTTCTGCTGATGTGGGCGAGTGGTAATATCCGCAGAGATCATGAGGTTTGCTGCCTGGAAAAAGGAAAATGTGTTGAGAGGATGAGTCAGGCTGGAATAAATGAAATATTCAATTATGGCTATTGGTGATCTAAATCAGTGGCTTTGGACTGTGACCATTCACATGTTGAATGTCCCCATTCCTCCAAGAAAGATCTTGGCGTGGTCCATGGGGAGGTGAGGAACAAGTCAAAAAGAAGAGACCACTGATGACCTCCTCAGTGTGTTTGGAGAGTGCTGGTGGGAAGTGAAGCATGTCTTGGGGATGCTGCAGCTGTGGGGCCAAATGACCAGGTAAGTCAGGCAGTCTGCAGGGCTCATTCAGGTGTTGGGTTGAGTGGAGCAGTCAGAGAAGCTGGGAGCAGGACCAGCCCTCACCAGTGAGCAGCTTACGGTGGCCGATGCAGTAGTGTCACAGGCACCTCTAGCTGCAAATGACTGCCAGGTTGGTGTTAAGGGATGGGTTTTGCTAAGCTAGGCTGTGGCTGAGAGGTAGTTTCAGGTGTAAAGCTGTATGAGTGAGTCCAAGTGGCAAATGTGGGGTTTGTGGGTTGGTATGAAATGCCGGGACACGCAGGGCAAAGATCTTCATTCTCCACAAGGGTTTCCTTTGCAGATGAACTGGGTGTTACTCACCCGTCTGCTCTCCTGCGTGAGTCAGCGCAAGGAGCTGCCATCATGAGACTGAACTGGAAATCAGTATTTCGGCACCCTCCTTGCTCAAGGACTGTCCCTGTGTCACTGAGAGAGGCCACAGCAGGGTGTGAAGAGGCCTGCGTGACAGTGAACAGAAGCGGAGCCTCGTACCCACTGGCAGAAGCTGCAGGGTCTCGCACCCTAGGGTGCAAACAGATTGAGATCATTGCTACTGTGTCCTGCCAGCCACCTGCCTGCCAGCTCCCACACATTTCCTACTGCCTCTGAATACTGGAGCCAAAGGTATTGGCTCAGACTCCATTTGAGAGCTCGGCTCGGCGTTCCTGTCTTGCTAAACCTTTTGTTTTGCTTGCTCAAGTCTGGTGTCACGTCCTCCCAGTACTTTACTCTGTAAGGACTGGACTCTGGCTGGAACCCAGCTACCCTCCCTGCGGCACGTTTCGGCTGTGGTGGTATTCTGTGTTTCAGCGTGTCTGGGATCCAGAGGCTGTGAGGGGGTTCAGCCCTGCAGCCTCCTCCTGTCATCCAGGCGTGCAGCTCTGCAGGGCTTCGTGGGCTCCTCAGAGGGTTTGACAGGCATGTGGAGAGAGGTGATGGTGGTGGGAAAGCTGGGGAGGGGTTGTTCTGGTGCTAAAGTTGGTCACTGATTTGGCACGTGTGTTCCAGGACAGGCACAAAGGTGTTTACATGCACCATTGGCTACGTCTGGTACTGTGTCAGCTCCAAGTTATTCCACCCTCACAGGCATCCTCCTGGTCCCTCCTTGGCTCAGGCGTGAGCTGTGGGTCCTGCTGCTCTGAACTCAGGGCCCCAAACCAGCAGATTAAATGACCTTGACATGTGTGTCCACCCTCTCCTGTCCCTGCACTAGGAGCTGCCCTGGCCCTGTGGCAGAGGATGAAAAATCCCATGGCTGAAAATGAATTAATGTCTCTGGGAGAGAGAGGCAGATGAAATATTTACTGCGTACATGTAGCACATGGCAGTGATGGAGAAAATGGTTCAAAGCTGTCACAGGGTGCCTCAAGCCAAACAAATGGCATCCAGTTCAATATGTAAAGTTTGTGACCTCCTGAAGGACAAGGCAGGCTGCTAGGGGGCTGTGCTCTCCTCCCAGACTGTGCTGCCATGGTGCAGGGCACCAGGTGCAGCTTTTGAGCTGGGGTAGTGTTCAGGCCCTGTGCTGTGGGTCCCAGGGGCGTGGGAAGTGGGATCAGGGTGGGCAGGACATGTCATACTTTCTCCTTTGGGACCCTAGGGAGCTGGAGCAGCTTTGAGCAGAGCTTGGCATCACAGGGGTGTTTTCTCCAGAGGAGCTGAGGGGGGGTGGGTAATGCCCTGGGGGACTGGGGTGCTGAGCGCCTCGTGGGCTACACAGCTGGAGTCGTCCTTACACCCCTGCGAGCTGGCAGGTCTCACATCAAAGCTGGGCTCCTGACCCATGGCTCCTGGGGAAACGCAGCTTTCAAAACCACCCTGCCCTTTGTGGGCGGTGGGCAGCCCCCTTCGCTTTTTCCAGCAGGACAGGGTTTGCCTTGATGTCCTTCAAAGACGTCCCACATGGGATGGAAGAGGGAATGCTGCCACCCCCTCGTCCTTCCCAGGTGCCGTAGCTTCTTGCTAGGTGCACCCAAAGCGCTTGGGGGAGCCTGCGAAGGGAAGATGTGGTGTTAGGGCAGAAACAGCTGCAGGGCCCTGTAGTAAACAAGGGGAAAATGACTGATGTCTGTCCCAGGAGTGAAATCACTGGTCCCGGAGCACACAGCACCTGGCGGTCGCTGGGGGGGATCCCCCAGCCAGGCAGCCCTGAGGAGGGGTTGCGGGACCATCCTGATCTCATTTTGCAACCACCTTCCTCTCTTCCGTCTTGCGCTTTTTCTCTACGCCTTGCCAAACTCCAGCAGACGCAGTCCAGTTTTGCAGAGTCATTGGATCCCGTGTTTAAAAGGAGAAGTGAGGGAGGGACATGTTGAAATCAATTTTTTTTTTACCACTTGCCCATTTCCAGCTGAGAGATTGAGATAAGGGTGAGGGCCGGCTGCAGCTGCAGGATCACCAAGCCAAGAGGTAGGGAGATAACTGCTGTCAATGCTTGCGGAGCATCCTTTTGTACCAGGTTTTCCTTTATAGAGGGGGATAATGCTTGTTCTTTGGAGATCTGTTCTTTCAGCAGCACCTATAACCCCACACAAGACTGAACTGTGACTTCATTCACACTGGGAGCAGCCTGTGAGGAACACAGGGTTCCCTTTGGATGAATTGTTCTTAAGAGGAATGTAGGGGTTTGCTCTGTGTTGTGCTCACTCTACAATGTGTGTATGTGTGGTGTGTGCCTCTGGCTGGTTGTTTCGGGGGGCAGATCAATGTTGTGAGGAGGGAGAGCTTTTTATGGAATGCTGACACTCTTTCTTTGGAAAACAAAGTCCTTGAACAGCTCCTGACCTTGGGTGTCCGGGATAGTTTGCAAGGTCCTGGCTAGTTTTCTTGAGATTTGGGGCATGGAGTTTATTTGGATTGTTTCTGCTAACCAGAAATCTCTGCTGCTGCTTGAGCTACTTCTAGGGCTTTTGTTGTTTCCCAGACAAGGAGTATTTCAGGGTGCAAATAGGATGGGATACGTGAGCTCAGTGGTTTTTGTCACTGGAGTTTTGTGAAGCAGGAGGCTGCCAGTAAAACCATGGGGAAAAGAAGATACTTGCTGTTATTGAAACAGAATCACCAAAGAACTCTCCCTTGGCACACAGAGGCTCAAAACAAGCCCTGCACGGAGAGCTTCCCTGGCCACCCTGCCGGGCTGTGCCCAAGCATTCCCAGCCCTGAGGAACACAGTGACCAGTTGGCCAACTTTTGGGGAAAGTGCTTTTTAACAAACACTTCCATGACGAGGCTGAAGTTTGTTTTCTAAAACCTGCAAACCCTGGTGCAGCTGCTGGCTCCTGGCTGTAGAATGATTGCCTGATGCTTAGTGATATTTGTAACAGCGGTGGATTTTATTTCTTCAGCATTAGAAGGAGAAGGGAGGGGGATCTGAGGTTTCACTGAGTTCTTAGCAGTCGTTCTCTGTGCTGTTTGAGGTTATTTTTTGTTGGCAAGGAGCAGAAAAGTGTGAGTGGCTCGGGGATGCTGTGTCCATGTCCTGCTTTTATCTCTGTGGTTGTTCTTGACAAGGCCAGATTTTTCTTTTGCAATCAGAGCTAAAAGCAAAGACGACAGCAATCATTTTCAAATACCATTGTGCACTTTACATCTCTACTCCCCATTGACAACAATTTGCAGTGGAGCACAGCACTCATGTCCCAGATCAATAAGTAGCATTTGTGTGTGTCAAGGGAGAGGGATGCAGAACAGGAATCAACCCCTCTGCGGGGCTCCCTCCATCAGCGAGGGAGGAGATGACTTTAAACTGTTTGCCCAAGGGGTAGCAAACACCAGGCTGGATTTGGGTGGGGCTGGGGCTGGCAGGGATGGGCAAGCACCTTGAGCATCTCTGCCAGTGAAGGGGACGGGCACCTCGGCCGGGCGTAAGGTGGCTCCACTGCCAGACTGGCGAGCACATAGGAAACGATGCTGAAGCCCGTTTCCTCGGTGCTACTGTGAGACAGTTACAACAGAACCCTCCTGACAGGGAAGAGAGCACAAGTGCAACAAGCAGCTCTTTTCAGACCTTTGGAGATGAGGCTGGAGGATCACTGTGGGAGCAGGGATGGATTGCAGGGATGGTAGATTTTGGCTTCCTGGTGTCTTGCTGGATCTCTGGCTTTTTATTCTGTGTAAGAGCTCACATGCCCCTGCCTCTGGCAGCTCATCGTGCGGGTGCTGGGCAGCCCCTCGCAGCTGCCTGTGCTGGCTGACCCAGAGAAGTTAAAGCTGACCTCCACACCAGCCAGCTGCCAGCACTGGCAGCCCTTTCTCCATCTCCTGTTCCGTGCCCACCAGGGAGCCCCTTTTGGCAACAAACATGCTCTTACACACTTACACAGTTTCAAGGCAAAGGAGAGTTGTGTCTTTCCTGAAGCAGCTAGAACAGTGCGACCTGCCTTAATCAAGGGACTAGAGGACTGCAAGGGCGAAAGGGTCTGCCCGCCTCCCTCCCTCGCCCTCTCACAAGGCGGCTGCTGCCAGCATCCTCCTGCAGCACTAACTGGAGCCCATGCACCCAAGGGTACCACCACACAGGCACCTCCACACCGCTGGAGTAATCTCTTTGTGATGCCTTGTGCAGTAGTTAAGGGGACAATTTTTCCAGCGTGGCCTACATCGTTGTGGTTTCCTGTTTGGATTAAGCAGAAATCCCTGACAGGCTGCACAGAACCACTGAACCCATTGTGGAGCCTGTGCCTGCTGTGTTTCCGCAGAAGGCTCTTGCGTTCGGCTTCCAGGGGTGTCTGGGGACAGAAACAGGGAGGCTGGAAAGACAAAAGCTCCCCTTGCTGGAGAGTGCAGCACCAGCAGTGATAACAGCCCTGTTCCACAGAGCCTGGGGCTCCTCAGCAGCCCCAGCAGTGCCCTGCACCTCTGGAGCACGGGCTGACATCCTTCCCTGGGCTGCAGGTCCAGAGTAACAAATGCTCATGCAGCTCAACAGACACTCTTAAGCTGAGGCTGCTCTTAGCTGTGGTTGGAATTATGTTAGACACCCAAGAGCAAACCAGCTCTTTCCCTGGGCCACCTCCTGCGGCTCTCCCTGATGCCCACGCATCCCTATCCCCGTTCCCCATCAGCACAGGCATCTCAATGGGGATCTGGAGGGGAGGGCACTGGTGCCAGTCTGTGACCGGCAACCGCCTTGTGAGCTGCAATCAGATAAAGTGTTTACAAGAATGAGAGCTGACAGTAAGGCACAAGTTCTTAACTTTATTTCCTGCTGCTTTTTTTCTCAGTAACCAGCTCTGCCTGGACAGCCCATTTGGGAAACAGGCCATGCTCCTTTCCCCGGTGCCATCCCCAGCTCTTGCACCAGCTGCATCAGTTCTCAGCCCAACCTTATCCCCCTCTGTTTTGGATTGCCTCCATCCCCCAGGGATGATGATCTCTTCTGCTTTCTGCAGGGTCCCCATCTGTGCTCACAGGACACGATGGAGCCTGCGTACACACCAGTGCCCAGGTCCTCTAAGTTGCCCCCACTCACCCTCCCTCCCACCCCCCTTCCCTGCTGGGCTCTGCCTTCTCAAGACTGTTTCTGCCCTCTTGCTTCCCATTTCTTGCTTATAAATAACAGCAGGGACTAGACATGGCACCTTTCTTTTGCCCCCATCCTGCCTGCGCTGTGAAATCCTCATTGCCAAGGGGCTGCCTGAGCAGGATGGGGCGGTGGGAAGCGGGGCCGAGGCGCCTGCGTCCCTGTGCTGCTCTCGAAAGAGGCCCGAGCACGTTTCCGCTTGTCAAAATGGCCCTGGCAAGATAAGGTCTGTGGTTTCCTCTGAGCCTGCGAGCGAGGGGAGAGGCGGCAGCGGCAGGCAGAGCTGCAGCGGCTCCCCTGCCCCACACTGAGCCTCCTCTGAGATGGATGCTGCCTGCAAGACTCCTGAGGGGACCCTCCCCGGTGAGGAGAGCCCCGAGGTAGGTGGCTGTGACCCTGTGGGGCTGCGGAGGGCGTGTGAGGCTGGGGAGTGTTTGGGGTGCGCTGGCCCCGGAGGGGGGTGTCAGGGTGGCTGTGCCTGGCAGACCCCAGGATGGTTTCTGAGCCATGAAAGTGGAAGCGTGGTGGAGCCCATGTCTCAGCCAGGATGCTTTGCAAATGTGAGCAAGGAGGGGGGTGCGGATGTTGTGGGGCAACGCATTCAAACACAAGCTTGAGAGCTTGGGGGGGGGTTAATATGGCTGCGGCTCAGCCCCAGCAGTGGGGTCCCGTTTTAGCTCAGCTGCATCTTCCCAGTGCCTCCCAGACCCTCCGGGCTCCCCTAAAGCCCCGCTCTTGGCCAACCCAACCCTCTCCCTCTGCAGCAGCTGGACAGGCTCCGCATGCCCCAACGCTGCTGGGACACGCGGATGTGATTCCCTGTGCCAGACTCCCGGGGTGATCTGTCTGGATGGTGTTCCCTGCCCAAGGACTTGTCCTCCCTCTGAAGTGCCGCTGTCTCTGCAGCCAGGCTGCCCTCCCCGCCGCAGCGGACAGTGAAGGGACGCTGGTGGCCTCGTCCGGACCTGGGTCTGAGCACTGCTCCTGGGTTTGAGCTGGGGTCTTGGCGTGGGGATTAGCAGCAGTGAACACATCCTGGTGGCTCAGCTTTAGCTTAACTGGTCCCATGTACACACAGGCGAGTGCAAAACAGATCCCACCACAGCCGTTCCCAATGGCAGGAGGGAGCGATAGGGAGCTGTTCCCCCAATCCACAGCGATTCCTTCCCCTGCCCTCTCGTGCTACTCTGCTCCTGGGCAAGGAACACACACTTGTGCCTTGCTGATAGGTAATATCGACAGAGAAATAAAGTCTTTTCTCTGTCCCCTCCATGCTCGTAACCCTGCCCTGGGGCTGCTCGAGGTGGGGCAGGAGGATTTGGCTGGGGCTGCGCATCAGTGCAGGGAGCAGGGGGAGGACGCCCGAGGCAGGGGCGGACAGGGGCGTCCCTGGGTGCAAAGTTCTCTTTCCTAGGGGCCGCTGAGCCACCGCTGCCCCAGCCCCAACCAGCGGCTGAAGGAAGGGACAGGGAGGCAGGAGTGAGAGCCGCAGCTTGAGGGTTAAATTCGCCGTGGGTGGAAGAGTTGAATTTAGTCCAGATGGCCAGGGGATTATGCCAGCCCTAGATCTGCCATAAGCAAATGTTAATGTTCCAGCTCAGGGTGGTTTTTTTTCTTATCAGGGGGATCCTAAGGTCATTGTGGGGTCTGGGCTTGACCCACAGGTGGGGCTGGTCTGTCTGTCTGTCCATCCCTCGCTGAGCAGGGTGCTGGAGCTGTGCTTGGCGCTCACCCCTCTGCAGAAAAAGGGCCAAATCAGTTTCCAACATTTCTATGGATGTTTTGGTGTTCCCACATTGCGTTCCCAGAGGCTCCAGCAGTGAGAGCTATAACGGATGGTGCTGGTCCCTGTAACTCTGGCTGTGTCACCCACCTTGGTTCACGGCAGTGGCAAAGTCGCTGAGGCTGAGCACGGTTAGAGAAGCAGACGCAGAATGGGCTCAGCCTCGGTCTCAGAGAAGGAACAGGGCATGAAGATGGGCTGAGAGCTGTGGGTTGCCAGGGAAAAGGTCATTTCTGGCAGTGGTGGTTTGATTTCCCAGCCAGACCCATAAGGATCTGGGATAAGTGGGAGGTGATGGCTGAGGCAGGGGACTATGGGGTCTGCGTGGGCTGCGGGACAGCCCGACCAGCCCTGGGGTTGAGCATGAATGGGGCTGGGCTGTGCCTCTCCATCTGGCACTGTTTTCATTTAATTGCCTTTTGGAAAGTAAACGCTATTTCTGGTCATTCTTCAAGTGGGGAATAGGTCCTCAGATCAACAACCAGCGATGTGTTATTGCAGCTGCATGTGGGTTTTTCTGGGAAGGGGGCTGAAGTCATGAATCCCTACAGCTTTGACATCTCCTCGACCATAGCTGCCTTGGCTGGTCTGCAGGTCTTCACTGCACCTTGGCCGCCTGCTCTTTCTCTCAGCTGGTTTGCTCTCCAGCCTGGTCCTGCTTGGCATCTCCATGGGGCAAGGCAGGTGGCTGTGCTTTTAAAGCCTCCTGTGGGTCACCTCAAACTGCTGTTGTCATCCTCACTGCCCCCGCCTCATCTAACAGGGTTTGAGGGTGAAGAGCCTGTGCTGCCACACAGATGGGTGGTGGAAGAAGTGGTTCGTCAGCCACAGTGTGTCTGTGGGGTGTCACAGCATCCTTTGGTGCATTCCACTTTGATGGGCTGTGGGTGATGTTGCTACATCCCACCTGTCCTGTCCTGCCTGGCTGCCATTTCCTCCTAAAACCACCCTGCCTGACAGGAAACCTCTCTGCTTCTCTTTTTTTTCTAGATGGATCTGTCCCACCGGTTCTCCAAGAGAGAGGTACGAGTGTGGTTCCAGCACAGTCTCCCTTGGTGGCACTGGAGGGGGTGGCAGCGCTGCTGGGGCTTGGGTACATGGCTCAGCTCCTGAAGATGCTCCCCAGGACAGTCAGTGGTGGCCGAGCAGGGCTGGGTGCTGGGAGGAAGGTGGTGGGGGGAACGCCTCGCTAATCCTGGGATATGCACGGAGCGAGTCCTTGCTGGCCTGGCCCCATGGGAGGTGTTGGCACTCCCCCGCAGCTGGTCCTACTCTACGAGGAGGTTCTCTACACCATCCGGCACCGCCTGGGCAAGCCTGAGCACCACCACGTCGCAGACTCACAGGAGCTCTATGCCTACGTGCAAAAGGTGGGTCCCGTTCTCCCCAGTGAAGTCCCCAGAACCTGTCGACACATCCACCTTCCTGGTTAAAGCAGATGGGGGCACTCAGAGGGAACTTTTAGCAAGCACTTTAAAGGATGCATTGGCAGCATCTAGCTGGAAGGCTGGGACAGCTTATGCTGGGAAATAGGAGCCTTAGGGAGGAATATTTATCTTAGGCTAGAGATGGTGGGTAGAAATCTCTCCCTTGAGAGCTTTCAGCTGTTCCCCAGCCCTTCTGCTGAGTTCTTTGCTCCCCTGCTCTCCCCTTGAGCTGCAGCTGGCTCCCAGGGGTTGGAGGGAAGCCCCTGGCTGCTCTCCAGCCACTGTGAACAGGGCAGCATCCGTCACTGGCCCTGATGTCTGTAACAGGCTTTCGGCATGGATGAGGAGGAGCACAGAGTCATCATGCAGCAGGTCAAGGAACTGGAGGTACACAGTGAGATGGTGTCTCCCCAGGATGCTATGGCTGGGGCGGTCCCCACATCGGGTTGGTGTTGGGGGGCTGCTGTGCCTCCCAGTCCCATGTCTGGGCTTTGGGGTATGGGGTGTCCTGGGCTGGGCTGGGGGAGTCACACAGGAGTCGCTTGCTGGCCTGAGCAGCAGCCAGTGGTGTGGTTCTGCTCGAACCCCATCCTTCCTTGCAAGGTAGTCCCCCCCGCCCCTCCATTAATCATTATTTTTTCATTCTTCCAGAGTCCAATTTTCTGCCTGAAAGCAACTGTGAAGGAAGCCAAGGGGATTTTGGGTAAAGATGTCAGCGGTAAGTGAAGATGGGGCAGTGTCCCATGGGAGAAGGGACAGTGGAAATGGAGCAGTGTCCTATGGGAGAAGGGACAGCTGCTGCTCCCAACAGGGACTTGCATGCCTCTGCCCTTGCAGGGTTCAGTGACCCGTACTGCCTGCTGGGCATCGAGGCGAGGAGCCAGGAACCGGCCCACCCCGAACACAAGAAGCGGATGAAGGCTGTGGTCAAAGACCTCATCCCTGAAGACCAGATCCACCGCACACAAGTCATAAGCCAGACCCTCAGCCCAGTGTGGGATGAGACATTTATCCTGTAATCTGCCACCCATTGACTTTGCTCATCAGGGGCTGGATGGGCTGCCCAGTGCTCATGGGAGGCTGGGGGGGTGTCACCACGTACCCTAACCAGGAGCTGCTGAGGCAATGCCTGTTGGGCTGCCAGGCTTCTGGTCTGACCCAAGAGAGGTGAAAAAAAGCAGCATTCAGCAGTCCCTCCCTCAGGGCTCTCCCACCACTTCCCCAGGCTGTGAGGGGTGATTTAGGGTCTCCCCAAGAAGGGGCTGCCTGCCTTCAGTCCCCAGCTGCCTTGCCTGCTGCTGATCCCTTGGATGCTGCTCAAGTAACGACATCCCCTGGTGCCTTGCAGGGAGTTTGAAGACGTGGAGACAGCCAGCTTCCACCTGGACATGTGGTGAGTGGCAGCATTCCTGGGCCGGCAACACAACACCCAGCCCCGAGCAGGGCGCTGCCTCCTGGGAGGGTCCTTTAACGGGCACCCTTTAAAAAGCCCCAGAAAACAAATGGGGGCCCATTTCCCCATTACTTTCTGCTGCCAGCAGCCACTGGGAGCACAGGGCACAAAGTGGCCAGCATGAGCAGTGAGGGCTTGGCTGAATTTGCCAGGCAGGGCTGGTCCTGAGTGCCAACTTTATTTGTGGAGAGAAGCTCTATGTTTGCAGATTTTGGCTGGACAGCCCGCTGAGAGGGTGCCTCAGCCCTGACTTTCTCTCTCAGTACTCTCCCTCCTCCATCACCTTTGTGGCTCCTCAAACTGTTTTGCAATCGCCTCAATTTCCTCCTTCCTCCCGGTGGGTTTTACTGCCCAACCCGTACAGGGACTCGGACGTGGTGGAATCAGTGCGGCACAAGCTGGGGGAGCTGACGGACCTCCACGGCCTCAAACGGTTGGTGCTGGTGTGGCCCTAATGGCTGCTGAGGAAAGAAGGGGTAGAAAATGCTTATGTGCCTTCCGGATTTTAAAAATTCCCTTTGGAGGACGGGCGGGCACTGGGTCTGCATTGCCTTGCTTCGCCCCAGCTGTGGCTGGGTCACGGCCACAGGGAACCTTTTTACCACTGTGACTGCCTTTCAGGATCTTTAAAGATGCTCGAAAAGACAAAGGGCAGGATGATTTCCTGGGGAACGTGGTCCTTCGCCTGAAGGTGAGCACTATGCGTAGCTTCTCCTCCAAGTGAATCCTCAGGCACTGGTTAAACCTCTTGGGGTCCAGGCAGGATCCCAGCTCAGAGCCACAAACCAATGTCAGGTCCCCCAGATGGTCCAATGCACTTGCTCAGTGGTTATACAGCTCTTTATTTTTAATCAAATAATTAGTTATCTAATATTTCATCAAATAATAGTTATCCAATACAGCATCTTCCTGCCCTGTTAACGCCCTGGGACCTGAGTGGGTTCCTTTGCTGCCCAGGGCTTCACCCTCGGCTCTGTGTGTGCAGGACCTGCACTGCTGGAGTGACCGGTGGTACCTGCTGGAGCCACGGACAGAGACGTACCCCAACCGGGGCCAGTGTCACTTGCAGTTCCTGCTGACCCATAAGAAGGTAGGAGAGGATGGGGACAGGGGTCCCTTCCCATTGCCTTGGCTGGATTGGGCAGCTCCCTGTTTGCTGGGGTCCGTGCCAGTGTCACAGATCCCTGCCCCAGGAAGAGAGGTGCCAGCACCAGGGCTTGATGGTGCTGGAAACCTGCTTGACCCTCCTCTGAGCTCTAAGCCAGCATAGGATCCTCATTCCTGATGCACCTGCACCTCCTGTCTTGGCTTCAAATGGGGCTCTCTGGCCCTACACTTCGTGGGTTCCTCTATCCCCACTCTCTGGCTGCATCCCTGCACGTTCAGGCACATTGTGGTTGCGGCTTCTGTGCCTTGTCCCTTTCCAGAGGGCCACCACGAGCAGCCGGACACAGCCAAGCTACACTGTGCATCGCCACCTCCTGCAGCAGCTGGTGTCCTATGAGATTCTGCAGCACCAGGTACCGGGGGAGAAGCAGCTCTGCAGCAGCTGGGCTAGGATGGGGGCTTCCTTTGTAGCCCACCGCGTCTGACACGTCTGCAAGGCGAGGGGGAGGAGGGTTGTGGTGATGTCTTCCTCTGCCTGGCATCTGTGCAGGGCACTCATTCCTCTCATGCTCCACAACCACACTCCACCCCGCTCCTTGTTCAGCCCAGCTTGCTCCAGCATCGCCCACCCTCCTTTTGCCCCCTCGCAGGCTGGCAGCATGGCCTGGGACGGGGAGCTGAGCAGGCACGCCATCACCGTGCTGTACCTGCACGCCACACAGAAGGACCTCTCTGACTTCCACCAGGTCATGGCGTGAGTACCCCGTGCCCAGGGAGGCTTGGTGCAGCACCAGGGTCCAGGGCCCCGATGCTTCCCCGGGCTGTCTGAGCACAGCCGTTCTCTGCCGTGCGCTCAGCCTGCCTGGCACTGCCCTGCCTGGCTCCTGCCGCAGCCACCCCAGCTGCAGCCCCAGCACCAGGGGCTCAGCCCAGCCTCTCCCTCCTCCCCAGGCAGTGGCTGGCGTACAGTAAGCTCTACCAGAGCCTTGAGTTCAACAGCAACTGCCTCCTCCACCAGATCACCAGCATCGAGTACCAGTGGGTGCAGGAGCGCCTGAGGCCAGAGCAGGTGAGGGGGTTCTGGCACCGCGTGGGGGCAGAGACCAGGGAACGCGCCCTGTGCACCCAACCCCGAGCCTCTCTCACCCAGGACTGGAGCTGTGGCCCTCCCTGTGCTCCAGGAAGGGCAGGAGCTCGCAGGGTACAAGGGCACCAGGGCAGCTAGAAGGCATTTCTGGGAGCAACCGGGAGAATCCATGGTTCAGCGAGCCCCTTCACCACAGGGCTTTGCCCCCCCCCCTTCAGAGAAGCCTTGACCTTTACACCAACATCCCCCTCCTCCTTCACTGCCATCGAGTCAATCACAACCCTCTGCAGAATTTAAATGTGACTTAATTCCTGTTCTTCCCAGCCCCTTTTCCCAGGGCATCCCAGCACCCTGCTGGGACTCTGAATTTTCTATGCATAGAACTGAGGTTTAAGCCCAAAGTTCAGTTTGGCCCCTGGGGGAGAAGTTACCCAAGGCACCGGGGAATTTCCTGTCCCTGGGAAGCATGAGTAGCCCCTGGGTCCCTCTGCCATGCTGCTGTGGTCCTGCCAGCATCTCCAGCTGCTGAGGAGGACAGTGTGGGTTTCCTTCCCTCTTCCCAGAAAGCAGAGCTGGCTGAGTCCTTCCAGTCCTTGCTGACCTATGGGGTCTCCCTTATCCGGAGGTACCGCATCATCTTCCCCCTCTCTGTCCCGAGGTCCACTGAGAGGCTCCAGTCCCTGCTCCGGTGAGTCAAGCACCAATGCCAGCTGTGGGGGTCATATGGCTTGGCCACCAGGAGGTACAAGCCCATAAGCCTTGAGCAAAAACCCTCGGGAACTCTTTCTCCCCCTTTCCAGGCTGCTGCGAAACTTGCCCTGTCCTGTCCCTTGCCCTGGGCTCCCCGTGGGGGACGTTGTGGGGAGGGGAAGGTTTGTTTGTGCAGGGTCTCTTGGGGGAAGGGTAGCTGTTTCTGATGAGGTGGTGCTGGGTTTCACCACCAGTTCTTGCTTTGCAGGGTCCTGGTGCAGATGTGCAAGATGAAAGCTTTCCGTGAGCTGTGCACGCTCAGCCCTGACCTCCCTGAGATGGTCTCCACAGCACTCAAGGTACTGTGGCTGGGAAGGCTTTCAACCCTCACTGCCCTGGGGACAAGGCAACCCTGTTGCTCTCCCCTCCTGTCCACCCCCTGCCGAGTGCCCACCCCTCAGCAAAACCACAGGGATCCCCATGGCAGGGGGAAATACCCACCCCTGTCAACCTGGTGGTCTCAGCCCCTGATTCCCACCACATGGGGCTGGATTCTAACCATGCCCAGGGGACAGAGGGAGCGGAGAAGGTGGCAGAACTGGCTTTGCTGGTCCTGCTTCTCTGCCATCACACCAGGATTCCTCTCTTGCAGTCAGGCACGATGGAGTGGTTTCACATGGAGAAGCAGCACCTCAAGCCCATGGTGAAGGTCAGTTCCTTCTCTGAGATTACAAGGAACAGTTTTCTGGGCTTGGGGTGGGAGACCCCAAGGGGGTGGGAAGACAAGACTGAGCAGAGGCTTCTTCAGTTTTCTGACGCAGTCAAGGCATTTGGGTTTCCAGCTTAAAACACGATGAGCCGTGTTACCTGCAGGTGCTGAGATGCATTAGTGCTTACAGCTCAGGTGAACAGGAGGGGGTCCCCAGCCCAGCTACATAAGCATGTGGTGGCAGTGGGTGTTCCTGACAACTTTTTGGTGCTCCATGTGGATCTAACGATAGATTGCTGATCCATGGGGACTATCCATCGCAATAAATCAGATTAGAATGGAGCCCAGGTCATCTCACAATCACCGAGCATCCAAAACAAGCCATTCCTTCCTTTGCAGAGCATGGAGGAGAACGGCAAAGCCTTGTCCAGACTGCTTGTGGAAGTGGTAGGAGACCTTCAACAGTGCCAGAAAATTTGGAATAAATTCTTCCTCAAGTAGGTTTTGGAGCTGGATTCCTCCTCGTCCACCTTCCATGGGGCCTAGAATAACAAGGCACTTTGATGCCCAGTTCTGCGGCTCCTGGGCTCCACAACAGCACCCGTGGTCCCATCTCTGCCTCCTGGACCTGTGCCGTCCTCGCCCTTGCGGCAAGGGCATGTTCTGGAAGGGTTTGCTGAGTTGGCAGGCTCCTAACTCCCTGTATTCTCTTGCAGCACCTTCAAGTTGAACCTCTTCTCTATTGCCTTCCTGGAGCTGGAGAGCCTGGTGAGCAAGCCTGGGCCGCTCTGCACTCGTGCGGCTAGGGCCTGAAGCCACCCTTCAGTTGTCAACTGATTGTTGCAAGCCTGGAAAGGGAGCAGGCCAGGGAAACTCTCTGCCTCTCCCTGAGTGCCCATAGAGCGACTGTCACCTGTTTACTTGGCCCAAAAATCTTCTAAAACGCCACCAAAAAGGAGGAGGAGTCCCCTGAGCTGACCCTCGTCCCCAGAAGACCAAGCCTTCCCAGCCGGACCCTCGTGAACACCTCTCACCCCTTCCCATGTCACCTCCAGGTTGCGGAGCATGTCCAGGAGCAGCTGCACGAGCTTGACAGCAGCATGTCCAAGCCCACGGCTGAGAGCCTCTTCCAGCTCTACATGAACTTGCAGGAGCTCTATCGGATGAAGGACTTCCTCCCAAAGAGGTATGACCTGGAGAGAGGGGAGGTGCTGGGTGGGGGAGCAAGCAGCTAATTCAGAGGAAATCCAAATCCTTCCCCTTCACCTCCTAATTACTCATGAGGCAGGCAGACGAGGCTGTTGGTGTCTGGTGTTGACGTGAGCATCACTAGAAGGGTTTCAGGCTCATCTCTGAATGGGGTTAATGAAACCTCAACTTCCATACGAGTGGAGTTTTATCCTTAGTACGTTGCTGTGTGCTGTCTCTGCCTCAAGGCAGAATTTTTCGTCTGTGTGGGTGAGGAGGGTTGGTGGCCCTATGCCATCACTGTGCAGTTGGAGAAGCTGGTGCCTTTTTTGACAGGGAGGGACCTCTGGCTCTGAGCAATTTCCACCAGTGGTTCAAGGAAGCTGTGCCCCAGTGGCTGCAGAAGGCCTACACCATTGCGCTGGAGAGGGCGCAGAGAGCCATCCAGATGGACCAGGTAAAGTGGAGAGGAGAACCTCTCCCTCCATCCTATGGGGACACTCTAGTGCTCTCCATGCCTTGCTGCTGTGCCTGGCTTGCAGCATGAAGACCACCACGTAGGTGCCTCTTGCAGCACAGGAGGTGGGCTAGTTTCTCTTGCAAGTGTGTAACGAAGGATGTGGTCTCCTGGACCAGCTAATCTCACATGGACCTTACACCGCGTCCCCATGCCCCTTCCCTCTCTGCTCTCTGGCAGACCAGTGTTTGGGGCATGCTGGGAGCATCCCCTTGACTTCTGACGTTTCGGAAGAGGGGAGAGAAGGCAGCCATGGGGCCGTGGGGTGCTCGCCCCACTCTTCAGTGTGGCCCAACCATACTGGATTGGAGTATAATGGGGCACAGCCCAACGTGGGGAGTTCGGGATGCTCTGTTCATCCTCATCTCCCACACTTGCCAAAGTGACTGAGTGGTGACATTGAGATATATGGAGGGGATGATGGGTCAGAGAGCCCCGAAGTGAAGGAGCAACACTCCTGTCTGGGATGGCCCTTTTCCGTACAGGCTAAGTTGCATTTTCTTCCTCTGCCTTCCCAGCTGACGCCCTTTGGGGAGCACAACAAGCACAGCACCTCCACCGTCGACCTGTCCACCTGCTACGCCCAGATTGTGAAGACCTGGCAGCAGCTCAGCTGGCCAGACCCCGAGGAAGCCTTTATGATTATGGTGAAGCTCGTGGAGGTACGTACACAGGATCCTGCCATCAGCTGCGGTGCTCGCAACCATCTGCACCGGATTTTTGTCCCCTGTTCTAAAAGACATTTCACTATGAATGGACCAGCATCCCATCTTGATGCGGCAGGGTCCCCTGGCACCACGGTGGTCCCTGTGCTGCCCTGCTGAGTCCCATTGGCTTCTCTTTGTCCTGCAGGACATGTGCAAAATCGCCCTGATGTACTGCCGGCTCATCAAGGAGAGAGCGGAGGCGTTGTCGCTGAGCGGGCAAAGCGAGGGCGAAGCAGCCAACAGGGTTGGTGTCAGGGCAGGGTCCACTGCTCAGGGAGGGGCAGGATTTGGCTGTGGGTTTGGGGCACAGAGGGAGATGAGGTGCTAGCACCCAGCTGATGTCCCAAGTCTGGCTTTCATGGGGACTGGTTGATCTCCGTAATAGCCATAATCCTGGAAAATCAAGAGAGAAATGGTGTGTGTAGGGCAAGTAGGATGGGGAAGGGGATGGAAATAGTGTTGGGAATAGGAATTGGGATGGGGATAGTGAACGGGAATAGTGAGTGGGAATGGGGATGAGGATGGAGCCAGGGAGGGATGCTACAGCTGGGTGTGGGACATTCTGAAGCAGACCCACCTCTCCTAGCTCTGCATCGTGGTGAACAACATCAAGCAGCTGCGGCTGCTGATCCTGAGGCTGCCATCGCAGCTGGACTGGGCACAGCTGGAGCAGCGTACGGAGGCTGTCATTGACCCACAGCAGATCCAGCACACGCTGCACAACCAGCTCGACAGCACCGTCTCCTGCCTGGACCACGAGATCCAGGATGTAGTGCAAGCCCTGGCCACCAAGGTGACCACCTGACACTGCCCTACCTTGCCCCTGGCCCAAAGTGGGGAAGTTTCACCTCAGGGAGGGCTGCAGCCCACAGTGCTCCTGGAATGGAGTCAAGGTGGGACCCGGCCATGAGGAAGCTGGTGCAGAGGGCAAAAGCCCAGTGCCCCTGTGCATTTCTTCATGGCAGCTGGAAAAGGGCATCGCCAGACACATCCAGGAGCTCTCATCATCCAGCGACACCCAGGAGCCTGAGGACGTAAGTACCAGACTCAGCACCTCCTGGACCATCTTTTTCAGGCAGTCATGGATAACTGGTGCCTACTTGGTGGGAGCTCCCATCACCCCTCACTGTCTTTCCCTGCCCCATGCCTGGGGCACAGGACACTCCAGTGATGGGGCCCAGACCTCCATAAGCTTCATTTGATGCCCACATTAGTAGCACAGCCTGCCTATGTCCTTGCTGTGAGAGGGAGCCCCTCTGGACTTCTCCCACACTGATGGCTGCAGCCAGCAGCTCTCTGCCTCTCTCCCCACTGTGCCCTGCCGGGTAGGACTTCCTGTGCCCTCCTGAGCACCCCTCTTCTCTCGCTGCAGTCCATCATCCCGCTCATGAAGTTCCTGGAGTCAGAGCTGCAGTATCTCAATGAGCATCTGGTCCAGGAGAACTTCAACAGGTGACTGGGGATGCACCATGGCAGAGGCCAGTGGAGTCCCCAGCAGGACCATCCTCCCAGCCTTGTGGGGTGTGGGGGCACCCTGCTTTGGGGCTGGTGGGATGAGCCGGTTCCCTCTGGGGCTCTCAAAACCCCTTGGCCCTGATCCACCCCTCGGACCCCGCACTCACAGCCATCCTCCCTCGGCCCCACAGCCTCCTCGCTCTCCTCTGGCATCACACCTTGGCTGTGCTGTCAGCAGCCGCGGGGCAGCAGAGCCCCTCCACCCAGCACTACAAGAAGCTGCACTGTGCCCTGAAGGTACTGAGGGGACACGGGGCGCAAGGACAGGTACTCGGGTACCAGCTAATGGCATCCTTCTCCGCAGAGCCTGGAGCTGTGCTTCCACGCCGAGGGCTGTGGGCTGCCACTGGAGACCCTGCACACCGCGGCCTTCCTGGTATGGGGGGCGTGGGGGACAGGGGTCCTCAGGTTGCCTCTCGGTGCTCTCCAGGGAGGGTGTCCTAGATCCGTGTGCCTGACTGTCACCTCTCATCCTTCCCACAGTCGCTGGAGACCCGCCTGGCCCTCTGCTCCAGCGCTACCCGCAAGCTCATCCAGAAATACTTCAGCAACAGGATCCAGCAGCAGGTGGGAGCCAGGACGGTGCCCCAGCCCCTTCCTACATCCCGCCCTTGCACGTGCGAGGCTGCCCGGCACAGTCTTCCCAGGGAAATGTGGGATTTACCCATCACCCTCCCAGTCTTGGAGCTGTTTGGGCTGATTTTACCTCAGCAGTTGGGCACAAAGGGGTTCAGTTGCATCCCAGAGGATGGCCATCGTCCCCCCAGTACCATAAAATGCTGCTCAGCCTCCACTGGCACCTGCGCATCCCCTCTGTGAGTGTGCTGAAAGGCAACTCCCCTCTTCTCGCACCTCGCCGCTCAGCTGGACACCAACTCAGAGAAGTACGGGGCCGTGACGATCAAGGCGCTGTACTGCCCTTCAGAGCAGAAACTCCATGTGGATGTGCTCAACGCCGTCAACCTCATCCCGCTGGACTCCAACGGTGAGTGTGGGACCCAACTACCCTTGGGACCCCTTTTCCTCACTCCCTGATGCAGCCCTAGGTAGGAAAGGTGTCAGCAGTGGTTGGAGTAACAAGACTTGAATCCAAGGAGGGGAATTTGAGGAAGAAGAGGGGTTATTGCCCTGATCTGGGGGGTCTAGTGGGACGTGGCAGGCAGGACCAAGCAGGACGTTGTACCAGCACAAGCCAGCGGCCACAGCAGCGGCTTTGTCCCATCGAGCACACCCTGTCTGAGACCGGGGTGACACAGGCTGTCACGGGGGGGTCTCCAGGAGAGGTCACGCCTATTGCAGCCACCCGTGGCCAATCCATGTGTGGGCAGGGTCGGGGATGTTCCTGCTCCCTCCCAGGACCACAGGCTTTGGGGATGGGAGTGAGGGAGTGCCCAGGCACCCCCAAGTGTCCAGCCACCCCGTCTGGGCTCGGCAGGGGGGAGGCAGGAGGGGGCTGATGTTTGCACCCTGCCAGGTTCGAGTGACCCCTTCGTCCAGCTCACCCTGGAACCCCGGCACGAATTCCCCGAGGTGGTGGCTCGGACCACCCAGTGCAAGAGGAACGAGCTGCACCCGCTCTTTGACGAAGCCTTTGACTTGTACGTAGGGTCTGAAACCCACTGTCCCCTCCACTTCAGATGAGCCCCACGGTGGGGCTGATGCTCTGGGTGTTGGGTCCTGCCCTGTGATTTCACCTCCTGCTCCCCACCGGGGACTCGGCCGTGAGGTCCCGCGGTGGGAGCTGGAGCAGGGGCACCCTGGGCCCTGCAGGCTCACTGGGGGCTGCACCAGGGCCCTGCACCTGGGGGTCAGTGCGATGCCGCGGGGGGATGGTGGCTTCCCATGGAGCATCACTTGGGGAAGCCAGTCTGGTCCCTGAAGGGAAGGTTGGATTTTGGGATGGAGGGAATGGGATGTGACAGCCCCCCGCATCCTGTCCCCCTATAGTTTGGTGCCCCCTGAGAAGTGCCGGCAGGAGGGGGCCTGCCTGCTGCTGACTGTGTTTGACTACGACACGCTGGGGGCCAATGATCTGGAGGGTGAAGCCTTCTTCCCCCTCTGCCACCTGCCTGGCCTCGACGCTGATGAGGACCAAGTTGATGCAGGACAGGTGCCCCAGACCCGGCTCCCCCTCATGCACCCCAAGCCCACAGGTACGCGGTGCCACAGCAGGGCAGAGCCCCAGCCGGCTTTGCTGGCCCCACAGCGTGGGGAGGAGGCTGCGGCGAGCGGCTCAACCATCCCTTCCTTCCCCTCTGGCAGGAGATGAGATCCTCCGACTGCTGGAGTCTCGCAAGGGGGACAAAGAGGCTCAAGCCTTCGTTAAGCTCCGCAAGCAACGAGCCAAGCAGTCCAAGGAGACGGATTGAGTGAGGTGGAGGAAGAGGGTCCCAATAGGAAGGGGTCTGGCAAGTGGGACCCCAGGAGTTCTGCTGGTGCTGGAGCTGGTGCTGCCTACGGGTGCCTGGGGGACCAAGGAGATCCCCATGTCCCTCACCCTCTCCCCATGCCCATCTCACCACCACCTTCGGGTATCAATGCTCCCAGGAGGCTGGGGAGCATGGTGTTTCAGGGACTTTCTTTGCCTTTCTGGACCAGCAACACTACTCGGGGGATGTGGAAGTGTCCTGCTGTCCCTGCCCGTCCCCACCAGCTTGTCCCAGCCAGTGCTGCATCGCCTGGCCACATCCCCAGCCCTCCCATCTGCAGCACAGGGGCAGTGCAAACACATCAGCATTTACTTGGAGTGGGGACAACCTTTTTTATTTTTTTTCCCCCTTTTTCTTTTTTTCTTGTGGATAAACCTCTTACTTTAAATTAAAAGCACTGAAGCTGAAGCTTGGGCTGGGTCTGTGCAGAGGGTGCTGTGAGCGACAGCAGCAGCGCAGGGGGTTGGATGAGGCATTTGGGGCGCGGGGGGGCTGCCCCTCGGCCCGTCTGTGGGGTTGCAGCGGGAGGAGACAGCGCGGGAGCGACTTTGTCCAAATTTCCCATGGGAAACAGGATGGGGAGCTGGAATGGTGCTGGGCCCTGCGCTGCCAGTGAGGGCAGAGGCTGCTGTTTGCAGGGGGTTTGGTGCTTGCTTCAGCTGCAGGTATTGGTAATTATAAACCTGAAGCTCCCTCTGCTCTAACCCTGCAAGGGGAAGCTGTGCTTGAGCTGCAGCGCATCCCAAGAGTGGCCGCATCCCGCGGGATTACAGGCATTGCTCTCGCGGTGGCTGAGCCCCAGCTGGGTCCTCGGTGGCTGAGCAGCCGCTGGGTCAGCTCGGGTCAAGCTCTGGATGGGGGTGTGGGGGGAAGAAAGCTCCTTTGGTGTCTGTGTGCCGTGGTCCGGCTGAGCCGAGCCCACAGCAGGGATTAGGGTGCTGTTGGAAGCAGGGAAGTCCTTTGCGGGCTGAAATCTCTCGGTTCAGGCTCTGTAGAGAAGGCTCAGGAGCAGGGGCCATGAACCCCCCACCTGCTCCGCAGCCCACTTGGTGCTGGCACCCGCACGCGGCCGGCCTCGTGCCTGCGGCGCTGGGTCAGCTCCTGTCCGGGAACTGCAGCGCGCGGAGCTGCCCCTCAACCCAGGCACTGGCCAGCCTCTGTTCTGAGCTGGGTTTGTGTTATCCAAGGTGGTTTTAGCTTAATTTCTTTTCAGCTTCAGGCAGCTGTATGGGTCTTTTCCCACACCAAAAGCAATCATGCCCTGGAAGGATTAATAAACCTTAAACAAGCAAAGCGTGACCAGCCCCATGGGGCAACAGCCCAAGAATTAAAAAATATTGCTTGAAGCACACAAACCCAGCTCCTAGCAAATGCAAGACTGAGAAGGAAGAAATCCCATCATCATCATTGGGGAGGGACTCTTGATCAGGGAATGCAGAGATAGGAACAGGGGAGCAATTTTCAGTTGGAAAGGGGGAGATTTAAACTAGGCATTGGGAGGAAATTCTTCTGTCTGAGAGTGGGGAGACACCCTTTGCTCTGTGGTTTTACCATTCCCAAAGGAGTCCCTGCCCAACCTGACAGCTCTGCATCAACTTTCCGTCTCTGCCATTGCACCTCAACCATAAAGGTGACAAGCAACCCCCAAAAGGGCCCAAATCCAGAGGGAACTGAGGGAGAAATTATGGGTCACATGAATGGGAGAAGGAAGAACCATGGCCAAGTACACGAGGTGTTGCTTTGAGGGCTCCTCGGCACAGATTTCCGCTGAGCAGCGCAGGGCAGCACACCCCACCATGCACACAAACACACACACACACACAGAGCTTTAGCACGGATACTTTTTTTCTTAGCAAAAAAATAAAAATTTATTGTCCTCTAAAAAAAAAAAAAAATCCATCCTGCCCTTGGAAACTGTGACACAGACTGAGTTCTTTCCAGCCCCACATGCAAATTCACTCTGCCAAGAAAAGAGTCTAAACCAGGTTTCTGACAGCCAAAACACATATTTACAGAGTACGAGAGAACAACAGCTGAAATCACAGTTCTATACATGGAATCAACAACACGTTGTACACACCACCGACCACCACTCTGCCAACTTCTACACGGACCGGGGGCAGCCCTGCCCGGCACCCTTCCTCCTGGGAACCCGGGGACGGGGCTGGGCAAGCACTGCCACCCGAAATACTGCAGTGTGTAGTAGTAGTATTAAACGCATACTGTATTTATTTTGTTTTAACATTGGAAGCTACGGAGTGGGAAAGCCCCAGAAATCTCTCCGATGCAGTCACTACTTTGCAGGAATACTTCACCTTGAAAATACTATTTTTTTTACATCAGTAACATCTACTTTGCTGTTGGCCATCACTCCAAGGGTTATTATAAATCTGGAGGAAAACACTGGTAATATTCTTCCTTCTCAGAAGGGGGAAAAGGAGAAAGAGTGGAGGTTTGGAGGCTGGTGGAACAGCAATGGATTACTGAGTCCGTTCACTGCGACGGGCTTCCTCCCAGGTAAGGACTTCTCTTCATTGTCTCAGCTGCACAAGCCTTGCAAGCGGCTCAGGTTCAGCTTCAGAGATGTACAGGACGTACAAAACCCTTCGGCGGGGGATCAGCGGCAGCAGCTCCCCTCCAGGGGAACCTGCTTAAGGAAAACATGCTCCAGCTCTGAGGCTTCCCCCAGTACCTCCTGCGCCAGAGCTGGCACGCAGCTACATCATCTAAGGCTGGAGGTGACTGAAAAGTGGTCCCATTAGCCCAAAGCAATGCAAAAATTCTTCAGCTCCTGGCTCTCTGCTACAGCTCTTGCTTTGCTCTTTGGTCCCTGTCTACCCAGGACGGTGGTGTCTAAGCCATCTGCTTCTATATTGTTTTTCAATCATAACATAATCATTTATTGACCTTTAAGTTACTGTGGTTTCACAACAGAATCAGGACTCCCTTCCCCCAGCTCTCAGCTCAGAAGTGCCTGATCTGCACAGTCACGGAGACCAACACTGTGAAAGCTCCCAAAAATGTGGGGAGGAAAATGCCATTCTCCAATGAGGAGTCTCTGGAAGGAGGCAGGATGCAGACGTGCTCCTGGCCGCTCTGCAGCAGCCGCCTGGGCTGCTCCACAAGAAGCCTCGGGGACCAAAACTCTGCTTTGAAGTGTGACTCTGCCAAAACAGCCCCTCACTTCTGTAGCGTTACTGCCCATCCTGTAAAAGGGAGCTCCTGCCTCAGGAGGAATCGAGACAGGGGCTGCACCTATTAGCACCACATTTACTTCAACATGACTCTTTTCACATCAGGCAGAAAGCTGACCACAGCCTCTCCAGCCCTACAGGCAGTGACTGCAGTTCAGCCATCCTGAGCAGGGCAGGCAGCACTGACCGCAAGAGGGGCAGAAACCCTGCCCTTTCCTCCTGCTCTGACCTCGCTCAGTTATGAAATTGTCATCTAAGCGGCCCCCAAATTATTCACAAAATACTCAAAGATGAAGTTCTCTTTTCCATCTGCTGCTTAAGAAAATAATTCACATTTGAGACATTTTTTTGCTTTTAAAGTAGGAAACAAATCCATAGAAACTTCAACCTAGGAAGTGTTTCTTACAGAGTCAGAGGAAAGAGAGAAACGGTCTGTGTGCTGGTGCAGGAGAGTGCTGAGATGTGCTGGGCTGGGGGACGGGAAGGGGACACCATATCGCAGGACTTGCCCAATCCCTCGAGGTTGTCCTGCCATGAGGGCACTGTGGCAATGGGAAGTTAAAATTAAGGACCACAAACGGGGAAAGTTACAAATGCTTTGATCCCTCAGTTTAAGATTTAAAACAGAAAACATTTTACTCAAAAGGGAAAACATGCGTTCTCTGGCCTGGAATTGCCCCTGCACCCCTTGCCTGAACAGCGCGACTCCCAGAAACCGGGAGCAAACATCTCTTTCCCCTTCGACCCTGCACCACCACAGTCCCACCGTGACAGCCGGAGCTGCCGGCAGTGGATGAGCTCCAGTGGAAGAGAAGGGACAACGGGAAGAGCCCCTGCAGGAATAGGTGTCAGACAGCTCTGGAAAAAGAGGCTTGGCCAAAGGCAGCGTCACCCTGAACAGCCCCACAGGGAGGCAGGGGAGCAGATAAATCATGCACTTGCAACAAACAAGTTTTACAAACCAATTGCCCAAGCAGGCTGATCAGCTCTGGTTCTTATAAATATTAAAGA